>NC_059343.1:15914400-16217500 GCF_018350155.1 Leopardus geoffroyi
AAACCAAACTGCCAAATCAGGTGTGGACGAGATAACTAGAAGAGAGTGGGGGCAGTGGGCTGTAGAATGTTAGTAGGAGTGTCGTCAATCCATTTAAAAATAAAAGAAGGAAATCATGAGGATGCACTATGGATGCAGACAGGCTAGAACTCAAACCAGCAAACCCATATTTAAGGAAAACACCTTCGCCCTATGAGCCAGATGACAAATGGCAAATGAATGCACATTTTTCTTTATTTTAAGGTAAAATTATATAAGATATATATTACTTACCTTAATCAAATTAATTGTGTTAATAAGATATATATCTAATTTAATTTATATCTATAAAATATCATGTTTTAAGATTCTCTACTTGATTCAACCTTTTCCAAAAAACCAGTCCAGGGATGCCTGGGTGCCTCAGTCGGTTGAGCCTGACTTCAGCTCAGGTCATGATCTCACAGTTTGGGGTTCGAGCCCTGCATCAGGCTCACTGCTGTCGGCACGGAGCCTGCTTTGGATCCTCTGTCCCTTTTTCTCTCTGCCCCTCACCTGCTTGCACTCTCTCTCTCTCTCTCTCTCAAAAATAAATAAAACATTAAAAAAAAAAAAAAACAGCAGTCCCTACCTCCAAAAACAAAATCTGAGTTGTCTTGGTTTTTTTTTTTCCTTTGGGGTAAGAGGGTGTGTGTGCATTTGTGTGTGTGTGTGTGTGTGTGTGTGTGTGTGTGTGTGTGTATGTGTGTATAGCTTTGCAATACTGTAAAATCAATTAATCAATCAATAAGAATATAACATATTTATATGCACATACACGACATCATCTGTTCTATTTTTACTGATGAAGGGATTGATTGATTCTATAGTATTGCAAAGCTAATACTAGGGCCCTACCTCAATCTGTTCCTGTCAGTGAAGAGCTTTCATTTATTTGGGATGTTTATCTTTAGCTTTCAGTAGAATGAGAGAGTAACTACCCACTGACATTTATACATCCATTATAAAAAGGCATAGTTTATATTTTACAGTGACAAGGGCCAAAAATCTGCAGTATTACAAGTAAAATGGAATAAAGGGGAATTTAATTTTTGATCATATAATTTTTTAAATATGGTTTAGGGGTGCATGGGTGGCTCAGTCAGTTGAGTGTCTGACTCTTGATTTTGGCTCAGGTCGTGATCCCAGGGTTGTGGGATCAAGCCCCATGTCAGACTCCATGCTGACTGTGGAGCCTGCTTGGGATTCTCTCTCTCTCTCTCTCTCTCTCTCTCACTCTCGCTCTCTCTCTCTCGCTCTCTCCCTCTGTCCCTCCTCCCCCAGCTTATGCCCTCTCTCTCTCTAAAAAAAAATAATAAACTAATTTTAAAAAAGTAAAAAATAGGGGTACCTACGTGGCTCAGTGGGTTGTGCGTCTGACTTCAGCTCAGATCATGATCTCACGGTGCATGGGTTCGAGCCCCACATCGGGGTCTGTGCTGCCAGCTCAGAGCCTGGAGCCTGCTTAGGATTCTGTGTCTCCCTCTCTCTCTCTGCCCCTCCCCACTCACGCTCTTTCTCTGTCTCTCAAAAATAAACATTAAAAATTTAATTAATAAAAAATAAAATATGGTTTAAAAGGCCAACCTTTACATTTTGTTTTACATAACTATCATAGGCTACATATTTTTCCTTTTTCCGATTTGCAGCAAGCCCTTCATGAAGCCGAGCAATGAAAGGGCAGTGAGTGAACAGGAGACTAGCACCGAAGGTGCGAAGGGCACCCTGTGTCATCTAGGCGAGAAGAGGAACACCTGCAATCCCTCCCCTCCTTCAGCGATCCGCACCTGCCTTCCCTACAGCCAACAGGCAGGTGAGGGTGGGCACGACTTCCCAGAAAGCTGTTAATGATTCTCCTTATCTTGATTTGTATTTCTTAAAACATTATTGCAACACTAAAGAACAAACCATCTTCTGTGACACAAGCATTTTTTTTAACCAACAGTCTTTAAAAAAAATTTTTTTTAACATTTATTCATTTTTGAGAGAGAGAGACAGAGCACGAGCAGGGGAGGGGCAGAGAGAGAGAGAGACGCACACAGAATCTGAAGCAGGCTCCGGGCTGTCAGTACAGAGCCCGACTCGGGGCTCGAACTCACTCACTGCGAGATCATGACCTGAACTGAAGTCAGACGCTCAACCCACTGAGCCACCCAGGCACCCCCACAAGCATTTTCAATTATTGTTCCCTTTCAGTCTTTGATCACATGCATGGAGATATATTTTACACAGCTGTATCCTAGTGTATGTAAGTTTGTGTCCTGATCTATTCATTTATTTTTAAAAGAATCTTTTCATACTTCCATTTACTTATTCAGCAAGCATTTATTAAAGTACATATCAGGTTTCAGGCACTATTCCAGGTACCATGTATAGAAAGATCGATCAAAACCAGATCCCTGCTGTTGAAAAGCTCTCAGGTTAGCAGAATTTAACAGAAAATCACAACACAGTATTGTAATAAATAAAGATTTAAAGGCCTCTTGGGTTTACCATCTCAATCAATGTCTTCACAATCTTCTAGCTGGATAATATCACTTAATTCACATAACTGTTCCCTCTCTTGATTATTTTTCATTATCACAAGCAATTATGCGTTTCACATATTTTTTTTTTTTTCTGTTACCATTTTCTTTGGATAAATTCCCGGGAGTGAGATTACTGGCTCAAAGGTTGTTAATTCAGATTTTAACAGCTCTTGCCATACCTTGCTAAATAGCTTCATATTAGGATCAGAAATATGCACAAAGTCACCACTTCTCAGTATTAGCCACAGTCTTACCGCTAAGTATTTTCTCGAGATTCTCAAAAGCAGGAACCCATTATTGTCTTAATTTGCATTTATTTCATTAATAGCAGTGTGGAACAGTTTCTCATGGTAAAGAGTTTTCTTTCCCCTTGTGGGCTTTGGGTCTATGACACAATTATCTACCATTTATCATTGTTACAGTACCTTCTTAATATATTTTCATATATGATATATATAATAACTTTTTATGATCATTTCTTGCAAAATGTTTTGTCTGTTGTTCTTTTTTTTTTTTTTTAGCTAAACTCGCTGCAAATTATACGAAAATTTTAATTCTTTTTTTTTTTTAATTAGTCACACTGTTCATTATTTCTCTTGGAATTTCTTCCATGGGTTTGGTCTTAAGAAATGTGTCCCTTGGGGAGCCCGGGTGGCTCAGTCAGTTAAGCGTCTGACTTTGGCTCAGGTCATGATTTCAAAGTGGGTGAGTCTGAGCCCCACGCCAGGCTCTCTGCTGTCAGCCCAGAGCCTGCTTCCAATCCTCAGTCTCCCTGTGTCTCTGCTCCTCCCCCGCTCTCCCTCCCTCTCTCAAAAATAAACATTTAAAAAAGAAAAGGAAAAAGGAATGTGTCCCTTTCACCATTGGCATAAACCTTCTCCTCTGTTGCCCGTTCCTGTTTTGCTCATTCATCTTTCGACAAACGGCTCCCGTGTGCCCGACTTGGCAACAGGGATACAAAATGGTGAACGAATGACACATGAATACAAATTCTCCAAAAAGTGGGAGATAGGCACACGTGCTTACTTTGTGTCCTCCAGGTGCCATACTGGGAGTCCCGGTGACTGATTCTCTAGAGACAGGTATCTTTGTTTGATGCCCTATATACTATTTATGATTCTGTTAGTGCGGGTGTAAACTGGCAGAAAAGCAAAAGTGATGAGAATGATTCTGTTCAGATAGCAATGAAAATAAATCTTGACTGCCAGAGATACAAGTGCCTTATCCCCTAGAAAAGATAACCTCAAAGGGTATAGTTTACTGCCCCGTGGGGACACGATGTAGTTTTGCATCCAACTTAGCAACCTTAATCAAGTATTTTTTCTTTCAAGTCATTATAAATACTTTCCTCTTCCACAATTCTCTTTGAGCCAACCATACCATCTTGCAGATCCCCTCATTAATGAGTTACATAAAGCTTTGACGCATGTTCATTTTATGTTTGTATGAACAGGGAATGTGGTGGCTAGCATCAGCCCTGCTACTTGGACCCATGCCACAGTTCACTTAATCTCCTCCTTGACTTCTAGCTTCCTTTTTTTTTTTTTTTTTTTTTTTGTAAATCATGGGGTTCTGTAAGGTCGAATGGTACTCAGGAAACCAAGGCTCTCAGAGAAGTGCATTTCTATATACAGGTACATGTGTTGAATCAGAATGAATGATGACGCTGTAAGTCTGAAATCCACGAACACCCAGGACGGAGGGGTTGGGTCTGAGACGCCTGTGCCAGTGTGTGGCAGGGCACTTCGCCAGCAGGGCTGGCTCTGAGCAGCCAGGACCAAGGAGGAATAAGGGAACGTGGAGCAGGGGAAAGAACTAGGGTCTCCAGCCACGTGGACCTGGCTTTAACACTCGGCCCTGACTCCTCTAGGGTCTTTCGAGTCTCTTTTCTCATCTACAAAATGAGGCGCTTGTGATGGGCCACCAATGGGCCAACGTGCAAAGAACCTTGTCACATCTGTCTTATACTAGGTCTTTGATAAATGTCGCTTTTCTTTCCCTGTGAATCCACAGTGTGCCCCCCCACGAAGACTGAATTCACCCTCTAGAGATGGCTCAGGGTCACTCTGGATGGCAGGAGTCTCCTAGCCAATGAAGCAGGGGAGAAAAGCCAGGCAGCGGGCTGGGACCTCAGAAGTACTCAACAAAGACAGTAATTTCCAACGGCCCACACCTGCTCCTAATGGGCTTGGTGGCATTCCTCTCTGGGAACCCATTTCCTCTGAGAAGAGACTCGACTAGACAACGTCGAAGGTCTCCTTAAGCTCTAACATCCGCCACAACAAGGCCAACCGGGGGTGGGTTCTGACAGCCCACCTGAGGCCACCCACCCCCCTCCCCCTGCGTGGCACACTCACCTCTCCTACTACTTCTATGATGTCGCCCACTTTCAGCTCGAGCTCGTCATCGTTCTGGGGCAGGTAGCTGAATGCCACCTGGCAGCGGCGCCTCCGTCGCTCGCCTGAACGGGAAAAGCAAGATATTTAGATACAGCTCTTGTCTCAAAATTAGATTTTAAAGAGAGGCTTCCTAGGCATGCAGGCAATTAAGCTGACTTGTCTCAAATACGCTCTCTGGGACATGGCTAGAGGCCCGCCCGGCAGCCCTGGTCTCAGAGAGAGGCAGTAGAAAGCAGAGCAATGCTTCTTGGTCTTTTAAAAGCTGCTGGGTCGAAAGGCATGGAGATGAGAAACCGATCCGCTGGTGCAGAAGGCAAAGACCCCAGCCCCGAAGCGCTGGCGCACAGTGTTGCCTTAAACGCGTTTCCGTGGGTGGGGCTTTGTATCTGCTGCCGTTGATTTTTAATGAAAGCTGATGTGACGTGGTAGAGTAAAAAGAATGGTCTGCTTCTAATGCTAGCAAGGCAGAGGAAATTTTTCCCAGTGTGCAAAGGAAAAGATAAAGCATCCTGGCCTTTTTCTTACTAATCATCACCCTTTCAATGTGGTGGAACTCAGGCCTGATAAGCAAAGGCTGATTAGATTTCAGCCTGCTCTTGGTGCCATTTCAAATGCCCCAGGGGGGTTCAACAAATCCACTTCTGTCCTCTTCCCTCTGTCCCAGGGGACCCATTAGCAGGAGGCCTGGCTGCTTACACAGAGCCAACCCAGGCAAATCAAGATAAAAGCCAGGACCACACTTCACTTGACCGGAGGACACTCAAGGGTACAGCATCTCACTCACGCAGAGCGGCCCAACTGGGAGGCCCTGGCTCAGAGCTGGTTCAAGTACAAATGCAAGTGTCCACACCACAGACATGCACTGCGGGCAGAAAGAACATGCATGTGGTATGTGTGATGGGGGTGGGGTGGGGAGACAGACAGACAGACAGACAGACAGCAGTGGAGGCCCAAGCCGGGGAGAGGTGGACCGAAGAGAAGGACTGGGACCAGCACTGCTCAGAAGTTTGTTGCTCAAGGCTGACCACCTCACAGTGCTCCCTCCTGCCACCGCATGGCCTAGAAAACCAAAGGGATCACCGACTTCAAGCCAACACATTTAGAAACGCTGACATTATTTTTGGATACTGCCTACAGTGACTCTTTTCCTTTTCTAGTCTTTTCCCTAAGAAAGCAAATCCCTGCAGGAGCGATCACAGGCCACATTAAGGCCCCCGTGCAGCATGACATCACACAAAGGGGAAGGTCTGGGCTACATCTCATGCGCTCACAGATCAATATTTTTCAAAAGCCAGTGGCCTAGTTCTCTCTGTTCCATTTTTCTCTGCCCGAGCCTCACTAAGGAAGAACAGAGTCGAACAGAAGGAAGGGGGCAGGAGTTCGGAATTGATACCTTGTCTAATCACGTCTCTGGCGACTGCACAAATACACTCCACCCCTTGGCGCAGAACCCCCAGCCCCCTGGTCCTGACGAGGACAAACGCAGAGCTCTCAGGCCAACTGCCAGGCGCTGGCTGCACTGTTGGCAGGTGGCACAGGGCCACCCATGGAGGGCCTGGCTCTCCCGCGGAGCATGGCTTCTCCGTGGGGAGTCAGGAAGAGTGGGTCTGCAGGGCAAAGAACTCTACCGCAATTCCATGGCGTCCAAAGCGACGGAAGGCAACTCCGGCGCTCTGTGTTGTCAAGGGTACAGATCCCTCATCCTATCTGAGGAGGTCTAGACAACGAGGCGGTCTTGGCACCCATCTCCTACTCCCTGGGACTCTCTTGCCCCCACATACACCTCTGAAGATGAAGTTCTACTATAAATCTTTAAGACCTTTATTCGCTCGATGTTATATCAAAAGCAAACCCTGCAGATACAAATCTGAACACAGAACAAGTAAACATGACAAATGTCTACAACCCAACATTTATAAGCACAGAAGTCACCAGCCCTCACCAAAGTGACTTGAAAATAACATCTGAAGACCCAGTGTTAGCTGAAATGGTAAACACAGTTATATGCAGGTTTATATATTCACAAAACCCTCTGTAAAAAGTAGCATCTAGCCCAGTAGTGCGCAAATGGCGGAAGAGAGAGTGATGTATTCTTTAACAACAGACTGACACCGCAGACTCAGAACAGACCTGGAACAGAATAATCAGATTTCTCTTGAACCAAATCTCTGCATCAGACTTCCATAAAGCCCTGTCTGGTATCAGGAAGAATGACACATTTCCTAGTTTCTGTCTGCCAGGCTAATCGACATTTCTTAAAAGCCTCTAAGAAGTTTATTTAATTGGTGGCATAAAGTCCTATAAAACACAATGCCAACATACAGGACCAAGAAAAGCGAGTCACAGAGAGATATCCAGAGAGTAATGATGGTAAAGGCCACCCGACCTTACCCCAGGTAGTAACAGTTTTTCCCTCTGGCACTGGGATAGCGGGCAATCTTTTCTAAAGCACTTCTGGTATCCAGCACCATATCTCATCCTGCCAACCACATGGCTTGCAAAGAAAAAGAAAGGAGCCAGAATGAGCAACCACTTTGCAAATGAGAAAACTGGGGCTCAATGACTTACCCACAGACACCAAGCTAGTGAGTGGCAGTATTTCCTTGGTCTGAGTTCAGAGCTCGCCTCCAATGCTGGATGAACCAATTCTGTTCACATCTTGTCCCAAATTCTCGGCAATTCTGTACTTAACTGCTTCCTGCAATACTGTGCAACACAGCCTGAGGTTTGTACCCAAATTCCTGGACTGCTGCTCTTCCAGGTCTCAACTTCTGCACATCACTGTTACCAGGTCTACCCAACCTAAAGTCCAGTTTCAGGTGGGTGTCTGACGGGGGTGCCTGGGTGGCTCGGTCGGTTGAGCGTCCGACTTTGGCTCAGGTCACGATCTCACGGCGCGTGAGTTTGAGCCCCGCGTCAGGCTCTGTGCTGACAGCTCGGAGCATGGAGCCTGCTTTGGATTCTGTGTCTCCCTCTCTCTCTGCCCCTCCCCTGCTCACACTCTGTCTCAAAAATAAACAAACATTAGGAAAAAAATGAGGTGGGTGTCTGACAATGGGAGACACTGCATTTCAGTCGCCTCTGTCCATCCAAAACTTAAGGGAGTTTAAGGATGCCATTTGCCATTTCTTCCTCTCCTGGCATTTCACTGATGTTTACTGGTCCATCTTGACCTTCCTTGAGAAGTTATGTCAACAACAACGTCATCTCGTTTCAACAGCCGGTATAAACTGCAGAAAAACGAGTATGACTTGCCCAAGGCCGTGGTTTAGGATCCCTTAGTTTGAGCTGTTCACACCCAGGGCCCAGTTCACGTGAACTCAAGTTTTAACACATTACAATGGGCTTTTTTTTTCTATGGGATACACTGAGTCATGAGAGAAATTTACATCTACTTGCTGATCACGGCCAACAAGACAAATCTGTATTAGAACAACTAGAAAGAGGAGAGAACACAGGCTCTTCCTCCTTCACATCAGGGCCATTGCCACCATCCTTTGTCACTGTGTGCGTTTTCTAGGCCAGACCACTTAACTCCTTACATGTAATTGCAAGAAGTAACAAACACAAGTTTTACGGACACGTGCAAATGTATATGTGCATGTGGCTTACCAAAAAATGTATAGATAAGGCAGACTTCACAGGGGATACTTGATATGTCTCTCCTTTATTGTCATACTGCACGATGGCCACGAAATACACATGCATGACCATGCACTCATATGTAGAAATATCGGCACACAGAGGGCAAGGCAGGCACACTCAGTCTCCCTCACTCGGCCCCATTCGTCTGTGACCTTACATTCATGGTCAGCTTTGTTTAATAAAATGATAACAGCTAGCATTTATTGAGCACTTATTGTGTGCCAGACACTGCTAAGTACTGTGTATGTATTACCCCACTTAATTCTCACAATGAACCCCCTTCTCACAAACAAGGAAACACAGAGATTGCGTGTTCTACCCGAGGTCTTACAGCTCGCGAGCAGATGCAACTCCAGAGACACCACCTCCCGTGTCTGACTGTTCTTAAGAATGCTCACTTATAGGTCTTGAGACTGCAGAAGGGACTCGCCGGGCCAATGTGGGACATGGTTAAAATGTGAAACCAGGAAGTGAAAAACCACAGATCAGGAGCATTTCCTTACAGCTGCTGGATACTGAGGATATAGCTGCCGGATATTTTAATGAAATAAAACTGGTTGGAAAGGGAGGAAATGAAGGACACTCACACTCTCTAAACATGACATAGCAGAAACTAAAAAGGGTGCCATGACCCACGTACAGACAGCACACTCATCTATATTTTAGAGCCTTCCAGGGTCTTACAACATGTGAAAACTTTACTAGGCCAATTCATTCAATGACCACAAAAATCTAACAACAAATAATGTAGTGGTTGAAAAAATTATTTGGATCAACTAAAAACTTTCAACACCCACACAGTCTTTTTTTTTTTTTTTTTTTACATCTCATATCCCCTTTGACAGAACACCAGTGCAACCACAAGGGTCTAAATCATTTGAGATTTTCAAGGAACCCACTGAATTAATCAAATGGATCCTCACCGCATGCCTAGGGAACATGGCAGTATCCTGAGATCATACTGTAAGAGAAAAAACACTGATAAAGGTCAAAGAGCAAATTAGAAAAAGCCCCCGATTTTGTTTCCAGGGTTAGTTACTTCTGGCATTTTCTCCAGATGTGGCCTGGGGACCACCTACCTATGTCAGAAGGTTGAAATGCAGGAAAGATCTATGGAACTGTACTCTCTGGGCAGTTGGGGTCAGGGACCTGCATTTAAACCTGACTCACCATGTGACACTACCCACAAAAATCTAAACCTCAACAACAAATCAGTGCCACTAATTACAGGTGACAACGGGTAACAGCGGGTGACTAGGAGAAAACACCTTGTGGGAACAGGTGATCTCCCTTTAGAGGACTCTAACCAGTGGTTCTCAGTCTTGGCTGCATATTGAAACCACCTAGGGAGCCTTCCACACTCTAAACAGCAGTCCTTGAGGAACTAGGTCTCCATAGAATAACAGCTTTTCCAGAGGCTGGGGCAAAGCAAATACAAAGTGAGAATGGAGCAGCCACGAACGCTTTCACCATGAAGTGCTCAAACACTGGAAGGGTCATCTCAAGAGGACACAGAGAGCAGCTTGATGGGGCCTCCACTGGCCAAGTTGGGGACAGTTCCAGCAGGTACTGAAGGTTGTATAATGGTTCGTTCACTTCCAAAATTATTCATGAGCCCAGACTGATAAGTTCAAGAGGTAGCTAGGTTGCCAGCTACCTAGCTAGGTGAATGGGTAAGATTTGATAGATAGGTACGGGGCAAGAAGGGAAAGTTCTCCTTTAGAAAAAGAATGTCAGCTGATAAATACAGAAATGATAGAAATAGACAATCACCATTTTATAACCATCATAGCAACCAATGATTCTGGCCAGCATCAGTGGTTGCTAAAACCACTGGGTGAAAGCTTGTTGGAGATTAGGATTTGTAAAGAGTCTCAGAGTATCTCCCCACAGATTATTTATTAATTACGGAAGGAAAATGGTCTTCTTAGAATGGAGACACTGAAGAGACACAGCCTTAAAGTTCACATCGCCAATAATGGGACTCTTTATGTGGCATGCGGAGAAGGACTTAACATCACCTACAGAATGCTTCCACCCCAAACATTTCACCTAAATCTGACCGTGAGAAAACAATCATGCAAATCCAAACCGATGGACAGTCTACAGAAACTGACGTGATTTTTTAAAAAGTCTTTTTTAAGGGGCACCTGGGTGGCTCAATTGGTTGAGTGTCTGACTCCTGATTTCGGCCCATGTCATGATCTCATGGTTTGTGCGTTTGAGCCCCACATGGGGCTCTGCGCTGACAGAGTGGAGCCTGTTTGGGATTTTGTCTCCCTCCCTCCCCCTCCCCACTCATTCTCTCTCTCTCTCTCTCTCTCTCTCTCTCTCTCTCTCTCTCTCTCAAAATAAATAAACTTTAAAAAAATTAAAAATATTTTTAAGTCACTATCACATACAATTTTTAAAAGGCTAGGGAACTTTTAGATTTAAAAACAGTAAAGAGATACAACAACTAAATATAATGCAATCCTTAATTGCATTCGATTCTCTTAAAAAGGTTATAAAGGGCATTATTAGGAGAACTGGGGAAATCTGAATATGGACTAATACTAGATAATAGCATTATATTGATGTTACATTTCCGGAGTGTGTCCGTTCATCCTATTGTAGTTACATAGGAGAATGAACTTATTCCACAGTATTCAGGGATGACGTGTCCTGGTATCTGTCACTTCCTTTCAAATTGTTTAAGGAGAAAAGGAGTGTGTGTGTATGTGTGTATACGTACACAATACGTATACATATACATACACACATAGAAAAAAACAAATGTGGCAAATTGCTAACATAGGTGTTCACTGTAATACTGTTACAACTTTTCTGTACAGTTGAAATTTTTCTAAATAAAAATTTGAAGGGGGAAAGGAAAAAATACAAATGACCAGACCCCACCCTTTGTCAATGGTCTGGGATGCAGCCTGGGCATCTGTATTTTAAGAGCTCCTCAGGTGAGTCTAACAAACAGGATCGAGAGACATCCAGACAGATCAGCTGTCCAAAAAGACATGGGATTTTCCAGAACCATGCTATACAGGTTCTAACGTGCAGCTTCTTTTCCCAAAAGGGAGAAAAACCAATCTCATCTGGCAATATTAGCCTAACACATAACCCAGGTGAATGCTGCCACACTGTGATTTTTATTTCACAGAACTTTGGAAAAGTTGCACCAAACAGCCTCTAGCTCTGGAAGTGTGCTCCTGGGAGACTGGGGGATGGAAAAGATGGCACTCTCTGCTATGATTCATGAGCCACTAGTGCTGGGGGTGCAGCAACTCCCCAAGTTAGTGAGCAGATTCCAGATTCCTGAAGAATCAGGAATCTGCTTGAGTCAGAAACCTCAATTTATGCAAGGGGCCAGGTTTCCTATTTCAAGCTGGAAAGACAATACCAAGTAAGCAAAATACATGTGGAGAATCATCCCTTTTCCTTGAAACATCCAGTGGATTTGGCATGCGAGGAAAGAGAGACAGTTAAATGGCCGATCTTGCTGGACCCAGCATCATACCCTTTGCTGGGAACATTCCTACTCCTCGTCCTGTTTCAATGTAACATAACTCAGAGGAAGAGGAGGACACTTCAGAGGTTGATGGCATGCCAGAAAAATGAGGAACTAGTGGGTCTTTCTCGCCAAACCCTCTGGCTGTGGCTGGACCATTACAGCGGAAACGTATGGTATTTAATTAACCAGCACTGTTTGGTCCCTGGAGATGAGCCTCCTTGATTCTCTTAGGGCTATATAGTCGATATCGTTGCACGGCAGAAAACAGTAAATCCATGTGCCTGCTACTTCAAAAAGGGAAGGTTCGTCTGAAAAGAGGTTATAATTATGCCAGTGCTCATTTGCTCCCAAGTCCCACCAGAATACAGGAGAAAAATGTAGATTCAGTAGGGAACCATTTATTATGGCCTCTAAGCCATGGGGGATGGGAAGGGAGGTCGGTAAAGTCAAAAGTCACATAAGGAAAATCAACGGGGTCTTGTTGGAGATGAAGGAGACAAATAGTGATTAGGTGTCCACTATGTGCCAAGAACCGGGCTATGCATGTCACATGCCTTCGCTTAAGTTCTTGCACCAACCCTGTGAGCTTAGGGATGCTGGCCCCATCTTTCTGAATGGGCACAGAAAGGCTGGATAACTTGTAGGAGGCACATGAGTTAAATAAGTTGTGGTCTGCAGCTCTTTTCTTCCACCAACCCAAGATAATACCAGGAAGGCAGATTAGGTGTGCATTTCCAGGGTACTCTGGATGATGAGTTAAGGATGAGGACTTGACCAGAGGAGGTTTGTGGACAGAGAAATGACAACAAGATGTGGTGAGGACAGTGATGTAGGGAGAAGTGGCTGGTGTCAGAGGCATGCAGGATGGCTTGAGGGAGGGAGCCTAGAAGCAGGCAGACAGCCCAAAAGAAGACAATGAAAGGCAGAGAAAGTCTGAAAAACATGATGAAAACCTGAACAACAGTATCATCATCAGTTGATGTGTTTCTGCTGCCCCCTTTGGGGGCCAGTGACCCTCTTTCACCGGTCTTTGATCCCAGCACCTAGCTCAGTGCCTGTTAGAGCAGACACTCAATCCATTCTTGATGGATCGATGGATGAATGAACTAATGAGTACCTATTCCACATTCTGTCTGTGGGTCACTGTTTTGTGAACAAAAATTTTGTAGACAGTCAGAGGGGTCCTAGAGAAGGACAGAAAGGGTAGAAGGAAACAGTTAAAGCCTCAACCTGGTGTTAAACTGGGCACGCCTCAACGTGTGCTTTTTTAAAAGCCAATGCCAAAATGGCTAAGATGGTAAATTTTACATTGTATTTCACCACAATTTTTCAAAAAGCCAATGCCACCTTGAATTTTTGCAGCTATAAGGACAGAAAGATGGTGGCCCATCGTCTTGCCATGGGGTCAAAAGGGCCTCATTCTCCACTAACATCGTAGTCTGAAGCATCTGTGATATTAAACAATGCGTGATATACTCGCGTTTATGGTCCACTGTCAATCATCCACACCAGATAGCAGAGCAGGGATTTACCTGAGCGAGAAATTATGTATGTTGGATTTTAAATGTAGTCCCATTAAAAGACAGAAAATACTTAAATAGGGGGGGATATATGCATAAGCAGGTTCAGGGCAGCATTGTATCTAATAGTAAATGCATATGTGCACAGAGATCTGTACAGGAGACACCCTGAATGTCCGCTGAGAGGGAACGGCCACATGGTATATCAGGCCACGCAAGGATATCCAGGCCACGCAAGGATCTGAGCGGCCTTTTAAATCAAGCAAGCGGTTCCATGTGTACTGACATGTAAAAGGCATCCATAATACATTAATATGTGAAATATACTCCCGACATTGTAAACACATACACACTACACTCCCTTCTTCCCTCTATAACCTCCACCCTAGACTCCAAAATTTACTCTTATCACCCAGAGCCTAAGTCATAGAGTATGTGCTCAAGAAATGTTTATTAATGAATAAATGGATTCATTCAACATTCAGTTAACATGTGAGGGCCTAATACAATTTAATGGGTGAAATAAAGGGTGTGTATGTACAAGAACATGCTTGTGCAAGGATAGAAAAGGGTATAGAAGGGTATGCCCCAAATTAACAGTAGTATTTTTGGAAAGGGGGATTAGCAGAGTGTGAAGACAGACTCATGTAAATGTTTCTGCACATCAATTTGTTTTTCCAGAGAGCATGTAGTAATACACTGTAATAATTTTTAAAAATCATCACGGTCACCTGTTAAAATAATTATCATGCTTTATGAAACTTAATTCTTCTGATTATGCTTTGATGACATTAAGAGTAAAGTTAGTTCCTATTCTCCAAGCCACTGGATCAGGCAGAAAGGTGGCTGCCACGGGCTGAATATCAAGGGGGCTCTGAACCGGTTGCGGCTGGTCCCTGACGACAATGGGAGGTGTGAGCCTGGAGAAACAGCTCCACACCTGGAGCCCAGACTAGTTATTAGTCTGATCAGAGCCGCCACCATATCCTATCAGTTATGGATCCAAGGTCGTTTTCCCTGGCCTGAGTGCACAGACCACACAGCGTAGCCATCTCCCTCCCGGCGGCAGGGGCTGGGAGGGGTGAGGGGGAAAGGGGGGGGGGGCTGTGTCCATCTTCTGAGCCTGCTCACTCACGACACAGGAACGACAGATAACCTAGTGGATAACCAGCACTACGACTACCTCATGCTCTTTGCCACTGAGTGGCCCTTCGCCTCAGTTTTCTCATGTCTCAAATCAGAACAATGGGGACAGACCTACTTCGCAGAAGGGTTCGCTGTCACCTGACACCCTCCCTTTTTTCCACTTGTCTTACCATTTGTTAATGTGTTAAAAGGCACCTTTGTGAATGATTTATGCCAGTTCAACTAATTTTCTTTTTGCCGGCCTTCCCTCCCCATCAGAGCAAGATAAAGAAACCATACTGAAAACCATGGTCAGTGATGTGGCTAAGCAGTCTCCGGGTCTTCCCCTCTCCCTAGGCCAGTCCCAGGGGGTGGTTTGGGCCTTTCAGGATGTTCTTTAATCTAAACAACCCACAGCAGACCGTACCAGGGTGACACTTCCCCAAGTGTCCCTGGCCTGAGTTCCCCAGTCCAGGACGCCTTTCTCTGGGGGAAGGGAGTCTGGACGTTCAGAGGAGAAAATCTGATACATAAAGCACACTGCTTTTCTCCACTTTAGCAAGGCTTATTCTGGCAAAATGCCCAAAAGAACTCAACATATTTATAGAGTTTTGTTTGATCTACTTTTAAATGCTCCATGCAGAGTCATTCAAGTGAAATGAGAATACAGATTTTCAAAGGGAAAACTGAAGGAAGGTTCTAAATATAAGTTATTTGTTGAGCATAAACAAGATTTCTCCCTTCGATCCAACACACTCCCTCTAACGCATCTATTTTTAAAGGCATTCTCAAACTTTGCTGCTGATGAAGAGATCAGACCCCTAACTTTTACAGCGAAGGGGGGGAGTGAGGGAGGGAACAAGTGCAGGGAGGGGGAGTGCGCATGAGCACACGCCTACTTAGGAACTGTGACAAAGGTCTAGAAAATCTGAGAGACCCTCATCTGGGGGCCACCTCCCTCGCCTATGCTTAGAGGAATCTCTGGGGAAAATACCTACCACAAACAAATCTAGAGTTTCCCAGTTTTTAAAATCGGTCCTCAAAACAGCCATTGTCCTGGGAAATTTACAGAATGACAGAAAATTCCACATTTCTCTCTTGAGGCAGAAGAGGAAAGATCTTTACTGCAGCTAGTCAAAATGATTTTTTTCTAATTTTGACTTTTTTTCCCTTCTCATCTCCATCAGAATCAAGACAGGGGAGGCCTACGTATTTATGAATTTTCTTGATGCAAAGCGGGTTTGTATGTGCACAATTCCTTCTTCTGTATCTAAACGCAGAGATTCTTAAGCGGGGTTCGTGGACAGTTAGTTCAGGGGCCTAAATACGGATGGGAAGAAGATTTCATCCTTAATTTTACTATCCTCTGGTTGAAATCTGGCCTTTCTTTTCACTATGCAATACAGGCAACAAACCACACTGGTGTTGGCAGCATCCAGGGATTTTTATTCCCTACTACGTGGATAGACATTCTCATTTCACATCCTGGTCACTGCAGTTATCGTGAAATATCATTTCCACTCTTCCTTACTTTAAAATTATGATGGCTTCTAGACCCACTGCTGGAACTTGCTATTTAACGCATCCATATAGAATATGCATTATTTATGTGTTTGCAGTATTTTGATGACTGTATTTCGGTATAATTGGTTTCCTTTGCAACTGTGGACTTTGTTTTATTCATTTACAAACATTATTCTGAATAGGGGTCATAGGTTTCAGCAGACTGACAAATAGATTTCACAGCAATTAAAAAGAAAAAAAACCAAGAACTCCTATTTTCAAGATTATGGTTTGCACAGAAACCCAAAGGGGGAGTTACGTATATAAAATAAAGCAGTTGACACACCACTTGCATTCTGTTAGAACGTTTCACAAGCTTTGGATCAGCACCTCATGACAAAAGGAGCACATCGGGCCGCATCACAGGTCCCGATCCATGAGCAGCCGTGTGGCACAGCCTTCAGGAAGCTGCTCGCCAAGTGCCCTCTTATTACCCAGGTCAGTGGCTGGCTAGAGCCCCGCTCTGTCATCTGGCGCCTTGGCTCAGCTGAGCTCAATGGCCACACTCCCTTCCACGAAGGCCAGGACAGCTCATTTGCAGGCTGACACCTGCCACCACCTCAATGTCCCCACTCCAACCAAGTCCTGCATTTCTCTCCCTTTGCTAGCGAGTAAAGTTACAAAAGGTTCTACAAGGTCCCCCCAGCCAGGGATAAAGTGGTCACTTGGGCTTCCATGTACCCACATAGCCTCATATACACCTTCCTCCCAGCTCTCGTCAGCTGTGCTGTCACTCTTTGCCTGTGGGTCCCCAGTGCCTGCAGGGCAGCCAGTGCGCAAATGTTCCATGAAGGGAGGGAGGTTTGCGCTAATACGTGTAACCGCACAGGATTTGCCTGGAGCGGCTGCCTGACTTCTACTGCAGTCACATCTTTGTGGTATCCCTTGAGGATAAAGGACCGCAAGGTCAGCAAGTCCAACTGAGACTGGAGGCATCCGACCAATTCTTCAAAAAAGCTTTTTTTTAATAATAAAAAAATAGCAATGCCACTTTTAAGAAGTTATACTTCAGATAACTTACACGAAATGTACAATGATAAATGCAAAATGTTCACTGCCACCTTATTCGGAAGAGTGAAAAACCAGAATTATCCTAAATGTCCTTTAATTAGGGGACTTGTTAGTCTAGTTGTGGTGTATCTACACATGGACTATTCAAGAGTTGTGTAGAGACTCCTGGGTAGTTCAGTCGGTTAAGCGTCTGACTTCTTTTTTTAATGTTTATTTTTGAGAGAGAGAGAGAGCAAGAGCGCACAAGCAGAAGAGGGGCAGAGAGAGAGGGAGACACAGAACCTGAAGCAGACTCTAGGCTCTGAGCTGTCAGCACAGAGCCCAATGGGGGGCTCGAACTCACAAACAGTGAGATCATGACCTGAGCCAAAGTCAGACGCTTAAATGACTGAGCCACCCAGGTACCCCATGCGTCTGACTCTTGATCTTGGCTCAAGTCGTGATCTCTCGGTTTGTGGGTTCAAGCCCCACATCAGGCTCTGCACTGACAACACGGAGCCTGCTTGGAATTCTGTCTCCCTCTCTCTCTACCTTCCCCCACTTGCTATCTTTCTCTCAAAAATAAATAAAAATAAACTTAAAAACTTAAACAAAAAAAGAGTGGTATAGCTCTAAGTGACCTGGAACAGCAAGATTTCCAAGATTCTCTTCAACCTAACAATAACTAATTACGAGACAGCACAAATAGAATGATCCCATCCGTATTTTGCTAAATATTAGCATGTCTGTATCACTGTGTGTTTGGATTAGGTCATACTATCTGAAATTGATATTTTATGGTTGAATATCTGCAAATTCTTAGGGTTTGTCTGAATGCACGTGTGGAGATCTGAAGAGATAACCATGAACCAGGTCTCCTCCAGGGAGTATGCATGGGGGCAGGAGTGGGGGCTTATGTGACTTTTATTTATTTATTTATTTATTTATTTATTTATTTATTTGAGAGAGAGAAAGGGTGTGCACACAGACACGTGTGTGAACATGGAGGGGCAGAGTGAGAGGGAGAGAGAGAATCCCAAGCAGGCTCCACACTGTCAGCACAGAGCCCAACAGGGGTTCGATCTCAGGAACCGCAAGATCGTGACCTTGGCCAAAATCAAGAGTCAGATGCTCAAACTATTGAGCCACTGAGGCACCCCATGTGACTCTTTATACCCCAACTTTCCTTTATTAAGATTTTATACTAACCATGTATTATTTTAATACTCAGTCTAATTAAGAAAACTTAGGAAGAGTCTAAAAGAAAATGCACAATTCAAATCTTCCAAAAAAAAAAAAGAGCAGTGAAGTCTAAACAACAGAATAGCACAAAAGCTGCCTTCTGAGGGGGCAATTCTGTGGTCATCAGAACAACAAATCCCATTATGAGGGGCTTCCTCTAGGGGCTCCAAATGGTTTTGATGCCAAGGCCCCTGTGCAGGGGTGTCATCTAGAAAAGGACAGGTTTCTGGGACCCCATGAGCAGTGCAGAGAAATGGACCAGGCTACCTGTAAAAGGTTTCTGAGCAGACTTTTTTCAAGCAAATAGGTTAGTAATGCATATATTAACTCTTTGTTGAAAGCAAAGGTTTTTCGCATTTATTTAAGCAAGTCCTACATTCCTTTTCAGTATGGGAGCATGGCAAAGGTGCATTTAAAAAATGGTTTCTCGTACTCTGACTTTTCATTTTCCAAACTGCTGTGCACCTTTACTCTCCCCCTCAGAGGCAAGGAACTAAGAGTCACGAAAGATGTAAATTTAGAAATTGCAAATCTAGAAAATGCCAATCTAGAAATCTTGAAGCAAGAAAAATGAATGTGGATTTGTTCATGGACTAGAGAAAGGAACAGCAGAGGGGAGAAGAGAGAAATACATGTGCGTGGATTTTTCCAGTGACGCTGATTTGTGTCTGTACTACTTGCTCCAGCACTTAAACATCTTTTCCCCAACAGTCTTCATTATAAAGCTTTCTATATCAAGTCTCCTCTTGCGAGATGAAACCTCCTGGAGGGCAGGAATTGGGTTTTTCTGCCCGTCTAACTCAGGGGTTGGCAAAGCTGTTCTGTAAAGAACCAGAGAATAAATATTTTAGGCTTTGCAAGCCTCGAAGTCCCTGTGACAACTGTGTAACTCTGCTATTGTAAAGTAAGAGCAGCCACACAGATAATGCATAAACCAAAAGGTGTGGCTGTGTGCCAATAAAACTTTATTTATAAAAATAAACAGTACCAGATTTGGCCCATAGGCTGTGGGTTGCCAATCTCTGGTCTACAAGAAGTGATGAGGGTCTAAATCAGAGACCAGGGATGATTTTTTTGTTTTAGGGAAGAACGAGAGACATCGCTGATGCGGAATCATCAGCTTAGAAGTGACGCCCTCCCAGGGGCGCCTGGATGGCTCAGTCGGTTGAGTGTCTGACTTTGGCTCAGGTCATCATCTCATGGTTCATGGGGTTGAGCCCCACTTCAGGCTCTGTGCTGATAGCTTGGAGCCTGGGGCCTGCTTCAGATTCTGTGTCTCCCCCTCTCTGCCCCTCCCCTACTTGCTCTCTCTCTCTCTCTCAAAAATAAATAAACGTTAAAAAAAATTAAAGAAAAAAAATGTGACACCCTCCCAGACACCATTTGTGACCGCCTTTGAGGCAGGGTTAGGTGCTCCTATGACCACCACAACGGGTGCTCTCCTCACCCTGCCCATGCTGCCCGGGACGGTCTGATTCTCAAATCCTAGGCTGCTAGGAGCAGCACCTGAGTTAGCCTCCTTGGGGTTTACTAGAGGCTCTCCCAGAGCCCGACCCTGAACAGTTCCTTAGTAATGACCTCAAAACCAAAGGGACAAACAACAAATGATGAAGCAGGTGAAGGGGAAGGACAAGGCAGGAGAATGTGCTGCTCGATCCTGTGGGCACAGTTGGGGACACAGTAGTCGCCCCCTGTCAGCCACTCCACTGCAGACCACTAGCCCTGGGCTAGGGCCAGGGATGGGTTCAGGGACGGGCAGGGTGGCAGCGAGAGATGAAGATGGACCGGCCGAGGCCATCTCCAAGAAGAGAAGCCCCTGCCCTTTCCCCCACTAGATGTAAGCAGGGAAGACCACAGCATGAAGCCAACTCAGACAGAGTCCCTGCCTTGCCCTCAGGCTTGTTATGCAAGACAGACATTTCCTTATGACCTGAGCCAGGTTAAGCCAGGGTGACTGTGACTTACAGCTAAGAGACCATTAACCAGCACAGAGTGTCTGACAGTGGACGTAAGGGGTGAGGGAAGCAAGGAGGGAGGTGTGGCCCAGAGAGGTTGGCTTTGGGGCCTGTGTGCTTTGTGGCATTGGCTGAGCCCAGGAGCGAGGAGACAACAGAAGATGCCAAAGACAGAACCATAAAAGCAGCTTACACTTAAGAAGCTTGAGAAGAGGAGCCAGCAAAATAAAGAGGTCTAGTGGGGGTGAGGGGGGCAAATACACAGACACAAAAAGGCAAGGCAGATGTTTCCAGAAAGAGGCAGTAATCCAAGATGCTGTGTGGAGTCAGAGGCAGCATAGAGGAAGAGGTTGGACAAACCCCGGTATAAACTCAAACTATACCTCTCATTCCAAGTGTGGCCTGGATACATCACAGAACCTCTCCGATCCTCCGTTGCTCCGACTGTAAAGCTAGGAGGATGCCACCTTCGGCTCAGGGTTGTTAAGAGGACCGCCTACGTGTCTCTCCTGTGACGCTCTGCACAGGGTGGGGTGTGCTGACCGCATTTAGCCCTAATTCTTCACCTCTCATGTACCCATGCCCTTTGCCACATGACTTTAGAGTGCTTCCCTTAAAGACAGAGCAGGCTTCCCCAAGTCATGGGACTTGCTTTGGAAAACAAAGTGAAAAGGAAGTGGCAGCGTGCCAGTCTGGAGCCCAGGCCTCAAGAGAACTTGGAAGTTTCCATTCTCAGTCATGCCTCTACCACTGCTATGTGAACGTGCTTAAGCCAGCCTGCTGGAGCATGCGAGATACACGAGGCAGTGCCGGTGCCCTAGGCGTGCAGCTGAGGTCAAGGCAAATGGCTAGCTGACCTCAAGACACGGGAGGAACCCCAGTCAAAATCAGAAAAGTCACCAGCCAGCTTCCAGCTGGCCCCAGATTCAAAACCAATAAACGCTTACTGTTGGGCCACCGAGGTTTTGTGGGTGTTTGTTATGCAGCATAACTGTGGCAACAGGTAACTGATACGACACTGCCTGACACAGAGCAGATCCTCAAAAAATGTTTACAACATACATGCAGGGAGGAAAAGGCCAGAGAATATCTTCTCTTAGTCTTCTGTCCTGGTAAGTTGAGTGTTATTTCCCTGGACTATCTCTCCATATTAAGGAAGGCCCAGAGGGTAAAAGAAGTTTATAAAAAAAAAAAAAATCTTTTTAGAAGTTTCTAGAAACACTAATTTTAAAGGACAATAAGTTCATTCACTTCTTACCTGTTGTAGTATGTTTATCTTTAGCTAACAAATGCAGACGGAAAATAAAGCATTAAGAAAGCTCTTCTACAAAGAAGTCTCTGACTCGTCATCATTCCCTCCTCAAAATATACACAATGAAATTGAGACCAGGTAACACAGGTGACATGAACTTCTCCATTTTTTAAATTTCTCAGTTGACAGTGAGTTGAAGGCTGTTGGGTATTTGTCATATTATTCTTGGTCTTTTTTTTTTTTTTTTGTCATAAAACATACATACTATCAAATTTACCATTTTTTAAAGATTTATTTATTTTTGAGAGAGAGACAGAGAATGAGCAGTGGAGGGGCAGAAAGAGGGAGAGAGGGAGAGAGAGAGAGAGAGAGAGAGAGAGAGAGAGAGAGAGAATCCCAAGCAGATTCTGCACTGTCAGCCCAGAGCCCAATGTAGGGCTCGAACTCACGAACTATGAGATCATGACCTGAGCTGAAATTACGAGTCAGATGCTGGGGCGCCTGGGTGGCTCAGTCAGTTAAGCGTCCGACTTCAGCTCAGGTCCTGATCTCACAGTCTGTGAGTTTGAGCCCCGCGGGCTCTGTGCTGACAGCTCCGAGCCTAGAGCCTGCTTTGGAGTCTGGTCTCCCTCTTTCTCTGCTCCTCCCCCATTCACACCTCTGTCTCTCTCTGTCTCTGTCTCTCTCTCTCTCTCTCTCTCTCTCAAAAGTAAACAAACATTTAAAAAAAAAATAAAAAAACAGAGTCGGATGCTGAACCAACTGACTGAGCCACCCAGGCCCCCTCAACTTACCATTTTAACCACCATAAAATGCACAGTTCAGTGGCATTAAGCAAATTCACATTACTGTACATCCAACTACCCTTTCATGTTCCCAGGCTAAAACTCTGTATCCGTTAAACACGAAGTCCCCATGTCCCCCCACACACCCCATCCCCTGGTAACAGCACCTCTGCTTTCTGTCTCTATGACTACTCTATATGCCTCATATAAATAAAATCATATAATATTTGTCCTTTTATGACTGGCTTATTTCACTCAGCATAATGTTCTCAAGGTTCATTCATGTCGAAGCACATACAAGAATTTCTTTCTTTTGGGGTGGCTGGGTGGCTAAGTCAGCTGAGCAGCTGACTCTTGATTTCAATTGTGATCTCACAGTTCATGGGATTGAGCCCCACGTCGGGCTCCGTGCTGACAGCAGTCTTTCTTTTTAAGGCTGAATAATATTTCATTGAATGGAGACCACATTTTGTTTATCTATTCTTCTGCTGATGGATGCTTGGGTTGGTTCCACCATTTGCCTACTGTAAATAATGCTGCAATGAGCATGTGTATACAAATATCTGTTCATATCCCTTCTTGATTCATTATATATATATATTTTTTAATTTTTAATTTTATTTATTTTGAGAAAGAGAGAGAAAGAGAGAGAGAGACAGAGTGTGACTGGGGGAGGGGCAGGGAGGGAGGGGGAGGGAGGGAGAGAGAGAGAGAGAGAGTCAGTTAGTCAGAGTCAATCCAAAGCAGGCTCCAGGCTCTGAGCTGTCAGCACAGAGCTCAACACAGGGCTTGAACTCACAAACCGTGAGATCATGATCTGAGCCAAATTCGGACACTTAACCGAGTGAGCCACCCAGGTGCCCCCATTTTATATATCTTTATTAAAATCTTATTTTGAAACCTGAAACATGCTAAAAAAAAAAAAAAAAACCTCATCACTTAGCTAGCAGTCTTCAGGCGTCATCTAACCAAGTTGAAGGGATGGGATTGGTACCTAGAGTTTGCAATTCAACCCAATTTACCATGAATGATGTAATCCCCAACCCACTGAAATAAACATGGCGAGGATATGAAAAGCCTTTGGAGGAGACAGGATTCTGAAACATGCTGAGCTGAATGCAAAATGAGTACACATCTCACCACCCATTCAACCCAGCACAATCAAGCAGAGTAAAGAGACTGCACTGCCATGCGGTGGGCAAGAATGGGTGGTTTACCAATGGCAAAACACTGTTTTAACTTCACCACTCGATAAAATTGCCATAGGGCTTTCTCAGCAAAGAGCCAGAATTCTCTAAAGTTCTCCCAAAGCTTCTGACGGGTCATGTGGAAAGCTGATTCATCCAATAAATGTTTGTTGGCTGTAGGAGCTCAAATGAGCTGCAGAGAATATGCAGCATACACCAGAATATTCCTTCCTAGTGACCCTGGAAAAGGTTTGAAAGAAAAGAATGGAATCCTTAAACTTTTTTTTTTTTAATTTTTTTTTTTCAACGTTTATTTATTTTTGGGACAGAGAGAGACAGAGCATGAACGGGGGAGGGGCAGAGAGAGAGGGAGACACAGAATCGGAAACAGGCTCCAGGCTCTGAGCCATCAGCCCAGAGCCCGACGCGGGGCTCGAACTCACGGACCGCGAGATCGTGACCTGGCTGAAGTCGGACGCTTAACCGACTGCGCCACCCAGGCGCCCCTCCTTAAACTTTTTAAGATTCCAAAAGGCTTACTAGCCAAAATGAGCGTTCGCAGAGCAAAAAGCTTCGCAGGACTATCTATAAACAGCACCTTGAGCCTAATTTGAAGAACTAGTTATGTGCTAATGAAGACCCAGAAATTTGCCATCAAAAGGGTCAAAAGCTTTTAGAAAGGGTCCTCAGGTTAAAAAATACTGGATAGGGCACCTGGGTGGCTCAGTCAGTTAAGTGTTAGACTCTTGGTTTCAGCTCAGGTCATGATCTCATTGTTCATGAGTTTGAGCCCCACGTCGGACTCTGTGCTGACAGTGTGGAGCCTGCTTGGGATTCTCTCTCTCCCTCTCTCTCTCCCCCTCCCCTACTTGCACTCGCTTTCTCTCTCTCTCTCTCTCTCTCTCTCTCTCAAAATAAATAAACTTTAAAAAATACTGAAAACTTTTCAATCTTTCAACTTGTAGATAAAGAAATAGACATTTGGAAAGGTGAAATGAGGGGCGCCTGGCTGGCTCAGTCAATGGAATGTGAGACTCTTGATCTCGGGGTTGTGAGTTCAGGTCCCACATTGGGTGTAGAGAATACTTAAAAATAAAATGTTTTTAAAAAGAAATGAATGGTGAAATGACCTTCCAGAAATGGCTACAGGCCAAGAGAGCTGAGAAACGCATGGATGTCTCAGAAGTTCTCCAACCAGGGCCTCTGAATTATCCTGGGCAGAAGTATGAGAAAGAAAAAGAAACACAGCGGTCTTCCAGCTGCTACAAACTGACAGTCAAGTTCTAAGCCACTGAAAACAGACAGGATATTTGTCAACTATTATCAAGTCTTGCTGGTTGCGCAGGCCCTGTCTGCCCCCGGCCATTCCCAAGTTAAGGGTTGAAAGAGAGGCCATTCAGGCCTGTGTGGTTTTGTTTGTTTGGTTTGCTTCAGCATAAAGCTGACACACAGCTCTAATAAATGATCACTTTCCATTTTCTACTTCAACTTGGGCTTTTGATAGAATGAGTTCATACATCAATATGAATGGATCGATACAGTTCAGAATTTATGAACATGTGGAGGGAGGGAGAGATTTATCCTACACCTCCTCCTTTCTTCCTTGCCACCTAGGTTTGGTCATTTTGTAATGTATTAACACACCCACTTGAGAGGATCGGTAGGGAGTAAAATTAAATCACATACTACGTAAACTTTTCTAGTAAAAGATTTACCATTAAGCTGCAACACGGTTTCTATGGATCATCCTGGATTTCAACGATCCGTGTATTCCTGTCAAGCCTGTACAAATGTAAATAAAAGCTAATGACATACGTGTACATAGCCTAGAGACCTGATCCGGGATGGAATGGAGCTTAGAATAAGTCATCACGGAGAGAGGGATGGAAAAGGAGCCAGGGAGAGAAGGAAGGAAGAAAGCTCTTAAACATGATTGCGGGGGTACCTGGGTAGCTCAGTCGGTTAAGTGTCCGACTCTTGATTTCGGCTCAGATCATGATCTCACTGGTTTGTGGGATCGAGCCCCACATCAGGCTCTGTGCTGAGCATGGAGCCTGCTTGGGATTCTCTCTCTCTCCCCCTCTGCCCCTCTCCCCTGCTTGTTCTCTCTCTCTCTCTCAAAATAAATGATTAAACATTTATTTTTTTAATTTCTTTAAATTTCGTTTTTAATATTGATTTATTATTTTGAGAGAGAGACAGAGTGCAATCAGGGAAGGGGCACAGTGGGAGACACAGAACCGGAAGCAGGCTCCAGGCCCTCAGCCGTCAGCACAGAGCTTGATGCGGCACTCGAACTCACGGACCGTGCGATTTTGGGGAGAGAGACAGAGACAGAGAGACAGAGTGCGAGCTGGGGAGAGGCAGAGAGAGAAGGAGACACAGAATCCAAACCAGGTTTCAGGCTCTGAGCTGTCAGCACAGAGCCCAACATGGAGCCTGAACCCATGAACTACAAGATCATGACCTGAGCCGAAGTCGGACGCTTAACCAAATGAGCCCCCCAGGCGCCCCATAAATAAATAAACATTTAACAAAAGACAAAACAGGGGGCACGTGGGGGACTCAGTTGGTTAAGTGTCTGACTTCAGCTCAGGTCATGATCTCGTCGTCTGTGAGTTCGAGCCCCGTGTTGGGCTCTGTGCTGACAGCTCAGAGCCTGGAGCCTGCTTTGGATTTTGTGTCTTCCTCTCTCTCTCTGCCCCTCCCCTGCTCATGCTGTGTCTGTCTGTCTGTCTGTCTCTCTCTCTCTCTCTCTCAAAAAAGAAAATAAACATTAAAAAATTTTTAAATAAAATAAAAAATAAAACAAAACATGACTGAATTGCACACGAATTCCATAAAAAAAAAAAGTCAGAGCTATAGGGACAGGGTTTAAGAGGAAAGGTGATGTATTTTTTAAGCATACAGCTATGCACAAAACAGATACTGAATTTGCATTCCTGGCTCTTTTTTGCCTGTCCCCGTCCACAGTGTTGTCAGACACATCAGTAACTTGCTTACTTTTTTCTTTGTATATAACTTTTTTTTGTTTGTATAGATATGTCTTATCTTTTATCTCAATGATTTCATCAAAAGTAAATTACAAAGGAAGCTAACTTCTTCAAAAGAAACAAGCTACTCCCGATGATACTATCAAAGAGTTGTTTTAAAGCTTTTTAAAAGTCAAACATAAAACTGATGTCATTTTTTTTCCTAAACAATGTGTTTTTTTTAAGATAACAATTAACTGCATGCTTGTGTTCATTTGTTTGCTTTAATCTGTCAAATAGCATGGCCTAGAAAAGGGTCAAAAAGAATACGGGGGAAACTCAATAACAAAACATTCTGGAAATCTGATTTTGCTTCGGAAGGAATGACGATACTGAAGAATCCATCCAAGCTGGCTGTGGGGAGAAGGGAAAGAAGCAAGAGAGAGTATGTATGTGAGGGCTGCGGCGGTGGGGGGGGGGGCGGGGCCGGCTCCAGACTTCCAACATCTCTAGCAACCCAACTGGAGGTGGTTACACAGAAATATGAAAACACAATACTCATCAGTGATAATTCGTAATAACGGGTTCCTGATGAACAAAATTAACATATAATCACATAATCTAACCACCTCCCTTGATTAATATCTTCATTTTCCCTCCCTTGCTCTGACGAGAGTGATGATGAGCAATCAAATCTCAGAGAGGATGAAGTGCAGAAAGGAAGGGAAAGCGAAGTCTGGTCTCTGTATTCCAACAAAAAAGGGAAGAGCAGACATACTGTTGTATGTAAAATAAACTCGACTCTACACTTTATTTAGAAAACCTTGCGGAAGGGTGACAAACCAAATACAGATTAAAATGATGACAGAAACTAGAGCTTCCCTTACCCTGGAAATGTTCCCTCGCTCTCAGCTCATGTTATACTAGGAAACAGGAAAAATGGAGGAGCTGTCTCTCAAACACAGTTACCCTCATAACTTAATTCTACTTTCAGTCTAGTTCGAGTCTCCTCCTTCGGAAACCTTTTTTGCTTTCTCACTCTACTAATGGCCCATTATGAGGCTGAGAGCTAGATTCAGCACTTACTCTCATGATCCACTTTCTAAAACGGACCCTTAAGAAGTCTTCCCTCTCCCTCAGCACTCAGTAACGAAGGCAATTGCTCTGAATCACCGACTTTCAACAGCTTTTCCTTAAATATATAACTAAATATAAAGCTTCTTCTCCCTCGGGTAGTTTTCTTTTCAATAACTCACTCCTCAAAAGGGTTAGGGTGTGTGAGTACAAGCATATACTTCCATCCGATAAAGTGGGCTCAAAATGAATATAATAAGGCCTCTTTCTTCAAGGAGCTTATAATCTAGTAAAAAAAAAATCCAAGTATAAACATGGATACACACACACACACACACACACACACACACACACACACACACAAGCACACAAGTGTATTAACAGAATAGAATGCAGCTACAAGGGTCCAAAAATCATCATTTAAGATGCGCCATTCCCTAAGGCTTTCTGGACACTATCACTCATCACTGCTTATATTTTTCTGAGATGAAGGCAGTAAGAGACCTTCCAGGTCTGGCTTTTTGCGGCATCCCGTAAGTCATTTTCACTTCTGCCCCCTTCAGGTTCCTTATATTTACAACACACCTATAATGACAACTGCCCCCTCCCCACCTTCATGGGCTTAGTGTAAGATGGGAGTAAGTCTTTCGGTCCTTGGCTACATATACAAACCGGAAAGCTCTATCCAAGCTAAGGAATTTTGGTTTCTATCAAATGTATTTGTTAAATAAAATACAACATTTTGTAATTTCCATTCATCCGCCTTCTTTTTTTTTTTTAATTTTTTTTTTCAACGTTTATTTATTTTTGGGACAGAGAGAGACAGAGCATGAACGGGGGAGGGGCAGAGAGAGAGGGAGACGCAGAATCGGAAACAGGCTCCAGGCTCTGAGCCATCAGCCCAGAGCCTGACGCGGGGCTCGAACTCACGGACCGCGAGATCGTGACCTGGCTGAAGTCGGACGCTTAACCGACTGCGCCACCCAGGCGCCCCCATTCATCCGCCTTCTGAAAGCGAGGGACCGATAAATACTATCAGTTCCCTCAATATTACAGGGGAACATTTTTCAATTAACAAGAGTGTTCCACAAAGAGCTATTATAAATATTCAAAAGTTAAATTCTTCTGTGGATCAGTGATAAGAAAAAAAAAATACAAGGGGAAAAAGATTCTATTTGCAAAAGCCAACAACAACCCCAATCTCTGTAGGAATGACATAAGGAGTAAGCAAGACTGCACAAATAAAACATTAACTGACACTTGACTAAACAGAGTGATGTCCTATTGTCACTGGGTCACTAGAATTAGCTGTCTAGAATTCAGAAGGGATATACATTTTAATTTGGTGATACAGTTGCAAGAACCGGCCCACCAGGATATCTGCAGAAGAGGAGGGGGGCACGGGGGAGAAGAGGCTTTCATTTATACACTATCATACATAAAGACATTTCATATGACACGATACAAGACTGTTAAACAAAAAAAGTTGCAAGAATGTCAGTTCTTTCTAAATCGATGTGCAATGTTAATGTAATTCAAATCCTAATGGACTTTTTAACAACTGGGTAACATAATTTTAAAACAAACGAGAATAGCTAAAATAGCTTTGAAAATGACATGTGATAGCAGGAAGGACAAAAGCCATATCATATACTAAAATGTCCTATAAAGCCACGATAGTTAACTACATTGGTACAAGAATGGTAAGACGAATTAATGGGACAGAAGTGAAAGTCCAGGAAAAATGCCTCACATATAATAACATATGATAAATGAGACATCACAGTTCATGGGGGAATGGGTGGATTATTCAATAAATGGTCCTGGAAAAGTGGCTATTTCAAAATAAAAATCAGTTTGCATGCTAAGCACATACTATACATCAAAATACCACAGAGATTAAAAATCAGAAGTAAAAAATGAAGCCAGTATAAAGAAGAAAAATTAGGTGAGAATTTACTCACGGAAATCATGAAAGAAATCAACACTCTCATCCCCGTAAAAAAGTACCATTTCTGTACATCAAAACCAGTTGTAAACAAAGTGAAAAGCCAACAAACTGGGAAGCACAATTTGCCAGAAATGACCAAGGAATAATACGCTAATCAGTAAGAAAAACAGAAAGACCTCGATGTGAGAGCAAAGAATACAAACAAATGACAGAAGGGAAAAAATGCTCAAGAACTCTGTTAATCAAAGAAATTCAAGCTTGAAACCCTAACAAGCACTCTTCCCACTCCTAGTGGTGATGTAAATTGGTGCGACCCTTCAAGAAATCAATTTCATAATAATGGCTTAAAGTCCCGTAAAATACATACACGCTTTTGTCCAGTAATTCCACATCTAAGAATCTTTCATAAAGAAATCATCAGGGCTGCGGAAAAGATTTATGAGCAAAAATAGCCAATGCAGAGTTACAATGGCAAGAAAAATTGGAACCCTAAATGGATTCTTTCCTTTCCAGGAAAGGCTCTCTCTATGAAGCACAGAATTCTGAATATAAGAGGTTTGCCTTTTGATTTACAGGGAATCTCATTTTTTTTTCCTCAAGAAATGAACAATAGAATGCCACAGTCAGTTCTCTACTCTTCTCAAATCGATTATCTAATATTTAGGTCATCCCAGCAAAACAGTGTCTTTTTGATCCCTCACACTCACTATCTCCTAGGCAACTGATTGAATGAAGAAAAATAGAAAGCGTCACTGAGAAACATATAATTTGTAAAGACTTGAATAAACGGAATGATACATCTTGTCCATCGGCTGGGAGGGGGTAGTGGTAGGGGATGTAAAAGGGAAAGATTCAAACAGACAGACAGACAGGCATAGCCAGACATTGCATTTTAACACCACTCTGTGTGGTAATCGTCAAAAAAAAACCCACCCCAGCTTTATTGAGATATAATTTACATGCCATACAAATTCACCCATGTTAACTGATTAAATAAATGGTTTTTCTATTGTCAGAGAGTCGTGCTACCATCACAACAGCCTAATTTTAGAACATCTCCATCACCCCAAACAGTAACTTCTTGTCCATCAGCAGTCACTTTCCATTCTCACACCCAGCTCTGGGCATACACTAACCTATTTTCCATGTCCAGGGACTTGTCTCTTCTGGACACTTCACATAAATGGAATCACAAAATATGTGACCTTTAGTGTCTGGCTTCTTCAATTTAGCATCGGGTCTTCGAGGCCCACCCATGCTCTGGCATGTATCGGTACTTATTTCCTTTTATTGCCAAATAACAGTCCTCTATTTGTTCATCTTTTCAGCTGATGGACACTTGGGTTGTTTCCATTTCAAGGCCATTATGAGTCACGCTGCTATGAACACTAGTGCACACGTTTGTACGTAGCCATAGGTTTTCATTTCTCTTGGGTATAGAATGCTGGGTCATGTGGTAACTCTACACTCAACAGTTTGAAGAAAGGCCAGACCATTTTCCAAATGAGCTACACCATTTTACATTCCCACCAGGAATGCATAAGTTGTTCACAGGATTCCCTCACAAGCTCTTTAATTTCTCTAAGATTGGCAGTGATGTCCCCCTTTTTTTTTTTAATTTTTTTTAACATTTATTTTTGAGACGGAGAGAGAGCATGAACAGGGGAGGGTCAGAGAAAGAGGGAGACACAGAATCTGAAACAGGCTCCAGGCTCTGAGCTGTCAGCACAGAGCCCGACGCGGGGCTTAAACCCGTGGACCGCGAGATCATGACCTGAGCCGAAGTTGGACGCTTAACCAACCGAGCCACCCAGGCACCCCAGTGATGTCCCCTTTTTAATTCCTCCTTTGGTATTTGAAATCTGCTCTCCTTTCTACATTTATCAATTTGTTGACTACTTCAAGGAACCAATTTTTCATTTTAGTAATTTTCTGTATTATCTTCCTAGTCTCTATTTCACTTACTTCTAATCATTATTTTTTTCCTTCTTTCTGCTTGCTTCAAGTTTACTTTGCTGTTCTTTTTCTAGTTTCTTTTAATATTTTTTTAATTAAGTAAACTCTATGCCCAATGTGGCGCTGTAACTCATAACCCCGAGACCAAGAGTCACATGTTCCACCAACTGAGCCAGCCTGGTGCCTCTCTTTTCCTAGTTTCTTAAGGTAGAAAGTAAATTATTGGACAATCCCACTTCTGGGAAGATATCCAAAGTTAATGAAATCACTTTCTCAAAGAGATATCTGCACCCCTGTGTTCAGTGCAGCATTACTCACAATAGCCAATATATGGAAACAACCTAAGCGTCCATCAATGGATGAATGGATAAAGGAAATCTCTCTCTCTCTCTCTCTCTCTCTCTCTCTCTCTCTCACACACACACACACACACACACACACACTGGAAATACGTTTTAGCCATAAAAAAAAGGAAATCCTGCCATTTGTGACATGAATGAACCCTTGAGGGCATTATGCTAAGTAAAATATGTTAGAGAAAGACAAATTTTATAGGTTCTCACAGCAACAATTAAAAAAAAAGGTAATTATGGGAGGTGAGGGACATGTTAATTAGCCTTAGTGTGGTAATCATTTTGCAATATATACAGGTATCAAATCATCACTCTCTACACCTTAAATCTACACAATATTATAATATCAATGATATCTCAGTGAAGCTGGGGGGGAAAAAGGAAGGTTGGGGTATTGATTTGAAATCTGTTTTCTTTTTGATCATAGACATTTGCAGCTGTAATTTTACTCTAAGCGTTGCTTTAGCTGCACGCAGGCAATTTTTGGTGATTGTGTTTTCATTTTCATTCATTTCTAAACATTTCAAAATTTCCATTGGGGATTCTTCTTTGACCCACTGGTTATTTGGGAGTATGCTGTTTAATTTCCATATATTTGTGAATTTCCCAAATTTCCTTCAGTTGTTGACTTCTAATTTAATTCCACTGTGGTTGGAGAACATACTCTGCATGATTTTAATTCTTTGAAATTTACCGAGCCTTCTTTCATGGCCTACCATATGGTCTACCCCGGAGAATGCTCCACGTGCATCTGATCACTGATTGCTTCATGGAAACAACACTTCACTATGAGTGTCCATAAATTTGTAGTTTCTTCCCAACATCCTGGGGTCTTCCCAGCAGTTTACCACTCTTAGTAACAACTACTACTATATTCAGTAGTATTTCACTTTCTCACACCCTCTGCCCCAAGCTTTATTCTCTTTCCCCATTTTTATCCTGACAGTTTCCCTGAGGGAATTAACAAGCCTAGTCTCCTTATTTTACAGATGGAAAAATAGAGTATGAGACTTGCCTCAAGTCCCATGGAAACTTTGGGGGTGCAACAGAAGTGGGGGCTGGAGTCTGCCAACAGCCATTCTTCCTGCAACAAGGCCCTACTACCACTGAGCTTATTCAGGTCTCCAGAAAACTACAAACAGAACAAGCGGTTCAGGCCTCCTCCAAAGCGCTTCCTTGAGGGCACGTGCACGCGCACACACACATGTACATCCACACACAGGAAGTTCTCTTTCCTTTCCTGGTGGGGGATAATGACAGTGGTCCACCTGGCACTGCAGCCGGGCCCACTGTCCGCCTGACCATGGGTTACGGAGGCGGGCCAGGTAATGCCCTCATTGTTCGGGGCACAACAGTCCTGGGGCCTCACAAGCACAAAAAGCCATGAATCCAAAGACTAAATTGAAGCTGCAGGTGGCATCAGGGGAACCAGGCTGTGACTAGAGATCAACAGGTGTAATTAGAAGAAACTGAGGAAGCTACAGAAGAAAAGGCCCCTTTACCAGGGCTTTCTACAAGTGAAGGCACTCGTTGTCCCAATACAATACCTCTAATTAATTACCTTTAATTAATCTACCAGCTCTCTACCCGGGACAACCTCTCTTTGGAAGAGAGAATCCCATGTGGGCCTTAGCAAAGTCCATTCCCCCAGATCAGAGGGGTGTCCTCTCAGGTCTCCTGGGCAGAGGTTCCACATCCTCCTTCCTGGCATGCCAACAGGAGAGTCCCTGCATCAGGCTGAAGGCTGGGACACTATCAGGGACCTCAGCCACCTCAGGAATTCTAGATTCCAGAGCTCTAAATGGCAGGCTGAGTGGATTTGCCTCACAGCCCCACAAGTGGGCTCATTATCTGAACTCGAAATGGCAGCCTCTTTCGCTAATAAGAGGAGAGAGTGAACGAAGCTCTTCTTTATGCCTCATCAGGGTTTTAATGTTGTCAAGGAGAGCTAAGATTCCCTGTCTTTCAATTGAAGCGGGTAGAGAAGGCAATGGGACTCTTCTGACTGTGTAGGACTATGGTTTCGTCTTCGTTATAGAATCTGCCTCTGGAATACCAGTTCCATCCTGACCCAAGTTCCAGGTAGAGCCAGCCCTGCATCCCCTGGGTCAGCCCCCTCAGTCCACTTTTCCTGCCAAAGCCCAGCCCAGGCACTCTTCGACACAGGAACCCAAGAAACGATCAAAAGAAAAAAATCCCTTTCAGCTTGTCACTTGAAAACGTAGCGAAAGGACTGGCTTTCAAGCTTTAGATTCAAGGAACGTTCTCCCAGCATCGCCCAACTTATGTTTTCACGGCTGGGGGCTTCAGAGGCTTCGTCAGTGTTTTTCACAGGGCCAGCATGGCCATCGCCACTCACTTTAACATTCCCTGTGCAAGGTCGAATCTGAAGATGATCTCAGAGATGCTGAGAGAGGTCCTTGTCCTACATTTTCAAGTCCTGCACATCCTAAAGCAGAGTCCTAACTAGTATTCAGTAAAATGTGCTTTGATGATCAAAGATCAGCAGGTTTCCTTACCACAGGGCATCGGAGAGCCTGCAATATGCTAACGGGCCTGTCAGTCTCTAAGAGGGTGTTAGTGCACGCCGATGTGGCCCAAATGTACTTGTCTAGAGAGCCAATTTTCTCTCCCTTTTCGTCTCCTTATCTCTGTCTCTCCATTCCTCTCATCTCTGTCTCTCCATTCCTCTTTTGTGCAGTATTTTGCAGGGCCATAATTCGGTGCAACACACATTGGGAAATGCTGGCCTGGTGTCATTCTGAGCATGCCACACATGTTACGTGGTCTCCTCTCTAGTAGGTGAAAATATACAATAGTCCCCCTTTTAGAACATGCCATATACAGACACGCTTGGGCGCACCAAGGTCCAACTCAGAACTGGTGAAAATGAGCACTGTGTGCAATGTGGTTGCCCAGCGCTATCCTCGGGGCTGGGCGTGTTGTCCAGCATTCTGTACCAAGTGACCTTTAAACTCCTCTGCATGAGAAAAGTGCTGTCATCCCCAGTTACATGGACTCTCTGCTTTTATTTATTTTTTTTTAATTTTTTTAATGTTTATTTATTTTTGAGAGAGAGAGAGAGAGAGAGAGAGAGAGAGAGTGTGTGTGTGTGTGTGTGTGTGTTGAGTGGGGGAGGGGCGGAGAGAGAGGGAGACACAGAATCCGAAGCAGGCTCCAGGCTCTGAGCTGTCAGCACAGAGCCTGACGTGGGGCTCGAACTCACGGACTGTGAGATCATGACCTGAGCCAAAGTCAGACGCTCAACCGACTGAGCCGCCCAGGCACCCCTCTCTGCTTTTAAAAAGTACCTAGGGCTTCAGGCCAGTAATATAAAAATCAAAGTAAGAAGTCAGATTTACAAGTGGGTTATGCATGATGCAGTGTTTGAAATTCCAAATGCTTTTTCTCATAGAAACAAAGTCATAAGTGGGGATTAAGTTCTCAGACTAACCCACAATGTAGCTAAAACACATCTGCAATGTCATCAACTAACAAAACCCCAAAACACAAGATAATGAAAAAAGAAACATTTATATTTATCAAGAAAACTTATGCTCCGTGGTATACTCAGAGGGGAGCAGGGCAGGGTGGGAGTAAGGGTGGGTGGCCCACGCCCAGGTGAGAAGGGGCTTCCTGTAGAGAACTGACAAATGATAATGAAGCCAACAAAGTCAGTTGGCTTTTTATTTAGCCGCCTGCTGACAACTGAAAACAACATCAGTCATAAAATATTGCTCCTTTGAGGAAAACTGGGCTCAACAAGAAGTAAAGAAGTAGTTAGGGGTACTTAGAGCTACTAAGGAGGAGACTCTGGCTTACCTACAGGGATTTTAGTGTACTTCTTTATACTGTGTTCAAATTACTACCTACACCTAGAGTCATGACTACAAGGAGTCCTTTTTTTTTTTTTTTTAAATGCTTATCAACAATGATCCTGGTCAGCGGGGGTGTAACAGATGGGACAAGGATGGAGAAACGGATTCTATGAGTTCAATGAACAAAAATTAGAAGAGAAAAGAAATTAGAAGGGGACAAAGAGAAGCTATGGGTCTAAGATGGAAAAGCATGAATTGAGAACACTAAGTCAGAGGACCCACAGGCATTTCCTACCAGGAGAAAGAGGTGGGCAGAAGAAGGCGTTTCCTAGGATAGCCACCAGGTGGAGCCACTACCACAAACCACTACTTGGCTCCTCCTCTGGTTGGACTTGGGTGGAAACCCAGCAGGAGTGCTGTAGAAGTCTAAATAATTATTCCATGGGACACTAATTCCTCTAGTGTTAACATCTTGGAACCAGGACACAGAGATTGAAAAGAGATAAATATAATACAAGAAAACTTCTTAAAACCAAGTTTGACAATGACCCACACATAAAAATGTATGGAAATATATGATGGCAACACCCACCCAAAATGGCATTTTCCACCCATTTCACCACCATCTCTCGGTCCAAGAGGCAGTAATACTCCAATAAGAAAGTGAACTGGGGCAACATGCTTTAACAGCAACTACTGGTCCCACAGAGCCAATAACACAGGCTCCCAGTAGAACCTGTCAGTAATGCAGCCAGGGATCAATTACTTTACAAGATCTCTTTATGGCCCTTTTACTATCAAACTTTCAAGAATGAAGGCCCCCTGGGAAAAAAGATGATAAATGCACATACAGATACATTTACACAGATGCACGTATGTATTATTGATGTACGAATTCTATCCATCCAGGTTCACTGCCAGATGGCCAGCTTTATTTTCATCTCCCCACGGGAAAGTCCAGTCAAGTGATAGCCAAGAGCTTCCACATACAACAATAATGCCTTCTCTTACTTCTTACTCTTCCACCTGTCCATGAAAGGCAGCAATTTAGGTAAAGTCAGCAGGTGATTTGGAGAGTTGGAGAAAATCTGACCCAACATGCTGCATTTTCAGATTCCTAGCTAACCAGGATAATTCACATTTGTTGCTTCAAAAGGAAATTTGAAAGGAAAAACGTCTTATTTCTATAAACAAATTCCCAGGACTCGCATCTACCTTGAACAACAAAGCACTGGAAAACCAAAGGAGTTGACATTTTCTTTATTAAAGACACGCTTTCTCCATCCTTTCTTTACAGTTTCATTTCAAACAAAGAGCCCACAGCCTATCAAGAGAACCAGGCCACCGCCTCCGAGCCAACAGAGTTCCACGGCAGCAGGTGCATGTTCGTGCACACACACACACTCACGTCCTAACAGGCCAACAGATACCTCGAGAACGTTATTCCAAGTAGCCAAAGAAATGCCAAAGAAGTGAGAGCTCAAAACACATTTCCCCTTTAGTAGAGACAAGGGAGGGAGGTCACTATGGACAGATATGTTTAGGGACTTGAATGACCAGGGCTGAAACTGGGAGGGGAAAAGAAAGATAAACATTAGGCACACTCTGGCTACAGCCAGCAGACCACAATGGAGAACCCTTCCGTGTGGCAAACACGGGGCCCGTGTTATGCTGAGGGGCATGTATGTATCGCCCATCCACACACAAAATGAATTCTGAAGAATTTCCGCATTAACTTTTAAAGCAACAGTGTGTCACCAGAGGCAGAGCAGCTGTTGGTCCCTCTGTTAAGGAAAACTTTTGAATTAAACCTGTCTGAAGGACTAAATACACGACAAATGAGCCCACAGAGTCATGTTCTACAATCCAAGTCATATCCACACAGCAATTCCCACAACAACCCACCCAACCAGCTCAACTTGAATCTCATATTGGAGCATCAGTGCTAGACCTGTTACAAATAACATCTTTTAAGACCATCAGATCTTTCGGCATTAATCCTTGGAAGGGGCAGTAAAATGCAAATGCACAACAAACCTTAAATAAAGATGGTAAAAGCAGTTTATCTTTCAGAAGGCAGATGCCAAAGGAGCAGAGCGACTTAAAAAGGTGATTATAAAAGACATTTTATATCAGGACAGCATAACAATAATAATAATAACAATAATAATAGCAAAGAATAAGTGTGCAAAATACAATAGAGACTTACCAAACACTGAATTCATGATAAACTGGAAATAGAAACAAGGACACATAAAGCCAACCAGAAACCCACGGAGTGGCTTCACATTCAGAATGACAGAAGTAAATAAGAGACATACCCCCAACTTGCCATATAAAAGATTTAAGAAATGCACACCACTTTCTTAACATTTCCCAAGTGATACAATAGACTGAACGTGCTTGCAGGCAGGACTGGCTGGGGTTTTTCTGGTCTTCCGATCTGCCCCAGCACCAAGCACAGGGCCAGGCGCACAGTATACAGGCGCTATTGAACTCTCATTAGCATCCATGTCAAGGTGTGGAGGGAACAACACCCAGAATCCCGGGCAGCAGGAAGGGTCTGGGAGGGGTGGCCTTCCCCATGAGGTCTGCTGATGATGCAAAAGTGAAACACTAGGTCCCTGAAATACAAGCTGGTCCTTACGAAGGCCAGGGCAGTATTGATCACAGCCTGGACACTTAACCTATCCCATGAATAAAGTGGGTTGGGAAACCCTTCTAAGGATGAAACCAACTGATTTTTTTTATTTCATTTTAATTCAAGTAGAAATGGACAAAGTCCTCTGTACTCATGTTCAAGTATGTATTGAATGTATTTGCTGTTAACTATTAAGATGTCCATTTTGTTCAGTTTTGCTTTTAAACTCAAGGATAGAATGCTTTTCATACATTTCTCCATACATCAATATTCCAATTTAGGAGGGCTCATCAGCCTTCCAAATGGGCTTAATGAGAGAAGAAACAAAAGAATAAATCATTCTCGGAAGGAAACAACCTTTTTGTGTCTGGTTCATGAGAATGTCATTTGGCTCCAAAAAATTTTTCAGATTCTCAGGCTATAATTTGTCAACATTCTGGAGTCTGGGATAACTTCAGGATACACAACAGCCATGCTGCAAGTGTAAATGAAAACTGACTTCTTGCTCCCTGGGAAAAGCTTGTTTTAAAGGAAAAGCTCCTTCACTAGGTCTCGGGTGAAGCCCAGAGAAGTGGCCAGGAGTGGGAGCAGACACAAATGCCCTAATTCCTGGAATGTATAGCTGACTGCTGTCAAGCCATCTGCAGGAAATGTTCTCTCTCTCTCTCTCTCTCTCTCTCTCTGTGTCTTTCTCAATTTCAGTCACATCTTTTTCTCAAATGAAAAGCACATGGAGTCATTCCAGTACCTCCCTAAGTCACCTCTGCAGAAATGTGCAAAGGTTAAAGTTGAAAACTGAAACTAATTGGTCCCCAAACTGTTTCCATGGTCTGGCCCTTTCTCAAGGCAATTACTAGCTTTGTTCGAACCTAGGGTATCTCTTGACCTTATACAGGGGCCTAGGGAGGGTAAACTCATCCCACTCCGTGAGGTTCTACAATCCACTCCCCACTGCCACAAAGTGAGGCATGTCCCAAACCGCTGGCCACAACTGGGCAAACTTCTCCAGTGACATCTACCTCAAGTTCAGGACCCAATGAAATAGCTCAATTTCAAACTCATAACAGAAATAGATTTTGATCTTTCTTTATTAAAAGAAAAAGAACTTGTGTTAACTGTATTAAATTCTCACAGGGTCCAAGGCTGAATCACAAGGAGGACTCATATACTCTCAGAAGGATCCTATGTTAATGAAACAAAGCAGTCTGTTACTAAACTCTGAAAGCAACTTCCCTCCATAACAACAGCAAATGATAAAAACATCCAGAGATTTCTAGGGACAAAGCTTGGTAGAAACAAAGAGAAGGAGAAGACTTGGGTCATTTACAATAAGTCACAAAACTTGAAAAATCAGTCGGACGGAAGTGTTTACAAGTAACTAGAATCATCCCACAGATTTAGCCTCTGATCCTTGTTCTAAGGGGAAAAAAAAAAGTGGTTTTTCATTGATTTGAGATGGGGAAAAAATGTAGCTTTTGAGCTCAGCACAATGAACTATTTATCTGGCCTGACAAGGCCAATCAATCCACCCTGCTGTTTATTATAAGGAGTAGTAGGATACTGTTAGTAATGACGGGTGGGGGCAGGGCCAAACACGGCACCGGCCTCGGGTACACAATGCTTCTCTTCAACTGGGAATTTATGTTTGGCCCAGGTGACCCGGGGGTCAGTGTGAAGCCTGGGACAGAATGAAGATGGTATTTTATGCATTTCGTATTTACAGAATGCCTCCATGTGCCCAAGTCTCAGATCCACTGGCAGATTCCTTATATAAAATACCCCAGCGTAAAAGGTTGGTTGTAATCCGGCTGCAGGTCTAAGGTGGAGACCTGAGAAAAAAACATCAGTCAGTAGGCCACCCCTTTAATGCCTTTTGCGGGATCATGAAGAATTCCGCAGAGGACCTCAGAGGCCAGATTTTTAGATGTAAAAAGGCAATTATCTGAAAAGTTTTATTCTTTCTTTGATTTCAAGTTCTCAGGTAATTTTTACCAAACTCATCTGGATAATTACCTTAATTCTTTAACTTAATTAATTCCTTAGCTTGTTTAGTTAATTAATTACCTCAATTCTCTTATTCACTTTATGAAAGCAGGGCCGGCAGGAGAAGCCCGCCTGTCCTTGGCTCACGGACCCAGGGAGCGTGAGGAGGAACAGGAACGGCTCAGACCAGCGAGCGAGCTGTGGGAATGGAGAAAGACACACGGACTTCTGGCTCTCTGAAACTGACGAGGGCAGGCCTCAAGAGTTCTGGAACTTACGTGCAAGAATGCAGGAGGGGCTTTGGGGGATGGCTGCAGTTTTACAGCAAAGTACGCTTAAGTCTTAAAATGGGAAATCCCCTGCACTGGTACGATGGGCTTTAAAAAAAAAAAAAAAAAAAAGAAAGAAAACAAGAAAAGAAAGAAAATCCTATAGCTGCTAACCAGCGTGGGCCTGCAGCCAATGCTTCATCTGAATAATTCAAAAAAGCAAATGTAACCCAGGGCAGCTGGAGGGGGTAGAGGAAGAAGCAGGAAGGAAGAGAGACACAAAGCTAATGTCTCAAGCACTATGATCAATGGGCAGTTTATTGGACAAATTCTTATGCTGTCTAAATTTTATGAAAGATTAGCTGTTCTTCCCTGTGGTTATGTAAACTTGCCTTCTTTTTTCTTTTTAATGGAACTCTTGGCTAATACATTTCCTGCTCCTGCTTCCGACCAGCTCTTTCTCTTTAAGGAAGTAATAAGCCCGTGAAAAGCCTGCAGCTGAAGGCTACCCTACCGTGGGCACGCTCAGTGTGAGCCCCGCTGGATGCACAGAGAGGGTTGGGTCAGGAAAAACCGAGGAAATCTTGTGCAACCACAGTAGAAGTGAGTCGAGTCCTCCCTGCAATCTTATATTCTCTCTCCTATCATTTCAAACAACAGTGTCACAAGGGAGGGATGTAGGAGAAAACAAAACCCCCAGGAGCTAATACCTGAAAACCTGCCTTGAGGTCTCAAAACAGGGAAACAAAATGGTTAACGTTCCCTTGGTTGGATGGATGTACAGGCTATATCTTTGCATGTACTGCCTGCGAAACCAGGAGAGACACAGTCTATGTTTGGGAGCCCAGCAGGTAGAGAGAAAGACCCTGATAAAGCCTGCCCTTAAATTAAAAAGAGAACATGGCCAGACACTCACAGCTCAGCCTGCACCACAGCATTCTCTAAAGTCACCTTTCATCCATAAAAATAGATATGAGAGCGAAAGCTAAAGTCCTAGGAAAATCAGCATTTACGGATTTAGTCTACTTTCTCATTATAAAAAAAATTCTGTTAGTTCCCTTTATTATAGTTACATCATTACTCGCTCTGTGTGTGTGTGTCCAAATTTATACAAAAAAACAAAAGGGCAAATGCCATTCAATGTTTCAGCAATTCCAAATTTGACACAGTTCACCCAGAAGTTTCCAGTTTGGGGTTGTGTGTGGGGAGGGGGCTTGTTCTTTGTTTCCATACCTCTCTTATTGGTTCTTAGAATTGTTTCGGAAGACAGCAAAACATTTCCACCGGATACTTCGTGCATGGGTTTTTCTGGAGCTTTGCTGGAGAGAGGGTCTTTCTTCATCTCTTTCTTTATTTCCTGTGAAGACAAAAGGAAAATAAGATAGTTTTTTGAAATTTGAAAATGGCTCTTTGATTATTTTAAGCTTCAGCTTTCTGGAAATGATGACCTCAACTCAATATAACATGAGCCTTGAAGAATACCATTTCCTCTATTGCTGTAGCTCGTTTTCCTTACATTTATTACCGAAGCACCTACTCCTACAAAGGAAAACAATGTCCAGTATGGTGACATGACCTTATGTGACTATGGCCATTCCAAGTGACCACAAAGAGAGTGAGTGATACTAAAGGCCACTACTCAGCTCTAAGCGACAGCCTGTCCTAGTTTTTGAACAATGACAAGCTTTAGGCAAGCTAAAAGCCTTCTGGTTTCTATCCTTCCCAACAAGGGTTTAGAGAAATATATTCCAAATCACCATTGTCTGACAATTATGCTAAACCCAAAAGAAGATGATTTAAGTTCATTTACAGTCAGCAAGTTCCTCTGGCTTTCCTTAACTCTTGACAAAGAAAAATGTAAGATGACAAACAGAAATAAAGACTATCAGTCCAGGCCAGGGGTCAGCAAACTACAGCCCACCACATGGTTTTGTAAGGAAAGTTTCATTACAGCACAACCACCTACATCCATTGAGGTATTTTCTAGGGCTACTAGAAAATGATGGCAGAGCGGAGTATTTGGAATGGACATCAAAGCCTAAAATACTTGGCCCTTTAGGGAAAAGTTTGCTCTCGGGGGTCTCTTATCCAAGATCCATTAAGATACAGAATTTAGGGGCGCCTGGGTGGCGCAGTCGGTTAAGCGTCCGACTTCAGCCAGGTCACGATCTCGCGGTCCGTGAGTTCGAGCCCCGCGTCGGGCTCTGGGCTGATGGCCCAGAGCCTGGAGCCTGTTTCCGATTCTGTGTCTCCCTCTCTCTCTGCCCCTCCCCCATTCATGCTCTGTCTCTCTCTGTCCCAAAAATAAATAAACGTTGAAAAAAAATTTTTTTTAAAAACAAAAAAAAAGATACAGAATTTAAAAACCTGATGGCTGATAGAATTATTTCAAATTAGTCTAATAATTTACATCATTATTTTTGAAAGCATCAATACCTTGAAATGATAGTAACTCACAAACTGCAAGTCTGGAGTGGAGGGTTTCTGGGCTTGTCTGAGCCCATGATCACGCTGACTTGAGCAAAAGTGAAAGCTATGGGGCTAGACCCAGAGTGTGGCTGAGTGGCAGGAAGGGCTCAAGGATGAGACATGTGTTCTTTAGGAAGAACATGGGGCAAGAAATGTGGATGGGCTCCTTCTATGGAATGAACATGACGGTAAATTAGGTAGGGGGCTGAGATTCGGCCTGGGTAGAGGGCAGAGGCACAAAGAAAGAAAAAAAGCTTGTTAAAACACAGCCACTGCCGGCAGCTTCCTACACACCTGAGTGTTAGTTACCATATCCAATTCCCCAGTTGCTGGCTCAGTTCACAGCAGCCTCACCCTCCCTCCCCTCACCAGGGCCCCACCGGAAACCAGTAACTGCAGCTGTCGCTTTGGTGGGTTGAGAGTTTCAGCCGGTGTTCTAGGCCAAGCCAGCACAAAGCTGTGTGTACATACACGGACTCCCACCTCGGTAGTCGCACCACCTGCTAGAACAGCAGTTGCAGGGGGTTTCTACAGCCTCACAGGCAGACGGCATCAGGGGACAATCTACAAACACTGCCCATGTGAGCCACATGAGGGGTGGCTTTCTTAGGGATGGCTGCCAGGCTGCTATGGCTTGAGAAGTAAAAAAAAACAAGCCACCATGGGGCTCATTCCCCTGAGGTTGTTTCTTTGGGGTAGAACAGCTGCTCAAACTTCACCATCCACTGCAGTGTGGACAGGACTGTGCACACACAAATTTCCCACCTGGACACCACAGAACATGGTGATACAACATCCGGTGTTACCAAGGACTAATTCAGAAAACTTCAGTGCATCGTGGGCAACATGTCAAGCATTTGCTTGGCACTAACTGCTAAAGACATGCAGATGGGGAAGGGTGAGGGAGGTGCAAATGTTTGAGAGACTGGAGTGGTCACTAGAGCTTTAGAAGCTATGACTGTTTTGTTTGTTTTAAAGTAATCTCCACACCCAACGTGGGGCTCAAACTCACACCCCCAAGATCAAGAGTCGCATTCTACAGTCACTGAGCCAGCCAGGCACCCCTAGAAGCTGTGATTCTAAGAATGCTCAAACCCAAGGCTTCAGAGCAGCACCCCATGAGGACGGAAGGACTGACCTGATCAAGCAGGTGCTTAAGGGCTAAGACAACAGCACTAGGAGAGAGGTTGGTTCATAAATCCCAGATTCCACTGCCCCCCCAATGACTGTTTAAATTTGCCACACACAGAAGCCTAACAATGCCCACATTTCTTAAGTTCCCTCTTAGATTGAAGCAGGGAGGAGACAAAACTTAAAATATGCCCTGTATCTTTCCAGAGAAACCAGACACATGGGTATGGCATTGCATCCTGTAGGCTCCACCTGTACAACATCTAGGTACACCAGGCTCAATGCAGCCCCCCCTACAAACGCAACATCTTCCCCCTGACCTGTACCTTTTCTGGAACAGAAGGGAGCTATCTTGCTTGACAGCCCACATCTACCCACTTACCCAGGCTAAAAAACTCAGTGTTAACCCTCCTACCTAACCAGTCACCCAGTTGGGCTCTACCTACTTCCTCAACCTCTCAGTTTCTCTCTATTCCTCCTATACTGCCTTAAAACCACGGATACCAGGCAAAGAACTTACAGAGACATTTCTTCCAAAAGACACACATATGGCTAGAATTTGTTAAAAAGGAAAATAAGTATTGATGAGGATGGGGAGGAACGGGAACCACTGTATATTGCTGGTGGAAATATAAAATGGTGCAACCACAGTGGAAAACAATATGGTAGTTCCTCAAAGTTAAACAAAGAACCACCATGTGACCAAGCAATTCCACCCCTAGGTACACACCCTAAAGTACTGCCATCAGGGACTCAAAGAGATAGTTGTAGGCCAACATTTACTGCAGCATTATTCACAATAGCCAAAAGGTGGAAATAACCTAAATGTCCATCAGCAGATGAAAGGAAAAACAAGATGTGGTCCGTACATACAGTGGAATATTATTCAGCCTCAAAGGGGAGTCAAGTTTTGATACATGCTACAATATGAATGAGCCTGGAGACCAATGTGCTAAGTGAAATAAGCCAGACACAAAAGGACAGATATTCTATGATTCCACTTATATAATGCAGCCAGACTAGGCAAATTCATAGAGACAAAACGACTGGAGGTTACCAGGGAGCGGGAGGGGGGATGGGAGTCAATGTTTAATGGTCACCAAATATCTGTTTGGGGTGACCAAAAAATTTTAGACAGAGATAGTGACAACTGTTGCACATTGTTAATGTAGCTAATGCCACTGAACTGTATATTTTAAATGGTTAAAATCGCAGGGTGCCTGGGTGGCTCAGTCAGTTGAGCATCCGACTTCAACTCAAGTCCTGATCTTGCGGTTTGTGAGTTTGAGCCCCACATCAGGCTCTACACTGACAGCCTGGAGCCTGCTTTACATTCTGTGTCTCCCTCCCTCGCTGCCCCTCCCCTGCTCACATATTTTCCCATAAGAACACATACACATGAACACCAGCTAACATGTTAGTACATGCCACGTGCTGAACAGATGTGCTCTGAGAGCTTCACCTGGATGGCAACTTGTAGCCTGAACAACAACCCTATTCACCAATGATGCACACACCAAGACACGGGGCATTAAGGAAGCTTACCAAATAAATAGGAGCCAGAATTGGAACCCAACCTGTCTCACTCCAAAGCCAATTTTTTTTAAGTTTATTTATTTATTTTGAGAGAGAGAGACAGAGAGACAGAGCACACAAGCAGGGGAGGGGCTGAGAGAGAGAGGGAGAAAGAGAGAACACAAGCGGGCTCTGTACTGCCGTCACAGAGCCCCACGTCAGGCTCGAACCCACAAACTGTGAGATCATGACCTGAGCCGAAGTCAAGAGTCAGACGCTTAGCTGACTGAGCCACCCAGGCTCCCCCAAAGCTCATCTCTTAACCACTCTTTCTGAGTCCTGCCGGAGTGACAATAATATCTCCCTGCCTCTGGCCTCTTCCACATCAGCCTCCACACTGCCACCAGAGATACTATCCCAAAACAAAGGTATGAACTTGTCACTCCCCTATTGAAATCCTCCCGTTACTTCCAAAAGACCACAGGACACGCCCTTTCATCTAAAAACTTTTTAAATTTGAATAGTAAACCACAAATCCCTGTGTCCTGGGTTCTGGCTCAAGCTATCCAACATGCGTGCTGACCCCATGGAACCAATTACTGTGCAAATGTAAGATGGGAATGCACTTCTTTCACAACACCTCGACTTTCACAGACATCTGATGTCATGGAGTCCTCTTGGTAGGCTCTAAAAATAGGTGATGATGCTGGCAATGACATAACCTCACACTGGCAGAGGCTTATAGAAATTAAAGTGTTTTAGTGGATATTTCTTCACTTGTTCCTCACAGTAACACTGTCATTGTGTTATTGAAAAAATAAATAAAACCTTTATTCTTCCAGACTGACATATTTTTGCATATAAGAGTCAGAGACCAGGGGCGCCTGGGTGGCTCCGTTGGTTACGCGTCCAACTCTTGAATTCGGCTCAGGTCATGATCTCACAGTTTGTGAGCTAGAGCCCCACGTTGGGTTTAGCACTGACAGTGTGGAGCCTGCTCGGGATTCTCTTCCTCTCTCCCTCTGCCCCTCCCCCCGCTCTCTCTCTAAACAAACAAACAAACTTGAAAAAAAAAAACAAAAGAATTGTGAGACCCAGTCAGAGAGGACGCAAGAGCAGCCAAAGGCCACAAAGCTATCAATGGGGAGCTGTGGACCCAACTCTGGGCAGGGCTCTCCCACTACACCTCAGCTCTGAAGAAAAACTAGTGTCATGGCGATATAGAAGGAAGACTCAAAATCACCCCACCCATGGCTCCAGTGGGAATTTTCACTTCCCTCCACAGCTCAAGAATATAAGGTACCGTTTCATCCATAAACCCACCAATACCGAGGCCCAAATCCTCGAAGTCCTTTCTCATCCACACATAAAAGCTTTTTGCTGCAGAGGAGGGCGGACTTGGCACTGGAGTGACTCCTTCCTGCCTGTAGCTGCCAGCATCCGGCTAGCTGGAGCTATCCGAGGTTCTGATCCATGTCATGCGACTCTGGATCTCCTGGGTCTGAGTGTCCCTAGCCCAACCCTCAATCTCCACTTTCTAACACTAGGCCTATATTTTCAACCATTGTTAAGAACCTGGATTCTGCTATCCCAGTGGTAGAGGCCACGCCCTGGGCCAGAATTGTGGGCCATGGGGGCTTATAGAAATTCACACATCCCCACATATATAAATCAGCCATGATTGTACTTGCTTTAAAACACTACAAAATCATCAGGGTATCGGCAAACCTCTTTATGCGGTAAAGGAAACCTAGCTTCTCTTTGTCTCAAATCTGATGCCTCAACAGTGAAACTCAGCATGTACAGCAGAACTGAGGCCATCAGTAAGATATCAATGTTGCAATAACACTCAAACTATGTCACAAGGACAACCTGAGTGAAGGGAGAGGAGAACTCATACCATTCCTGTTTCCCAAAGCACTACACTGATCAGAGCCCAAGAGGGCTCACCCACATCTGGAGGCCAAAAAGCCCCAATAATGCCACTCTAGCAAAAACTTGCCATGACACATTTAGCAGCCTGTGAACAATAGCCTCACCAAGGAAATGCATAATTTGTACACAACTGGAAACTAGACCAGCATAGTCTGCCTTCCAATGAGTGGAGTTGCCCGGATGTGGCTGGCTGCGAAGTTAGCTTTCCCTCTTTTCTCCTCAGCCCCCTCATCCATTATGTACTGCACAGGTGCTGGGGAGTGGCCTCGTTGAAACTTGCCTTCTTTCAATGAACCAAAATACTCCACAGTAAAACATCAATGAAGGTCCAGTCTAGGAGTCCCTCCCTCCTCTCATCCTACTACCAACCTTGACACACGTTGAGATGCAGCCTTCACGGTAAATGGAGAGAATGACGGGTGAGTAAAAACAAAAACAAAACAAAAACAAACAACAACTAGTACTGGCATCATCATTTATTAGGTGGATGACCTTGGGGACAATACTGAAAGCCTCTCAGCAGCTCTTTTGTCACCCCTAAAAGAAGTCTAATGCTAAATGCTTTGGTACCATCACAGATGTGTCTTCAGGGTCAAAGAGTAAATTGGAGAGTAGTATACAAATTGATTATTTACTGTCATCATGGTCATCATTAAACAGCAAGTGCTATAAAAAAAAAAAAAAGAATGACACCTAACAAAACAGATGAACATCATAGTCAGGACTCTGAGTGAAAGAAGCCCGACCAAGAAGATCACATATGCTATGATTCTGTTGTGCAAAGTTTACCAATAGGCAGAACTCATCAATGGTGAGAGATCTCCAAACAGCAGTTGCCCTTGGGAAGGTAATAACTGGGAGGTTCTATAACTCGGTCTAGGCGAAGGTTGCACAGGCATATACACGCCTAAAGCTTCTATGAACTATGTTTATGTATATGATCTCTGCACTTCACTGTATGCTATTTCCACTTAAAATAACAATATGAAGGCTTAAGCCAGAGGACAACAGATTCTTTTAAATCAAAATGTGCTAATATTTCATCCTAGAAGGTCAAAAACATGAAAAGCTAGTTAGTTCTTGGGTATCTTTTTTTTTAAGTTTATTTATTTATTTCAAGTTTACTTATTTACCTTGAAGTGGGGGGGCAGACAGAAGGAGGGAAAGGAGAGAGAATCCCATGCTGCCAGCATGGAGCCCAATGCGGGGCTCGAACTCACAAACTGTGGGATCCTGACCTGAGCCAAAATCACGAGTCGGACACTTAACTGACTGAGCCATCCAAGTGCCCCTTGGATGTCTTAATATTCATCTCAGGGGCTGGAAAGCTTTCTGGGATCAACATTAAGGGGACCGGCAATTGGAATGTGCCAGATGCTTCCTACCAAGTGGGTGAGTCAAGGGGTGACTCATCTAATTGACACAATCAGCTGAGTGGATCTTCTCCCTCTATGAGGTCCTTCCTCTCCACCTCACCTGCTTTCCTCACATCTCACAATATTTCCTTCTCTCCTGCCACCAACATTACAGGCACACGGAGCGGGCTGCTGCCACTGACACCAGGGGGAGCTCAGTACTGCCTTGACCTGCAGAAAATGCTGGTCCTGGGCTTCCTTCTGCATTAGAGCGAACCTCAGCTGGATCCCCTCAGCTCAGGGCAGAAGCAGGGCAGGGGAAAAGAAGGAGGCATTCATCAGCCTGTCCTCAAACCTGGTTTCTTTCCGCAGGTAAGACTCCCTTTAGGGCCCGGTGTGGCTGTGGGATCACAGCTGTGCCCCCTACGCCATTTCATGGAAAACCTTTTTGCAAAATTACCACTGGCAGGAGATAAAAGGAAATCACTAAAACAAACCCTTACAGCAAATCTACTGCAAGAGAGTTTTGAATAAATACAGAATTCTAAAATAGCACATTACCTACCCCCTACATGCATAATACCTTCCTGCCTGCCCCCCCCCTACATTAAAGGCAAGTTTGAGGAACAGCCACCCCCTGAACATCACCTGCTCGCAGAGACTGGTTTACCAGCACTTGGTTCCATTCAGAAAAGGCTACTAAATCTTAAGATACCTGGGAAGACACAGTAAGTATCTTGAAAGCAAGAGCAGAACACTAGGGGAGCTTCAGCTGGAAGATTCTGTTTCGCTAAAAAAATATCTATCTCATTATCACAATTAAAAAGAGGGGGGGCACCTGGGTGGCTCAGTCAGTTGAGCGTCCGACTTCAACTCAGGTCATGATCTCATGTCTCATGAGTTCAAGCCCCACATCAGGCTCTACACTGACAGCCTGGAGCCTGCTTTACATTCTGTGTCTCCCTCTCTCGCTGCCCCTCCCCTGCTCACATTCTGTGTCTGTCTCAAAAATAAACATAAAAAAAAGACCCATGCTGTTGAACCACGAAATGCACCAACTTCATTAGAAAGACTTACAAAGAATACACACACACACACACACACACACACACACACACACACCATCTGAAGTAAACATGGCAAAATATGAGGATTTGATAAATCGAGGGGGTAGACACACTGGTATTTGCTATTCTGTTTCTTTTCCAAATGCTTGAAATATTTCATACTTTCCCCTAAAAATTACATAGTGAAACCACGCTGATCTCATACACAATGGCTTTCTTACATTTAACAAAATATGTGGCCACTTAGAAAAGTGCTCTGACATATCATCATAGATTAGACCTGAGATCTTTTCAGCTCAAAGCTAACAAGTTCTTTTTAAGTAACAGGATACCTATTGTCATGTTTCTATGTAAACCTTCAACTACATATTTGCAATATCCTACATTTGCAGTATTATCTCCCAAGAATCACTGATAACACAGGCCCAGGCAAGAAGCGCTTGGACAGCAGGATGGGAATAAATGCTGCAAGTAGCTCAGGAAGTGCCACATGCCGGACAAAGATAAGAACCTCCGCCTTCGTGTCCCAAAGAGATAACACCACTTCCTGATCTATGCACAGTGCAATTACCTGCATGGTAGTCAGTGCCTGCGGATCTGCCCATGCCCTGCTAAACATCTAGATTACTACCAGTGGATCAAAGGGTGTCAATACCAACCAGCTGTCTGGACATGGTTTAGTGGGCACCTAATAAATATCTGTCAAATGAATGGCCAACTTAGCAGACCGTTATGGGCAGGACACCTATTACAGACAACGGGTAATACTTTCAATTCAGCCGAAAGCTATGACAACATGGAAATCTGTGTCATCCCTACAAAGACACAACCGGTGTTCCCTGGATCACAAGCAACTTATCGCCTCTCAGGATGCAGATCTGGCTTAAGAGCAGTAGGAAGAAGATACAGTAAGAAAATTCACACAGAACCTCATTTTCCTTGAACAAGCAATACCTATTTCTTTACTAGAGTGGGAACGTTAGACATTCAAAATAAATTTACTCATTTAAAAATGAAACCTGGGGCGCCTGGGTGGCTCAGTCAGTTAAGCGTCTGACCTCGGCTCAGGTCATGATCTCATGGTTTGTGAGTTCAAGCCCCGCGTCAGGCTCTGTGCTGACAGCTCAGACCTTGGAGCCTGTTTTGGGTTCTGTGTCTCCCTCTCTCTCTCTCTGCCCCTCCCCTGCCTCAGGCTCTGTCTGTCTGTCTCCCTCTCTCTCAAAAATATATAAACATTTATATATTTATAAATGTTTGAGTTCAAGCCCCACATCGGGCTCTCTCCTCTCTGCTCTCTGCTGTCAACCTGGAGCTCACTTCAGATCCTGTGTCTCCTCCTCTCAGCCCCTCCCCGGCTTGCGCATGCGCACACACTCTCTCTCGAAATAAACAGACGTTAAAATTTTAAAATAAAATAAAATAAAAATGAAACGTTAAAGGAGCACCTGGGTGGCTCAGTCAGTTGAGAATCCAACTCTTGATTTTGGCTCAGATCATGATCTCACAGCTCATGAGTTCAAGCCTCACATCGGGCTCTGTGCTGACAGTGCAGACGCTGCTTGGGATTCTCTCTCTTTCCCTCTCTCTCTGCCCCTCGTGCACACATGCTCTCTCTCAAAATAAATAAACTTAAAAAAATTTTTCAATGAAACTTTAAAAGCAGTAGAAGAAAATACGAGAGAAATATTTTACAATCTCAGAGTGGGAAAGACTATTTGACACTCTGACACAGAATGTGGAAGCTGCAAAAGAAAGGGCTGATGAACTACAGAAAACTACAACTGCAAGATAAAAAAAAAGAAGAAGAAGAAGAAGAAGAAGAAGAAGAAGAAGAAGAAGAAGAAAAGAAAGAAAGTTAATCAACCAAAGTCAAAGTGGGGGAGCATTGCTTGTTATGGAGAACGCTTTCTGCAAAGTGTTGGCAAACAGATCAATAACCCAACAGAAAATAGCAAAAGATAATTCACAGAAAAAAATGACTCAACCCTATGAAAAGATACTTAACCACACTCCTAAGAAAAATGCAAATTACAGTGGGATTCATTTGACAGTAGCTGTGCATTGCACACTGGATAGAAGACCTGAATCCTCCTGGCTGTGTCCTTTTACTAAAAGCACAACATTTACACCCGGCATACTATCACGTTCACACCAGTCCTCTCTAGGGTCCGGGCCCTCTCAGAATACTGTCTCTGTGCTCAGAGCATAGAGCGCAGTGCCTGGCACACAGCTGGTATCGTGCAAAGGGTAAATAAGTACAGAGGATAGTAAGCACAAGTCAAACTCTCCACAAGTTATAGTCTACATACACGGGGGTGAATATAATTTTTACTACAATGAGTTCTCATTTTTTTTCTTGATACTAAATACGATTAAGCTTCTCAATGGATCTGATACCCAGTGAATTTATATTAGTGCTACTGATGCAAAAAATTGTTTTTTTAAATCTATCTGATTGTCAACAATCAAAACAATATAATTTTAGCTCTGGTGTAGAGGAAGATACCCTCTCGCACTCACCAATGAGAGTATAAATTGATATAAAAATAGGTGCAACCTCTGTGCGAGGCAATGTGGCAATTATCTATCAAAAATTTAAATGCCTATGCCTTTTGACTCAGTATTTCCACTCCTAGGAATTTAAACTGCAAGGATGCTTGCACACGTGCAAAAGGGTGTATGTACAAGATTAATTGTTACAACACTGCTTAAATTAGCAAGACTGAAAGAATGTAAATGAGTATCAGTAGAGAACTAGTTACATGAATTACAGTAAATCCACACCATGCAACTTTCTCCAAGAATGAGGCAGGTCTCTAAGTACAAATAAGGATAATCGCTGAGACATGCTGCTAGGTAAGAAAGCCTAATAACGTATGCTAGCATTTGTGTGAAAGTGTGTGCATGCCTCATTGTGTAATAGAGAACAAACTGATTAACTGAGGCTGCCTCCAGCGAGGGGAACAGGGTGACCGAGAGACAGGGAAAGCACACATTTTGTCACTTTTAATTGGTACCGTGTGCCTGTGTTAGCCATACAACTTTTTAATTTAAAAAGTAACGATTGAGGGGCGCCTGGGTGGCTCAGTCAGTTAAGCATCCGACTTCGGCTCAGGTCATGAACTCACAGTCCATGGGTTCGAGCCCCCATGTTGGGCTCTGTGCTGTCAGCACGGAACCTGGAGGCTGCTTCGGATTCTGTGTCTCCCTCTCTCTCTCTGCCCCTCCCCTGTTCGTTGCTCTCTCTCAAAAATAAATAAACATTAAAAAAAAGTAATGATGGAAATGTGTTTACTATTCCCCAATCATTAGACTATCGGCTGTTACTTTTTCTGCAAACAAGCAAGAAATTGATACTGTCCCCAAATACACTTCAGTTATATCCTTTCCACTGCTAGTTTTAATGATCCTAATGTTACTGGGTCCCAGTGATGGCCATACATATGAACAGATAAAAGCTTAAAAGAAAGCTCTTCAGTCCATCTATTTCCTCAAGAAGGGGAGATAAGAAAGTTAAGATGTGGGGAAAATCATACCAGGCCCATTAATCGTCTTTTCCATTCATATGATAAAAAAAAATCTAAAATTTTGAAATACAAGTATAATCAATGTCATGACAACAACCCAGAATAATAAATAAAATGCTTATAAAAAGGCAATAGTAAATCTTATTTGTAGTTTTACCATAGGTAGAATACAGTTCACTTTAGTGCCCAGAGTACAAGTATAACAAGACTTAAACAATGTGGGATTGGTTAATTATACTCAAAAAGGTTAATCACAAGGTCTCAAATCGAACTCCCTGAGGGGTGGGCACTTTCTCCAACAGCCTCTTCCGGAAAATTTTTTAAATGTTCCTGATAACATCATACCTACCCCGTGACACGGTACTCCCAGAAACACAGGAATTGTTGGATCACGTGGTAGGTCAACAGCTTGCTCTTGGAGACAAAAGAAGGGCCATCCAAGGTCTGGGAGCCATTTTTGCCATCTTTTTAACATCTTTGAAGATGGTGAAGAGCCCATGCTCCTGGGGCCCTTTGTGGGAATCCCTGTCACAGCACTGACCCCTGTACTCTCGATCTCTCTCTCTCTCTCTCGGCTACTCTGTGAGGGTCTCAGGGGTAAGGAAGAGGTCTCAGTGACCTTTCATCCCCAGACACTCAATAAATCATGGCCATTATTATTAGCTCTGTCATCTTCTAAAAGATATGTGAGTGCCTACTATGTGCCAGCTATAAATGGCAGCAGTATGTGCGTCTAGGTCAGGGTTAATTTTTACAGTCACAACTGCTTCTAGGACTAATAAACTAATGGAAAAATGTAAATGCACTGGGGTCTCTTACATATAAAACAGAAAGTGAATCTCTTCTTCATTTTCCTAGATCTAAAAACTATGGAATTAGCTTGCAATTATGAATACTATGAGCAAGGGACTGTTCTAAGGGCTTGCATGGAGTAGTTCATCCAGTGTTCACAGCCACACTAAGAAATAGGGGGCATTATCTCTCTCTCTGACAGATGGGGGAGGTGGATCCCAAGAGGGGACAAGACAGTCAAGGGCTGACTGAGGACTGAAGCCCAGGCAGTCCTGGGGCCAAGCCCACACTCCTAGTGGTCACGCCATGCTCCACCTACACGTATATGCTCTCTTCACTTGCTCTGGAAGGCCAACTTCCATAAACTGCCACTTAAAAGAGGAGAGACAAAGAATATCATCATAGAATGAACTGTAAGCGAGCAGTGCTGAGGACCAAGGATTTGAAAGCCACTCCCAAGTAAAGAAATTCTTGAATTTTTAACAAAAAAGCACCTGTTTACTGGTTGTTGAAAGAATGTTTACATACATTTCCATCTCGGATAACTCGATTGTCAAGAATAAATTATTCCAAGCCCGTGACAAAACAATGCCATTTCATGCTCATTTCCTGATTAAAGCTTTTAGACAGCTGGGCATTTTCATTTCTCAGAGCTGTAGAGAGCTATGCAAATTTCCACACAGCAGCTCCAAGATCATTAATCTAAGGAAAGCATGTGCCAACAGAATACCAGATTTTATATTGTTTCACTAAAGAAGAGGAGGGGCAGGTTAATCTAATTACCCCATGTGTGGTCACCTGACTGTGGTTAACAAAAAGATCAAATGCTAAACTGTGCAATCAGCAGAAAACTGCTAAGTAATGAGGCATTTCACATCACAAAAGGAGCGGGAAAGGGGGGGGTGAAATTCTTACATTGCTTGGAACCAGATACTGGAGCAATAAAAATAATCATACTGAGCTCATACGAATGATAGGCAGAGCGTTTTAATTATCGCAAGGAGCTAGCAACAGAACTATAAATCAATCTCTCTCTCACACTCCCATACATGCTCACACACATGCACAATCAATAAGACTGGAAGATACTTCTGCCAAAGGATGGCAAACTGGAGCTGAAGTGCTGAGGAAGCAGACACAGGCCACCACTCATAATTAGACTCGCCCCGCACCCGTGACTGTGTACTTGGCACTTACCACTCAGGGCACACTACTGTTAATTCTCCCTCCAGTAGGAAGCAGCTGGGTTTGGATAGGTAGTACCCCTCGTTCAACACAGCTGATTATTCAGTTCAAGTTGTGGCCTTGATGCTGCAGAGGGTGTGTGACCTTGGTGCCTCGCTTTTGTTGGTTGTAAAATGGGTGATTGGTGTATCTTGAAGACTGAATGAGATCATGTGGATGAAGGCACAGCCTCTGGGTCCCAGGGGTCCCAGACACGGGCCAGGCACTGAGAGGTGGTGAGTATTAAAAGGGAGAAACTTTCCAGTATCCAATTCCTACTGTGGCTGGTCTAGCAGAAGTCTCGAAAACTTTCCTTCCATGCACTCTAAGAGAGCTACCAGAGGGTGTGGCTCACCAAATCAAGCGGGTCGGACAAGACAGCGAGGGAGCCAGGACCCAGGGCAGTCAATAATGACAGAGAGATGGTGGGGATTTCCTAGCTGAGTTCTGGGCAGCAGCTTCAAGAGCAACCAGTTCAGGTTGGAAGGTGCTAGTGTTTTTGTGGGGGATGGGGGGATGGATTAAGAGGCATTTTAAAGATGGGGCTCCTGGGTAGCTCAGTCGTTTAGGCGTCCGACTTCGGCTCAGGTCATGATCTCACAGTTTGTGAGTTCCAGCCCCGCACTGGGCTCTGTGCTGACAGCTCGGAACCTGGAGCCTACTTCAGATTCTGTGACTCACTCTCTCTCTCTGCCCCTCCCTGACTTGTGCTCTGTCTCTCTCTGTCTCTCAAAAATAAAAAAAAAAAAATGTAGGGGCACCTGAGTGGCTCAGTCAGTTAAGCGGCCGACTTCGGCTCAGGTCATGATTTCGTGGTCCATGAGTTTGAGCTCCGCATCGGGCTCTGTGCTGACAGCTCAGAGCCTGGAGCCTGCTTCTGTTTCTGTGTCTCCCTCTCTCTCTGCTCCTCCCCCATTAGCGTTCTGTCTCTCTCTGCCTTTCAAAAATGAATAGATGTTAAAAAAAATGTTTAATGTAAAAAAAAGAGGCATTTTAAAGAGTTGTTTAGTTCAAGGTATGAAAAGATTTGCAGGTCCTAGGATAATTCAACAAACAAAGAATTATTATCTGTAGGTAAAACAGTTCTATAAAAGAATTACAGTATATTCTTGCTTCAATGCTCAATATCAGCATTGCTATAGTAATGAAAACATTAAATACAGATTAGACCAAAACCTGAGATGAAAGCATATAGGGAGGATGGAGTAAGCGGGAGGTGGGGGGTAACTGGGCTGAAACCCTGAAGTACCACAACAGGTGACAGATAATATCTAGGATTGACAAACCAAGAGACAGCACTCTTGCATATTATTCACAAGTACTACAGCGAATACTAGAAGCAGCTGCTTGAACTAAAAAGTGACTGTCTCCCAGAAGACAAGGACATGAGAAGGGCCACGGCACTGCTGGATACTCATGTATCTTTCAATACTATACAGCTTGTAATCTACATACATATACATCGCTTTGATTTTTAAACTTAATCATTTTAAAGGCAAACATGCTTGCTCCACAAAATAAATAGTAAAGGAGGACATAAAGCAAAAGGTCAAAGTACACCCATTCCCCAGTGAAATCCGAGCCCTGCCCCCCTAGGAACTATGAGTCATGTGTCCCTACTTGCTTTTAATACAAAGGGCCTCATACAATATAGGTGTTTTACATCTTGCCTTCTTCCATTTGATGACTTCTCTTGGACATCTTCTCCTGTCAGAGCTCTGCCCCTCTGCCCCATGGCTGCACAAAATCCAAATGTAGGATTTGCCAGTATCAGAGTGGATGATCTGGTTGTGCAGAAAAGGAGATTTCAGAACTAGGCAGCCTGACCAATCAGAACCACCCAGATTAAAGAGCGCTAAATCAGAGCTGGGGGCGGGGGTGGGGGGAGGAACCTGGGGAAATGAGGGGATAGAAAATCAGAGCAGATATATCTCGTCAGGGACACGTGGCTACTGTCTCTGCCTTCCACTCCCCTAGATGAACACAAGGCCTTGCTGGAGTGGAAGTTTGGTTCAAGAACCAGGGGAGCTGCATGTTTCTCACCATACCATAAACGGAAGTACACCAGCTGTCATTGCTGGCTCCTTCTGGAATGCTGATGGAGAAAACTCATGGCACAGCAAACTGGCTGTTTCTGAGATCTGGCAGAATCTCCACTGCTGTGTAGACCAATGGGATCTAGGGGCAGAGACGGGTGCATGAAATACACCCTGACATATACTTCATCTGCTCCTGCCCCAAGGCTATCCCCCTTCTGCTGTATTTCTGTATTCTTAGCTATACGGGTAATTTACTGTAATCTGGGGCTGGAGAGGAAGTCCTCTCCCGCTCCAGATTATAGCCCACGTGAAACTACCTGGTGGTCTTAAGTCTTTAAGACTTAACACTACAGTGAGCATCACTGTGTCTATAGCTCTGCACAAATACACGTGTGTAACTGGGGGACAAACTGCAAAAGTGAAATTTCTTTATTTCACTTTGCACTCTCTGTGCATCCTTACTTGTAACAGACAAGGTTAGCCTCCAGTTTTCCTCAATTACACTACCACTAATAACATGAATGTGTGCCGATTTCCCTGTATTCTGTATCTTGACACTTCTTAATTTTTGCCAATTTGATAACAGAAAGTGAAATCTAATTTACATTTCTTTAATTAGTACAAATTAAAGCTGATCAGCTTTTCATATGCTTACCATCTATTTGGCTTTCTTTTCTGGTGATCTGCCTGCTCGTGTCCTTTGTCAGTTCCACTATGAACTGTGCCTCTTTCTCTTTCACTTCTTTTTTTTTTTTAATGTTTTATTCATTTTTGAGATAGAGAGAACACGAGCAGGGGAGGGGCAGGGACAGCGGATACAAAGCGGGGCCTGTGTTGACAGCACTGAGCCTGATGTGGGACTCGAACTCACGAACCCGTGAGATCATGACCTGAGCCGAAGTCAGACACTCAACCGACTGAGCAACCCAGGTGCCCCTTCTTTTCATTTCTAAGAGCTCCCTGAATATTAAAGAATTGTCCCTTGGTCTTTCATATGTTGCAGAATTTCCCTCGTTTGTCAACTATTTACTCTATCAATTCTATTTTTTTCCATACAGAAGTTTCTAAAACTTTTTTGGCAAAATCCATTCTTTTCCCTGAGGTCTTCTTAGAGATGTGACAGGATTGCAAAGGGCTTCTCCACTGAGAATAAAATAAAATAAAATAAAATAAAATAAAATTCACTTTTTCTAATAATTTTATGGCAAAGGTTAATGCATATTATTGGAAGTCCTCTCAGTTCTCACCCTCATCCCCCAAAGAAGAAAGAACCATCCAAAAACTCAGCTTAGAATAACTCATTCCAGCAGCGCCTGGCTGAGTCAGTCAGTAGAGCAAGTGACTCTTGATCTCAGGGTTATGGGTTTGAGCTCCATGTTAGGTGTAGAAATTGCTTAAAAACAAGATCTTAAAAAAAAAAAAAAAAACTCATTCTGGGAAGTACAAAGCCCTGATTTTAGGTGCCTGGTTTCCAAAGCTTAGGTTTGAGACTAAAGAACTATTTTGTAGTGGGAAACTGCTCACTGATGACAGCCACGACAGGACAGTCTCTTCATTTGTGCCTAGAAATACGTGCCTTTATTTAGCATTAATAGACTAAAGATAAATAATATTAATTAACAGATTAACAGGTTATAAAACTGCAACTGTCTACTCATTAAACAACAGCTACCCACTCTAACCTCTTCCCAGCTCCTGGTAACCACTATCCCACTTTCTGTCTCTGAGTCTGACTACTCGAGTATCTTCCTTTTTGTGACTCGTTTATTTTACTTAGCATCAGGTCCTCAGGGTTCATCCATTTTATAGCACGTGTCACAATTTTCCCCCTTTTAAAAGATGAATAATATTCTATTGTATGTATAGACCGCATTTTGTTTATTCATTCATCCATTCATGGATACCTGGGTTGCTCCCACGTTTTGGCTACTGTGGATAATGTTGCTACGAACAAGGGTATACAAATATCTCTTTGAGAACCTGCTTTCAGTGCTTCTGAATGTAGAACTGCCACCCAGGCACTCCTATTTTTCACTTTTTGAGGCACCTCCATACTGTTTTCCACAGTGGCTGCAACAGTTTGCATTCCCCCCAACAGCGCACGAGAGTTCCAATTCCTTCATATCCTCACGAACGCTTGTTATTTTCCATTTTTTTTCTTTCACAGTAACCATTCTAACGGGAGTGAGGTGATAGGTCAATGTGGTTTTGATTTTCATTTCCTTAATGATGAACAATGTCGAGCATCTTTTCATGTGCTTGTTTACCAACAGTAAATCTTCATTGGTGCAATGTCTCTTCAGGTCCTTTGCCCATTTTTAAGCGGGTTATTTGTTGTTGTTGTTGTTGTTGTTGTTGTTGTTGTTGTTGTTGTTGAGTTATAGGAGTTATTGTTCTGATACATGACTTACCAATTCTTTCTCCCATTCCATTGTCTTTTCACTCTGTTGATGGTGTCTTGATTCACAGAAGTTTTTAAATTTTGACATACTCCAATTTATCTTTTTTTATTTTTCTTGCCTGTACGCCTCCCTCTCAAAAGGACCCTGGCGATTAGCATCTCCCTATCTTCAGAGCCTTAACTTAAGCAAAGCTGCCAAGTCCCTTTTGCCACATATTTGTAACGTACACACAGGTTCTGGGGATTATGATGTGGACATCTTTGGGGAGCCATTATTCAGCCTACTTCATCTTTTTTTGAGAGAGACGGGGAGAGAGAGAGCAGGGGAGGGGCAGAGGGAAAGGAGAGAGAGACTCTTAAGCAGAATCCACACCCGGCACAGAGACCGACACAGGACTCAATCTCATGGTGGTGAGATCATGATCTAAGCCAAAATCAAGAGTCAGATACTTAACCAACTGAGCAACCCAGGTGCCCCAGCCTGCTTCATCTTTAAAACAGAATAATGGCAACATCTAACTCAAGGCTTATTATGACAACTAAATAAACCACTATCTGAACTGAGCTTAGAACAGTGCGTCACCTATAGTAAACGTGGGCGATGGTTAGCGCGCAATACACGGTGTTACAGGAGACAGGAGGGTGACTAAGGGCACCGGTAAGAACAGAAGCTGGGGGGCATCTGTACTGCCTGGGAGGATGAAATGGCTTCCCAAAAGGGATAACATAGCACTTCCGTGATAAGAAATGAGTAGGGTTTGGAGAGTCTGAAAAGGGAGGCCAGAAGGAAAAATTCTGAATTTTCTTCCACATTCTTACAGTGGCATTAACATGTCAGAAATCCTTCCCAAGAAGCTACATCTGCTTTCAGACAGTAGCTGTGAGGTGATGTTTTCCTTTATTTATAAGGAAACACACTCAGCTGAATTTCTGCATCTCTCTTTAATAAACAATTCACAAACTTTTTCCCAGCAAATTATTTTTAGAGTAGAAAGGGATTTTTTAAAAAGCAGCAGCAGCAGCAGCAGCAGCTCATATTTATAAAATTTGTCCTCCAAGTTTAAAAATAGACCTAAAAATCTGATGACAGCCCTGCCCCATCCTCACCGATCAGCGCCAGAAAGACAGACAAAGCCTGCTTTGGGACTCGGGATTTTTAAAACGTAGCCTTGGCTTATCTCTTCTCCCTGGAATGCTCACAGTAAATAGCAGGTGGACAGAATAAGGAAGGAAAATAATCACTATTGATGTTATTCACATTGTTCCTTTCACACATGCTGGGAAGCTGCAATAATTAACTGGCAGAGATCTAGAACAATTTCTCAACTTGCCCTTGTCCTCTCCTGATAAGCCTACTCCCTGCCCCCACACCAACAGAGCAGCTTGGCCTCAGTTCCTGCAGAGTTTCAGCAGTTCTGACTTGGAGGTTAATTTGCTCGGAAGCCAGAGCACACTGGAGAGCACCGCAAATGAGCGCTGTGGCTTCAGGTCACATGTAGGAGATGTGCTGATAACAATGCACTGCCCTGGTATCAATTTTGCCACCGACTGCAATCAAACGCACAACACACAGACACAAAAAACATACACACTAGCTGTAATTTATAAGATTTTTACCCAGCCACCAACACAGATGAAACGAATCGCAGGATTTACTATCAGCCTGAGCTATCTGGCTGATCTACGTCTCATTTGGGCCAGCCAGCTGTAACCACCCCAGCTCAACCGTGACAGGCACACCTCAAAGGCTAAATACAGAAAAGGCATGCTGGTGACTCTGTTTTAAGGCTCCATGATATGTTGAAAGAAAAAAAAAAAAGCCACACAGTAATACATGGGGTTCAACCAAAATTAACAGCATCGTTTTATAATTCATACCCTGCCTTATAAATGAGAGATGTAAATTCAATACATGTGACCCACAGCCCTAGTAACCACTCAGGGTGAAGCCAAAACCCATCTAATGTGACTGACGCGGCCACATAACCAAATAGCATGTACCACGGGCATTCCTGGACACAACAAGCAATTTGGGCTGGCATTTGTCTTAGAGCTTAGATAGTATGGGCAAAGAAATGAGTTCTCCTTGAAGTAAGAGATACAAAATACTCATCTGTGGTATCTATGGTTGGGAGACACAGAATATGCTGAGTTTGCAGAATGAAATCGATGTTCACAATAGGAAGATTAAAACGAAGTCAAAAATTTCCAAGACCGATCCCAAATTCTGCATTTCGGGATGAGTAATCCCATGGTCTGACTTATGAGTCAACATATGAGTGAGTACATTAACTACTGAAGACATTTCCTGCATGCACAAAAACCTGGATGCAACTGTTGGAGGTAGTCAGGTTGAAAGGAGAGAGAACTTGACATTTCACATCTCACTTTCCTGTCTGTGTAAGTTCCGCACACAACTTTTTTTAATTAGTAAGATCCATGTAAAGTTTCAGATCTTGAAACAGAGAGACGTCCTATTAAGTCAAAAGAGGCTTTCAACTTGATTTATAAGATTATATCGAATGATATTATTTTAAGGCTGCATTAATTTATTTTCATTGCAAATAGTCACTACATGTTTTTCTCCTTTTCAAATCAATATTACTATTGATTTAGCATCACTTGGCAAACAGGAAGAAAAAACAAAGCCAACCTCTTTCCAGGCACAAACACCCAAAGCTACAGTGCTATCTGTAAAGCTGATGGTACTCATGACGTAAGTGCCAAAACGCACATGGGGCACTTCACGTTTTCTCAAGTAGAAGATGTTTAATTCAGTGTGTGCTTGTAACAAGCCAAAAGATCATATTTACACATTCCAGTTTGGGTACCAGAATAATAAAGATAAGTAAAACCCTAGAAATGTCTCCAAACTTAACATAGCCACTGGTTTTAAACTTCTAACAAATATTAAGGAGCATCTCTAAACAGCAGATAAGACATCCCATATCATGTAATCAGAGATCAAAATCAAGAATTTTATCCTTTCCAAGTTCTTATGTTAAAATCTGACTACGAGAATCTTGGCCCACAATCCTCTCCCATTTAAAATGTATATATACAACACAGGCCAAGGGCTCCTACCCTGGGATTCATGAACAAACATCTAAATTTTAAAATGGGCAAAGGTTATGAATAGATAGTTCACCAAAGAAGAACTACCTTATGTATGGTCAACAGATGCATAAAAATATAAACTTAGTAGTAACCATAGATATAAATATCAAACAATGAGACACCCTAGGAGACACGCTGAATTTTTTAAATTTTTTTTAATGTTTATTTATTCTCGAGGGAGAGAGAGACAGAGTATAAGTGAGGGAGGGGCAGAGAGAGAGAGGGAGACACAGAATCCGAAGGAGGCTCCAGGCTCTGAGCTGTCAGCACAGAGCCTGACACTGCTCTCGAACTCACAAGCCATGAGATCGTGACCTGAGCTGAAGTCGGACGCCCAACAGACTGAGCCACTCAGGCGCCCCGAGACACACTGAATTTTTAAGGGACAGTCTACCCGGGGAAGGGAGAATGGAGCCTTCCATACTACTGGTGGCAGTCCAAGTTGGCATGCTTTGGGGAAAGCCAGTTGACAACAGGGATCATACATCTTAAACAAACAAACAAACAAACAAACAAACAAAAAAACCACAAACACTCATACTCTAAACCCAAACTCAATTTATAGGCACTTATCCAAGGGAGGTAATCACTGATGTCCTCCAAGGCAGATTGAAAGGATGCTCACAATTGTTCTTTCTGAGGAAATTAGAGGCAATCTAACATCTTAACAATTGGGCCACTACAAGGTAGGGCTGTGTGTTTTCAAAGTTGACTATTGAGCTTAGCTGGGATGCCTCAGGGTCCTCAAGGCTTTGGGAAGGGTAACCATGTACCATGGCCTTGAGAGGATGGGCCTGGGCTCCCCAATTCTGCCTCAATAGTAAGGCTCTCCTTCTGTATTGCCTTTGAGGAGAGGGTTCTGAAACTTTACGAAGCTTGCAAAACATTACCAGTGTTCCAGAAGACTAAGTGACATTATGTTAAACTTAAGAACTGCTTACAGTGAAGACTCTGTATCCATGAAAAATGAGGTTTGAGAATATATATATTTAGGGGCGCCTGGGTGGCTCAGTCGGTTAAGCGTCCAAATTCGGTTCAGGTCATGATCCTGTGGTTCATGAGTTCAAGCCTCACATCAGGCTCTGTGCTGACAGCTCAGAGCCTGGAGCCTGCTTCGGATTCTGTGTCTCCCTCTCTCTCTCTGCCCTTCCCCTGCTCACGCTCTCTCTGTCTCTGTCTCTCTCAAAAATAAATAAACATTTTAAAAAAGAAGAATGTATCTTTTTAGGGGTGCCTAGGTGGCTGAGTCAGTTGAGTGTCTGACTCTTGATTTTGGCTCAGGTCACGGTCTCATGGTTCATGGATCGAGCCCAGTGTGGGGCTCTGCACTGAGAGCAGGGAGTCTGCTTGGGATTCTCTCTCCTTGTCTCTCTGCTCCTCCCCTGCTTGTGTGCATCTGTGTGTGCATGCTCTCTCTCAAAATAAATAAATAAACATGAAAAACATTTTTAAAAAGGAATGTACATTTTTAGAGGCACCTAGGGGGCTCAGTCGTTAAGCATAGGACTCTTGGTTTCAGCTCAGGTCATGAACTCACAGTTCGTGACACAGAGTCCTGCGTTGGGCTCCCCACTAATGGCACGGAGCCTGCCTGGGATTCTCTCTCTCTCTCTCTCTCTCTCTCTCTGTGCCTCTCTGCCTCTCTCTCTCTCTCTCTCTCTCTCTCTCAAAATAAATAAATAAATAAGAATGTATATTTTTAGTGCACTATTTTTAATTTTTCTCCTTTGCTAAAAATTGGTTTTGTTTTAGTTTTATTTATTCCAAAAATAAAAATATTAATAGTCTTTGAATAGTTAAAAAAATGGTTAAAATTTTGTTAATGTCTATTTTTCCACAATTTAAACTTAAAAAACACACACCAAATAGTTGGTTAGAAAACACCACCTACAGTATGATCCCATTCTTATAGAAAAACCATAAATACCTATCCATGCTTAAGACATATGACCGCAAAGCTAGAAAGTAAATTCTCAACCAAGGTTATCTCTAGAGGGTGGAATGACATTTTCTTCCCATGTGAACTTCTTCATTTTACAAACTGTAAATATGTACATTATCTAAGAAAGGAAATACCTGGATTGGTGGTAAAAAAAAAAATTTTAAGAGATTCAAAACACTGATTCAAGTAGAAGAGAAAAAGAGGGAAAATAGCTTAGCTTTAAATAATTGTAGAGGACAGTGTCCTTTTTAAAAACCAAAGCTATTACCAACAGTAAGAGAGTCCCTTCGGCTTCTGGGTGTGACATTAGGAGAAATCCAGTTTCTGGGTAAGTTTCTGAGAAATCCAGTTAACTGGGAGTTACCAGTCACCTCTAACAGCTTTGGGAAGCTTCAGGACCCTCGAGGCAAAAGCAAGAAAAAAAAGAAGACAACAAAGGAGAAGAAACACAAAGAGAGAGGTCCAAGCAAAGACAGCAATTGGAAATTAAGGCCAGAATAGCTCGGGGCCAATTTTTAAATATTCAAGGAGAAAAATTCTAGACATAATAAGAGAGATTTCCCCAGGTTCCCGACTCACCACCCACACTCCCTCATTTCCTCTCCGTTGCAACAGTGGACACTGACCATGAAAATTAACGGGAACTATAGTAATGACTCCCGGGAGGAGTGGTTTCTGCACCAGAGAAAATCAAAAGGAAGCATCCAGCATTCTGGGAATATCCCAAGGAGATGGCCGAGGAGGAAAGTAACGGCAAATGAGAAATGCGTGGGTGGTCTGTCAGAGAGAGGGTGGGGCGAGGATGTAAGGCCCAAATTAAACACACTTCCGAAACTTCAAGTACTCCCTTCCTCATCTCCCCTACCCTGTGACAGGTATCAAAGGACCGTGAGGAGACCCGCTCGCCGCGTGGGGCTCTGCCCTAGACCTACTTCTGTCTGCTTGTAGAATTTCCGGACTGGTCAGAAACCAGATGTGGCAGCGACCCAGCCCAGCCCACTCTGTCTGACGAGAATTCCTGGAGCAGCCCATCTACTCCAGGACAGTGAGACAGAAAGACCCACACACAGACAGACCCACAGAAGCAGAGACATATACAGAGACACAGACCCAGAGACAGATGTGTGGACTGACTCACACACAGTTGGACACAGATGAACACAGACACACAGAGCCACAGACCTACAGACAGAGAGAACACACACACACACACACACACACACACACACACACACACACGGAGAGCAGAGACACCCATAAGAGGAGACGACCCAGGCCCCAGAGGCCATCCTTCATGGAGGTCATTCTAATGGCTGTGTCATTCCCCCTCCCACCTCTAGCTCACCCAGCCACCACTCATTCCAGGGGCTCCTCTGTCCTGGATCACAACTCACTCTTTGGAATTTTACCTCATTTCCAATTATTCAAATTGAGCAGAAAATGTGTTTTTATTTTCTGTAACTGCCAAGCCCCAGGTTCGTGGGCATGTCTGAATCATCCACACTCCCCTGTCTTCTTCTACCTGCTGCTTCCACAGATGTCAGCTCCTATCTCTGGACTCAAAGGCAAATTCCACCAAGCAACGTGCAGTCTTACACACATACGCACACACACAGCTACGAGAATCATTGTTTTCAGGATAGCTCTGCAAACAGCCAGGGAGGGTCAGGCCTGGCATTTCCACCCCGGGTCCCAGAGGACGGCAGCACCGTGTGAAAGGCATGTGGCTTTGGGGTCACGTCCTGAGAACACCCTATCACCCAGTGCTAGCCTTTTGTAGGATATGGAACTACCAGCTGTTCATCAGCTCTCACAAACATGACGTGACATGAACAGGCAGGATCCTGGAAAATGGGTGACTTGTCACTGTTACCAAGTCAAATTGTCCATGGCTCAAAACAACTTCCCCATCATCCTAACCGTAGAGTCTTTCTTGATTGTCTTCTTTGAGGGTCTGACCCTGATTTTATCTTTCTCCTATTTTCTGGTTATAAATAGGAGTACTTGACTTCCTACTCTGTAATGTGTGCTTCGGTTTTCACGTCTTAACTTTTATAAACAACCATGTGAGCAAAGTAAAAATAAATCTCAGTGTACATCCTTTTGGTAATCTTCAGACATGCTGAGCTGATTAACTGTTAAACCTGAGGAAATTCAGGGCCCCTCCGTGGCTCAGTCGGTTAAGCATCCAACTCTTGATTTTGGCTCAGGTCATGACCTCACAGTTTGTGGGATCGAGCCCCGTGCCCAGCTCTGTGCTGCTGTGGAGCCTACTTGGGATTCTCTCTCCCCCTCTCTCTGCCCCTCCCATGCTCGCTCTCTCTCTCTCTCTCTCTCTCTCAAAAATAAATAAATAAACTTTAAAAAAAGATTAAAATCTGAGGAAATTCTAGTTTATACTGTTTTCCCCAATGCATCTCAAGAATTTATTAAAACACAGAAACATGAATCTTCACATTTATATTTTTAAAACTACATTCTCAAATTACAGAGAAATCCAGAAAAGTTTTGACTAAAAAAAGTCATAATTGCAGGGCTGTCCTACTTTACAAAGCTAGACCTTAAAACACAGCCAGACCTGCCAAGAGGCCATCCGGGCATCCCTCCGTCCGCGCTTCTGAGGTGGGGATGGTAAGTAAAGCCAGAGCTGAAGAGCACTTCCCCTCAAACCCCTCCTAGAAAACCTCTCCATCCAGTAATGCCACACAGGGTTTTCACAAAGAATTTGTCACTACGGCCCAGAGCACAGTCTATGGACATTCCACCTCTGGCCTGACATTTGGGGATTTTATCAAGCTTGAGGGCAGAAGGGGTCCACCCCGACTGGAGGCAAATCTCTCCACAGGTCTTCACGAGCACACTTCCAGCAACACTGCCTCTATTCCTGTCAGCCTGGCTGAGGTAAAGCACCACATCACCATCAAAAGCTCCACAATATGCCAGGAAAGTGATGACGTCATGGAACTAGAGGGGGTTTCTTTTCTTTCACACTCACTTGGCGTATAAACAATCTAAATATTGGGTGGGCTTGATTTTCTTCCAGTTAACTGTTCTTATTTATTTAGCCTACAAGCCTTTTGGGGAAAGTTCTAACTCCCATTTTCAATTATTAACTTCAACAACGTTTCTCATGAACTATGAGTACTATATCTTAAGCTGACATGCCTGCTTACTCTAAATCATTCATTACTGAGGAAATTTTCATGTAAACATTAACTCCCAATGGAAGAATTGGCTGTATTAGTCAAGTGTTGACTCCAGCGTACTAACAAACCATGCAACAAATTAGTCCTTTGTCTATTCGGAATACCTGGGCCCTCAATGCTGCCATTCTGCATGACAAGCACCTTCTGCTCCACGTTTATTCATCTTTTTCAGAGACTCACCCACATTTGTGCTTCTTAATAGCCTAAAAGGGCTAAAGATCTGGCTTAAATGGCCGTAAAGAAAATTACCTTCTCAATTACAGCTAGGAAATATCTTAGCAGCTGTGTTTTCACTGAAACAGCTCTAATATCGAAAGATTTGCAAGCTACTTCACATTTATGATCCCCCATTGATATTTAATAATTTCACTCTCAAGCACCACAGCCTAATTTACCTCTTGCACCCTGACAGAAATAACATGGCGTCCTTACCTACAATGTCCAAAAAGCTCAGCTGAAATTTAGCAGGAACATGACTAGCCCAAAGAATGACAGACAATGCCAAGAATTTGTCCCTCCTCCAAAAAAAAAAAGATTTAGCTGTTCCCGTCAGTTTATAGAAAGTCAAGCCCTCAGAAGATACTTTCTTCAAAATGATCTAAAGTCAGAACTCTCAAAATGCCATATACCGATAACACCACACTTCCATGGGCAGCTAGAATCACCCTGCGCTGTTGAAGGGAATCTGATACAGAAACATTTAGGACCCGGGCCTGTAGATTCCTACCCTGGTGGTCTAGCAGAGCGTAAAAGAAGATGCTGGGGGAGGAATGAAAACAAGAGGGAGAGACTGCCTCATGGATGCAACTCTGGAGCAAACTCCCATTGACAGGAGTAGACGGGCTGGGGGAAGAGATGTGCACTAGGCAGTGATGTCCCTGGGCTGACAGACAACAGAATTAAGTGTGAATCTAGCTTGATGACCTGGCTCTTTGAGTCAATTCCTCTCTTGGGTTTTACAGGAGCCTTTGCTACCCTGAAAATTTTAATGGATTTCTCACTTATACCAAACTGCCAACCACCTGACACCCGAATCTGTACTGAAACAGCACGTGGTCACCACCAAGACTGGGAAGACCGATTAAGAGATGACTCAGCATGGAAGACCAAGTTGAATCAAGATTCCCTCCATCCCCCCTAACCCTCTCCAGCTCCCAATAGTTGTCCTTTAGTGGTCGGGGGTAAACAGAAAAGGTAAGCCCTCAAGGCCTACAGATGACAACATGATCTGAGGACCCTCAGCCTACTCCTGATTTCAGTAAGGACTGCAGCTTCTGCCACCAATGGGCGGGGGGTGCGTGGGGAAAGAGCCTGCTGCCAGTGGGACCCTTCCAGAAGAAGCTGCGCTGCCCTGCCCTACCCTAGCTGAGAGAACAATCCTACGGGGAGAAAAGCAAGTCAACACAAAGAGCAGGGGTGAAAGGTTAGAACGTGGCAGTGAAGCACAAGGGCACGCGGCAGGCCCTCGAGGGCCCAGCACCTGCTGGCTTTCTGGATTGAGTTTCCCATGAGGCTCCCAGGGCCTGGGGCTCCTCTTCTTATCCCCCGGGGACCCCGTTTCCCTAAATGACTCAATAACCCAAGTCCTACTACTTAAAGTAATTTTTTAAAAATTTTTTAATGTTTATTTATGTTTGAGAGAGAGAGAGAGGAAGAGAGAGACAGGGAGACACAGAATCCAAAGCAGGCTCCAGGCTTGAGCTGTCAGCACAGAGCCCAACATGGGACTCCAACTCAGGAACTATGAGTTCATGACCTGAGCTGAAGTTGGACCCTCAACCAACTGAGCCACCCAGGTGCCCCTACTTAAAGTAATTTGAATGAGCTGCTGGTCCTGACACTAGGAAGGGCCTGCCTTCAGTAGCTACGTATCCCTGAGCGAGCAAGCAAGCACACGCATACCACAGCAAGGCACTGCATCTAGAAGTCTGGACTTGATTTTTGGCTGCAAGAGCCTTAGACACACCAGTCCTGCAGAGCCTACCTTCACCTGCTTGGAAGCGTTTGCGGGGGAAGATGGTCGGTCAGAGCAGTGGTTCTGGAAGCAGAGTTCCACAACAGCAGCATCACGCAGAAACCTTCTAGAAATGCAGATTCTCTGGCCCCACTCCAGACCTACGAACCAGAAGCCCTTGGGAGGATGGCTCAGCAATCCCTGTTTTACCAAGCTCTCCCACAGGTGCTGCTACACACTCTGTTGTGAGATGCACTGTCCAGAGGAACCAAAAGGTCGCCCCTACAGTGAGGGTCTCTGAAGCAGTGAATTGGATGCGAACCCTCTTCCTTTCATAACCTCCTCCTCTCTCCCCACTAGCCCCCAGGAAAAAAAGAAGAAATAATTCTCCTCAGGAAATCTTAGAGCAGTGGAACTCTCAAAGAACATGGCAGCGCAGAAAAGGTAACAGGAAAATCCTGGCCCCTCTGTTTAGAAGCATTCAATTCCTACTCACCCTAATAAACCTGGCAACGAGGCAGATACGAGGTGGATACGCGAGGCCTGATCTCCTCATATACTTCCCAAGGACCTAGGTACTAAGGAAACCAGAAAATATTTAAGAGACTACAATCCCCAGGACGAGTGGGGGGATGGAATCAGAAGCCCAGTGTGTCCTGAGGAAGAACCCATCACTCCTATGACCACAGCTTCCCACCTAGAAGGAGTGAGAAGCTACGGGTTACTTGAGCAGCAGGGGCTTCCCGGGAGCGGGGCACATGCTGAGCGGCTTGTGAGGCAGGTCGATGAGGATTATGACACATGAGAAAGTCACTACACACCAATCCAGCTTTTTGCCCCTTTCTACCTCCCGGCTGCTGAGGAACAACCTGCATTTCACTTTGTGGTGCTGTTTTCATTCATTCAGTTGTTCATTCATTTCATTCACAGGGAACCTGATCTGATGTTCAAGAAGGTGGAGGGGAGACTTGGCAAGGGGCTTTAACACGGCGGGCCGGAGGGCCAGGTGGCCCACTATCTGCCGGGCCCTCGGTCCACTTTCCAGGAGGCCAGAGCATGAAATGACCAACTACCCTGATCACCAATTATAGGCAGTCTTCTAAATTTTAGCAGTTTATCTATAATTACTGCCATGGGATAAATTCCTAGAAATGGAGTTACTGGGACAGTGGAGAGCAAACCATGCACAAAGATTTATGTACAAAAATGATCATCACGGTTTTATTTTCAGTGGCAAAGAAGATGGAAAACCTGAGGTCTACCCTGAATTGGCTGGTTAAATAGATGGTGGTGTATTCTTATGATAGGATTTTAAATGTTCTCAGAAGAGATGTAATGATTTGGGGAAAATGCTCCTAATATAATAAGGGGACAAAGGATCAATAGAGTAAATACAATATATCAGTGTTTCTGTGAAGCTAATATGCATCAGAATCTCCTGGGATCTTGTTGAAATGCAGATTCTGATTCAATAGGTCTAGGGAGGGGCCCCAGAGTCTATATTTCAAATGAGCTCCGAAGGATGGGGTTGTATTTCTCTGTATTTTACAATCTGGAAAAAATTTACTTTTTAGTTTTAAATAGAACTTTATATGAAACATCAAGAAGAGGAAGATCGATAGAAACAGACAGGCAGTGGGGCTGGGGGTGGGAATGGGAAGTAAGTATAAATGGGCACGAAGGATCTTACCAGGCTGGTGAAAATGTTCTCAAGTATTTTATGGTGACAGTTGCACAACTGTGTACATTTACTAAAAACCATTAAAATGTATACCTGAAACGAGTGAATTATATAATATGTAAAACATGCCTTAATAAAGCTATTTTTAAGTGTTTTTTAATGATCAGGCCGATTTTTAAAAGATCACATGGTGCTTCTAAAAATAAAACAAAAACTAAAAAGATTTAAAAACAGGGGCACCTGGATGGCTCAGTCGGTTGAGCATCCAACTTCGGCTCAGGTCATGATCTCGCGGTTTGTGGGTTTGAGCCCCGCATCGGGCTCTGTGTTGCTGGCTCAGAGCCTGCACCTGCTTCAGATTCTGTGTCTCCCTCTCTCTGCCCCTCCCCCGCTCATGCACTGTCTCTGTCTCTGTCTCTCTCTCAATGATGAATAAACATTAAAAACATTTAAAAAAAAATAATTGGAAGGGAGGCTTAGAAGGGTGTTAATGATTTTTGTTTGGCAAGATGAGAATGTTCTGGAGCTGGATGGTGGTGAGGGTTTAAAACAGTGGCAGTATACTTATTGCCACAGACCTGTGTGCTTAAAATGGTTCAAACAGTAACTTTTATGCTATGTGTAATTTATCACAATAATAATAACAATGATGATGGTGGTGATTAAATAAGCAAATGCAAACACTAGCTGCTTTGAAGTATTACCCCACAAGGGTTTCTTTCTCTCTGCTTCCTTCTCAAGGCCCCAGTGTGGTTTCTGCAGAGGCTCTGTCCTGGCTTGGCGTTCTCACCGTAGGTAGGTTGAACGGTAACCCCCCTCCAAAAGATGTCCTCATTCCCAGAACCCGTGACGGGACCTCATTTCAAAAAAAGATCTCTTTTTTCCAATGTAATTAAGATGTAATTAAGTTAAGGATCTCGAGAGGAAGAGATTACTCCTGATGACCTGAGCGGGCCCTAAATCCAATGACAAGGATCCTCAGAGACACAATGAGGAGCAGACATAGGAGAAGGTGATGTGGAAATGGAGGCAGAGGTTGGAGTGATGCGGCCACAAGCCAAGGAAGCCAAGGAAGGCCAGTAGCTCCCAAAGCTGGAAGAGGCAAAGAACGGATTCTTCCCTAGAGCCTTTGGAGGGACTGTGGCCCTGCTAACACCTTGATTTTTGGACTTTTGGCTTTGAGAACAGTGGAAGAATAAATTTCTGTTGTTTCTACCCACCAGGTTATGGTAATTTGTTGCGGCAGCCACAGGAAACTAACGTCCCCAACCATGAGACACCTGGGGCTGGTTCCACTCAGAGCCCTACCCCTGTGGGCCTGGCTATGAGGCCCACTCAGATCCCAGGTCACAACCCAAAACGGTAGGAGACAGGCCAACCACGGTGGCGGGAGGGAGGGGAGGAGAGGAAAGGAAAGCCTTGTATAACTATATGCACAGATCCAAACAGAGAGCCCACGTCAGGTCTTTTAAGACAGGCTCTTTCTGGAAACAGCCAGCGACACTGTGAGCAGTATCAACTAATTAAGAGTATCTCCCTGCACACCACTGCTGCTGTCTGCCATTACTTGTCTCCACCCCAGTGGTCTGGCACTGAGGGATCCTCACCCCTGGAACAGGCCCTTCAGACAAGCCAGACTGCCTTTTTCACTGTTTTGGGCAACACAGTGTGACGGTAACTAGCACCTTCCCACAATAACCAACGCATTTCTCCAGTTCAAAAATAGACTATTAAGGCTCGCCGATCAAGGAGGCAACCCACAGCCCTTTTTGTCACTGCAAGTCGCACTCTGAAAAAAAAAAGTTTTATTTGTATTTAAGTAATTTCTACATCCAACGTGGAGCTTGAACTCACAACCCCAAGATCAAGAGTCGCATGCTATTCCAACTAAGCCAGCCAGGCGCCGTCAAGCCCTGTCTTTTTTTTTTTTTTTTTTTTTTTTTTTTTAAGAATTTTCTTCTTAGGGCACCTGGGTGGCTCAGTCATTTAAGCATCCAACTTCAGCTCAGGTCATGATCTCATGGTTCATGGGTTCGAGACCCACATCTGGCTGTGTGCTGACAGCTCAGAGCCTGAAGCCTGTTTGGATTCTGTCTCCCTCTCTCTCTCTGCCCTTCCCCTGCTCACACTCTGTCTCTCTTTCTCAAGAATAAATAAACATTAAAAAAATTTTTTTAAAGTTTTCTTCTTTGAAAAGCATTTAGTAAGATGATAGAATAGCAGACCCTAGAGTTTTAAACAACTCTTTAAAAAATGGGGAATAAAATCAGGAGGGTATTTTAAATTCATATTCATTAACTCAAGTCTCAGAAAAAAATGGGGAAAAACACTTTTAACACATACAAAACACTCTCTTCTAATTTTACAAATTTAACCACTTCTAAGGCTATTTGTAAACTGAAATAAACTGTATCCATATTCTTAATTTCTATTCCAAGTACATCATGCAATCAATTCACTGGTTCCAATTTTCCAGGGGTTATTTCCAAGACATCAGAGAACTCAACTTCACAAAAAAACCCTGTTGGCATTCAAAGGCCAACAGAATTACTAAATCTTTCTACTGGAAAATCCAGGCCACTGTTGCCCAAATGGGCTCAAAATGAACATATATCAATTATTTGACGACCATCTGGTTGCTAACGAGAGACTTTTGGAAACCAGGCTTAAAACCAAAATGCAGAAACCAGCACAAAGTTCAGTAAATCAAGATTCACTACTCAAATCACATCTCCCTCCATATTTTCTCACCAGCTTTTTGAGCTGTAATTTTGGAATCTTCATTTTCCTCTGTTGCTTACTGCTTTGACTTCTTCTCATGATAAAATTATCACTAAGACTTCCCACGGGAGTCTTGGTAAAGATGATGATGTCAAGAGGAGGTTTGCTTTCTATCCATGTACATCTAGGAAATGTGGTGCACACTTCGGCTAAACTCAAAATAACTTTAACTGGTAGCTTTTGTTATCCAAACGTTGTCACCACCACACAAAGAAGAACTCTCAAATCCAAAAGTCATCTTAAGAAATGCCATAACCTAGAGCGGCTCTATTTGTAGATGACCATCTCTGGGGTGTAACTGGCACTGAAACCTATCTACTCAATAATGTGTCTCTCCCATTCCCTATTCTCCCGTCTGAAGTTTCCATCATCAGAGTTAACAATGGACTCAAACAACGTCAGAACCAGAAGGAGACTTAGAATTCATCTGGTTCAACTCCCTCTTTACACGGATAGCGGTCACGTGCCTTGCCTAAAGAAAGGTTCATTCTGTAACAAACATACCCAGAGCACCCGGTCAGCTCCGAGCATAGTGCCAGGTACTGACGGGGCAAAAGAAGATACCTCCCCACTCACTGCCCCGCTCTCTTTAAATTCGTAATCTAATCTGGTGAGAGACAAAATGCAATGTAAGAGCTTTGTGACAAAAAGGTGCTCTCGGTCAAAAGAGCAGAAAGAAAGGCTTGCTGGTCTTTTCAAGTCAAGTATTTGGCATAAAAACTCGCAAATCACTCAGAATTATTCCCTTAGCGAGAGGATCTTAGCGTGCTGCTACATTCAGATGTGCTATGGTATCAAACTGTTATGAGCCATGGAACCCTATATTCTAAGATGGGGCAAAAAGTAAAGTCAACCCCAGAGTCCACTAACAGATGAATGAATAAACAAAATGTAGTATATCCCTATGATGGACTATTATTCCGCCTTAAAAAGGAAGAAAATTCTGATACATGCTACAATGCAGATGAACCCCGAGGACCTTATGCTAAGTGAAATCAGCCAGTCAAAACAGGACATACACGGGATGATTCCACTTATATGAGGTCCCCAGAGTAGTAAAATTCACAGAGACAGAAAGTAGAAGGGTGGTTGCCAGAGGCTGAGGGGAGGGGGGGAATGGGGAGTTGTTTTAATGGGTACAGAGTTTCAGTTCTGCAAGATGAAAGTTCTGGAGATCAGTTGCACAGCAACGTGAATATGCTTAACACCATTGAACTGTACCTTTAAAAATGGTTAAGGTGGGAAGTTTCAGGCTATGTGCATTTCACCACAATTAAAAAAAATTTTTTTTGAAGTAAATTAAAAAGCACCTGAGATGAGCCAAATTCAGTTAAAGAAAGGGTTTTTTCCCCACCTTTAAGCATCCAATTTGCTCTGCAGGTCTAGGGCCACGGTGGGACTCAGGGGATCAGAGCAATAAATCAAACTAATACAATCAGCAAGGCACTGCATTCAAAAGAATCAAGGTCAGGGGGAGAGACGGACAGTAAGGAGGAGGGAGAAGCAATGAGACAAGACTGGCCAGGAGTTGAGTACAGCTGAAACTAGACAATGGGTACAAAGGTGTTCGTTATAATATTCTCTCTATTCTAGTGTGTGTTTGAAACATTTAGTGATAACCGGTAAAAGTGAAATGCTGGTCAAGAGAATTTCATTCTCTGGGCAAATGCAAGAGCTTATCCCTTAGATGTCTAGTGTAGCTGGTTGTCTTCATTCGTTACGTGCCCCCAAGGCAAAGCATGTGAGACATTTAAATCAATTTTAGAGCGGCAATGGTGTGACCAAATGCTACTAACATCCTACCTTTCATCTTAGTTCTCTGAGCAGGATACGTTTACATCATGCAAATCTCTAAAATGCACGAACGTGCACATGTTCCCATTACCCCAGTTCACCGCTCCTGGGTAATTACCACTCCTACTCCTAATTGTAATTCGCTTCTTGGACATCTTCCAGTTTCTTATACGTTAGTATATCATTCACACTGTTCTGCAACTCGCCTTCCTCACTTGATATATTCGGGAAGGCTTTCCGTATCAGTAAAAAGTATTTGCATTCTTTTTTCCGGCTACAGAGTATTTCACTGTATGGATGTACTATAATTTACTCTTCCCAGGTTGAAGGGAATTTTGGTCGTCCCCGATATTTTCCTATCATACACCATAGCATACTTACGTTGTGAACAAAATCGGTTTCATTGAAACAAGGTGGCTCAGGGCACACTGGGACCGTTACATGGCCTAGCAATGCCACGTGAGCACTGTGTCGGGCTCACGTTCTGCCTCCCCTTCTTGGACCTCTTCCCCTTCTAGGCGCAGCCCAAGCTAAGCTCGGCTCCTGCACCAAACCTTTCTGAACCCCCCGGGCCCACAGTGAACACTCCTTTCTACTTCATTTCTGTTCCACACACACTCACGCAACTTGGTGTATACTGTTGTGTATTTTTCAACTGTTTGATTTGTGTGGGGCCAGAAGCCCTAACTATTGCTGGCTCCACCTCTATCTGCACAGCACCTAGCACGGCTTTGGCGAACGGAGCCTGCTCAGTAAACACTAACTGATTAAACCACCGTCAGTAAATGCTTCCCTTACTCTTAACCCACGGGTCTGCTAGACCCGAGATGTTCTTCACAGAAGGGTTCTAGCCAGTTCTGCTCCGTGAATTATTGTAAAAACCATAACCAAATTGTGATTCACTACAGAAAAAAATCCGAATCCAATAAAGTGAGTCCTCTTGCCAGGCTCTGCACGCAGAACAGGAAACATAATGACATTCAGAAGGTGCCCGACACCTCAATTCCCAGGCACAAGATGCTATTTAAACAGCACCTGTAGTGGTGACACAGCCAACATAAACAAGAAAGTTACAAATAACATTTAAGTGGGGTAGAGACAAGCCCTGTCAAACTTTAAGGGGAAAGTATCGTCGTAACTCAGTCACATTTTAATTGTGCTCTGCGATCTACTTAATTGTTCAATCAATGTGTCCTGAGAGCGGTCACAGAAGGCCTCTTTGAGGAGGCGAGTTCTGAGCTGAAAGCCGCATGATGGGAGGAAGGGGTAGACCAGACATGGGGACTCCTCCAGGGCTGCTGCCGCCACTGGCAGAGATACACTGATGGCACAGTGGCTTCCGATACAATTGCTGTGTGGCTTGAATTGCATTCTCCAAAAAGATGTTAAAGCTTTAACAACCCCCAGTACCTGTGAAAGTGACGTTATTTGGAAATGGAGTCTTTGCAGATGATCAAGTTAAGATGTAGTCATCTGAGTGGGCCCTGACCCCGTGTGCCTGACATCTTCATAAAAAGGAGAGATTTGGACAGGGAGGTGCACAAACAGGGGATGTCGTGTGGAGACGAAGGCAGAGATCAGGGTGATGCATCTACAAGCCAAAAAAAGCCCAAGGCTGCCAGCAACCCAGCAGAAGCCGGAGGAGAGGTACGGAACGGATTCTCCCTCACGGCTCTCAGAATGAACCAACCCTGTGCACACATTGACCGTGAACTTCTAGCAAGCAGGGCTGTGAGACAAGACATTTTCCACTTAAGCTCCCCCGCTCCGCCGCCCCAGCCCCCAGCTGTGGTGCTTTGTTCCAGGAGCCCCAGGGCATGACCACAGTGGCTATTAGGTGCAGTAAATATTCATGCCAGCCTAAGGGCGAAGGGTGCTCTCCGTCCATCTTAGCAGCACAATCTTTGTTCTGAAGACAAGTGTGCCCGGAAGCCCGGTGTGTGATGAAAACGAGCGCTCAGAAGCAAATACTTCACTGCTTGCTAGACCCATGAAGTGCCCGCCTCCTCCCATCCCTGGAGTTGCTGGCAACCGGTTTGAAAAGGACTTGAAAAGAAAGTATAAACAAACAAAACCCCCAAAACCAGGCCGAGGCCAGAAAACCTGGGTGGAGGCGGCCGTGGTGGTTTCTATCGTTGTATTACTAAACTAGCATCATCACGAGCACTGTTTGTGAGCACCTGCTCTACAGCAGACATTATCTCTGCCCCACGCCCGGACTGTGAGAGGCCGGGGGCTGCGGGAAGCGACATCAGAGGAGCCAACTCGCCGAAAGTGCCTGTATCTGTTTGCCAGCACTGCCTTAACAAATGCCACAGACTGTGGGGCTTAGACAACAAAAGTTTATTTCCTCGCAGTTCTGGAGACCAGAAGTCCAAGGTCAAGGTGTCAGCAGATCTGGTTTCGGGTGAGGCCTCTCTCTTTGGCTTGCCGATGGCCACCTTCTCGCTGTGTCCTCACGTGGTCTTTGCTCTGAGTGCACATCCCTGGTGTCTCTCTGTGTCCTAATTTCCTTTTTTTGTAAAGGCACAAATCAGATTGCATGAGGGCCCACCCTAGTGCCCTCATTTTAACTCAACTACCTCTAAAAGGCCCTGTCTCCAAATACAGAAACATTCCGAGGCACTGGAAGTTAGGGCTTCACCATAGGAGGGGACACATTCAGCTCACAAGAGCTCCTTAAGGAAAAAGTTACAGAGCCCACATTCCATCCTAGAACCATTTGGCTCCAAAGGCCATTTTCCCTGGAGCACACTGCCTGACTCCAAAAAGTCCTCTTTATTTGTTGTAAGACAAAATGTATTACTTGAACGATAAGAAAAATGAACACATACAAGTTCTTTGGTTTGTTTCTAAGACTTCTCTACCGAGGTTCCAGGCCACCCCCTAGAAAGCTCCCGGCAGAGTCACATCAGCAGGGCCCCAGGTGTGAGCCCTGAGAGGTATGGGGACAAAGCAAAGCATGGCCCCTTCAGCCCCTGCAAGGAGCACAGCCAGAGGCCCAACCTGAGCAGGCTTGAGCTTTCACCTTCCAGGGCAAGGGCCCTGAGCCCCAAGAACCACCTCCTAGCATCAGCCAGAACACTGGAAAAGGAGGCACACCCTACGAGTGGGCCCAGTTTCAGGCTCACGGATATATGAGAGGTTTCCTGAGACCTGCTTTCTTTCCTCTCTGTATCTTAGCCTTGGCGGGGCTAACCCCAGGCCAACTCAAAAAAACTCCTGGCCGAGACTACAATGAGGGAACACGGGCAATGGCCATCAGAAAGCCCCCAACTTCTCAGAAAACACAGGCCCTTCACACTCGAGCCCGGGCTGTGGCAGCTGTTGTGCCCACTGGGGTTCATGGAACGACCTTCAAACATCTGCCATCCTCCACTGCTTCAAATACCAAATCAATAAAAGATGGCACCTTGCTGGGCCCTTCCCTGAGCAGGGCGGCAACACTTGTCAACAAGTGAGGTGACAGAGACCTTAAAATGAGCACCCTTCTGCGGACCAGCAGTGGGGGTTGTCCAGGGACAGGCCTCCTTTACCAAGCACAGGGATCCCCTAAAATAAGGAAATGTCTAAAGCGAGCAGCCAATGAAAATCCGTATGTGCCAACACCCCACTAGGGTGTTGAGGACTAGGGTGACGAGGACTAGAAACCAAGTGTTGGTTCCAATTTCATCAAGGAGACAGAGCTGGGCAAAAATAAGAGAAGACAACAATAAAAGGTTCAAAATGAGATACTGACCATAATTATCATTTTGTTCAAAAAGGACAGCACAAAAAAAAAAAATAATCAGGATGGAGTAGATGAAGATGGGGGAATGGAAAACATCAGAAAAGACTTCATGGAAGACATATGAGGGGTGGAAAATGATCATGAAATGATTAGAGCACATTCCATTTACGTTCACTAGGTTACATATCTGCATGGTGCATTTGGCACACTGCCAGCTCCGGCATTCTTTTATTTCAGAGCCCCACTGAGAAGTAACTATTGCAAACCTCTTCGTTTCTATCCACCTCAGAGATTCTGAGACACATCATCAAATGTTTCCAGAAAGTTGCCTACCTGGGTATTATCTCTCAGCTTTTTTTACTCCCTGGTGGAAAAAAAGCAAAAGCCAGTTTCTGGCCCACCCCAGGAGAAAACCTGGAAATACATATCCCCTGAGCCCCTGCAAGGCTGTGGCCTCGTAACCTTGATGGCCCTTCCCACAGATGAGGTCAACCTTTGTGTTCCTGATTTATCAATCCGTAGTTTATGCCAGGGAGGAAAAAAAAAATGCCTGATGGCAACAAGTCCAGCTACTGTCAGTAAAAGGGCAATTCAGCAATATCTGTGAAAATTCTAAGGGCACAGGCTCTTAACCCAAGCACTCCACTGCTAGGCATTTATCCTAAAGATAGACCCATGCAAAATAGACTGCTTTGCCGCAGGAAAAAAAGGAAAGCTTGAAACAACCCCAAACAGGGCACTGATTAAACAGACTAAGGGGTAGGCACAGAAAGATGCATTAACTGAAAAAAGCTCGTTGGATCAGACCTTGCATATTGTTGTCTAGTTTGTGGGGTTTTGGGGGGAAAAACATTTTTAATGTTTGTGTATGCATAGAAAATTTCTAGAGAATAAAAAAAGCAAAGGCAGAGTAAAGTAGGGAACTTTATTTAAGGTTTTCTGTACCATTTGAATGTTTTACCACGAGTTTATCATTTTATCATTTTAAACGCATATAAGAAAAATCCACGAGCAATGAAAATCTACGAGGACACAGCCCTAAGTTTCTCTCAGCAATGAACAAACTCTTAAAGGAAGATTCAGAGATCTTTACTGGGCTGTAATTCCTACTCAGGAAGTAGTCCTCTACAGTTAAGAGTGGTTTTCATGAACAGGGCACGAAACCTAAATGGCTTCTTATTAGTCATCATTTGATCAGAAAACCAAAGAACTTTCCACACCCCATTCTGCATGCCTAGTGTATAATAGAATTTTCGTGAATGCATTTTCCATAATTTTCAGGGGCAATGGTATATAATATAATCAAAATATAATCCAGCACACTATAGATTAGGGATTTCGTTCAATGGATAACAAAATTTCCTTATTTCTGTAAAGGGAGGAAAAAGGCCATAAAGGGCATGGGTACACACACATAAACCCTCATGACAGTTTTGCATGTAATAGCAAAAACACAATTGGAAACAAATGTACACAATAGGAGAATGAGTGAATAAATTACACTGTGGCCGTACGATGAAATACTATGCAGCCATTAAAAATGTTGTAGCTCTATATCAGAGATATGGAAAGGTACTGCAGGGCACACTGAAGCTAAAAAAAAAAAAGCTGATTAAAACAGCATTTGTGGCATGGCCATATTTGGAAAAAATATATATGCATGTTGCAAAAGGCTAGAAGCAGGTAAAGCAGAACATGAACCGTGATTATCTCTGGGCAGCAGGGTCCCTGGAGATTTCATAGGCACACATTTCAGCTGATTTCTGTTCTAACTTTTTTCGTAAAAAACATTTTTAATTGTATGATTTCTAACTTTAAAAAATGCTGGCTATCGTATCCTTCCTTGGGAGACCTAACATCCTTCCACGGAACCAAATCCAATGGGAAATGTGCTGCTTGTTCTCTTTCCTGCCCATTTGTGGGTATTTTAATAGTTTTTCTGATGCTTTAGAAACCAAAGAGAGGGAAAAAGGCCTGACATTTTCATGGTTGTCTTTTTCCCTCTTTCAAATGCTGCTATTGTACTTAGGCCGGTGGTTCCTAACCAAGGGCAACTGTGTCCCTGGGGACATCTGACACCGCCTGAGACATTTTTGTTCTCACAACTGGGCGAGGATGTGAGGGTAGCGCTCCTGGCCTGGATAGAGGCCAGGGATGCTTTTCAACACCCTCCAGTGCACAGTCCCCCACAGCAGCCTTAGAGGGCCCAAAGTGTCAACAATGCTAAGGTGGAGAAACCCTGCGTTCGGGTAATGAGTCTTCGAAAGGCTTCCCACCCTCAAATAGCTGTACAAACACGCCTGGCTGAGAGGCCTCATTACTACAGTGGAAAATGCACTGATGACAGAGGCAGAATAGGAAGTGAATCCTGGATCGGCTCCCTTTCTGGCTATCAAACCTCACGCAGGTGACCACGTCACCCTGATGATCACGCATCCTCCTTCGTAAGATGGAAATGCCACCTTCCACCTCACAGGGTATACATGCTGTTTCAACATAATAATGGAGGAGAAAGGGTTCTGTACACTGTGAAGCACCAGGCACATGTGAATGGTGTTGTCACTCCAGGATACCAAGTGTCCAGCTTTCCCGGTGAAAGCACATTCAGGGTTTCCATGGGTCTTCACTAGCACACTCTGACTACCCTGAGTCACACGTCACAGCAGTGATGTTTAATAAACAGTGACACCGAAAAACAGAGACTGCTTTTTTTTACACTACATGTTCCTTGGCCTAAGTTGTGAGGCAGCAGAACTTAGCGAACAAATGACAAAATCTGAAGTCAGACTCTTAAGAAAGAATCCCAGCACCACCTCTTAATAGGTGGGTGACATCAGGAAGTGATGTGGCTTCTCTGTGCCCTCTGTTTCCTCACCTGTCTATCCAAACCCCAACATTTCAGAGGGAACTATTTTTAAGTTTTTATTTAAATTCCAGTTAGTTACCATACAGTGTAATATTAGTTTCAAGTGTACAATAAGTGATTCAACAATTCCATGCATCACCTAGTGCCATCACAGGTGCCCTCCTTAATCCCCAACACCTATTTCACCCATCCCCCCACCCACCTCCCCTCTGGTCACCATCAGTTTGTTCTCTGTAGTTAAGAGTCTGTTTCTTGCTTTGCCTCTCTTTTCCCCCCTTGATCATTTGTTTTGTTTCTTAAATTCCACAGAGGAGGGAAATCATATGGTATTTGTCTTTCTCTGACTATTTCGCTTAGCATAATACTCTCTAGCTCCACCCATGTCATTGCAAATGGCAAGATTTCATTCTTTATGGCTAATAGTCCAGTGTGTGTGTGTGTGCGCGCGCGTGCACACACACACACACACACACACACACACACATCTTTATCCATTCATCAGTCGATGGACATTTGAGCTGTTTCCATAATGTGGCTATTGTAGATAATGCTGCTATAAATATAGAGGTGGCATGTATCCCTTTGCATTAGTAGTTTTGCATTCTTTGGGTAAATACCCAGTAGTGCGATTGCTGAATGATAGGGTGGTTCTATTTTTAACTTTTTGAGGAACCGCCATACTGTTTTCCAGAGCGGCTGCACCAGTTTGCATTCCCACCAACAGTGCAAGAGGGTTCCGCTTTCTCCACATCCTCGCCAGCATCTGTTGTTTCTTGTGTTGTTGGTTTTACTGTTCTGAAAGGTGTGTGGTGATATTGTAGTTTTGACTTGTATTTCCCTGATCATCAGTGATGTTGAGCATCTTTTCACGTGTCTGCTGACCATCTGTGTGTCTTCTTTGGAAAAATGTCTATTTGTGTCTTCTCAGAGTGAACTAATTTATCATTGGAACCAGGACACTTCAGAGTGAAAGAGGGGGCTACCACCGTCAATGCTAGGACAGGAGGCATACACCAGAACTGTCCCGTGGCCAACAGGGACATGAGGTCACCCTGAAGGATATTAACAGTACCCACCTCACAGCTTTGTTTTGATGACTAACTAGGATGAAAGGAACAAAGTATACAGTACACACCATTACGTCCTACCTACGAATTCTTCTTCTGCCCTTCTATTCATTAACCAAGTGCTTAGTGCCGTGGCCTGACGCTGGGCACCAAGAAAGGAGTCAGACACACCCACTCCCTGTCCCCAGCAGGATGGCCCCTCCTGTTCCACAGTGTGTTTGTTACAGTCCCAGGACTTTTCTTCCATACACACAGTCACAACAAATGCAGAATGAAACACAAGCCCACGGTGAACACTATAGGTCCAAAATGCCAGGAAACACACACCAAATGTGTGAGAGTTCAAAGTCTCCCACACAAAAATGAACAATAAATAAGAGCTTATCTAATCAACAAAGACAAAAGGATTTATTATTATCCCAGAGTCCCTGATTCAAGGAAGCGATTGCAGTTTGCCTAAAAGCTACCAATGCATCTCACAGATTAATAAAACTTTGTAACAGCACGTAATGTTTAGAAGCACATTACAGTATCCACTCCCTTTCATTTCTAGCACATGCCATTACAAAGAATTGTGTAGAGTTTGTCCACCAAGACAACCTTACGGAACCCTTAGATTATGAAAGCAAAGTTAATCTAGCTTGCTTTTGTATTGAGATACATTTATGTCTTTTGCCAAGAAAAAGTTTGATTCAGTATGCTAAGAATTTCCTCTAAAAGTCAATACTCACGGTGAGAGGTGAATGTTCCTTATTTTACACAAAAGTGCATTGACTTCTAGGGGCTTGGGACTCTAATCACAAGTTCCCTACCCCCCCCCCACCCCATTTCAGTAAAATTGGTCTCGATTACTACCACCGTAAATCCCCACACCCGAGGGTTTCCATAGCCACTGTGGGGCCCTGCCCCTTCCTCCTCCTCCTTGTTCACATTTTACCAGGCACATCCTTAGCCTCCTTCTGTGTCCATTTCGGACGGTCCCTACAGAAGTCTGGTTCCACTCCTTCAGTAGTTGTTAGACCTAAAATACCAGTTAGGCCCTGTCATGGGAAGCACAAAACATGGGACTCTAAAAAGAGAGATTCTATCAAGTAAGCCGTATGTGCATAATTCAGAACTGAGGGCACATCCCTTTCTGTAGTACTCCATGCCTGCCTTGATTCAAAGAAGCTTATATCAATGGCGGTGGGTTTTGTTTGTTTGTTTGTTTGTTTTTGAGAGAGGAAGAGTGAGTGGGGAGGGGCGGAGAGAGAGAGGGAAAGAGAGAACCCCAAGCAGGCTCTGCAGTGCCAGCACAGAGCCCAATGTGGGGCCTGAATTAGTCATGAGATCGGGACCTGAGCAGAAATCAAGAGTCAAATGTTTAACCAGCTACCCCGGCGCCCCAATGGCGTGTGTTTTGATCTGGTGCTTTTTACCCAGATGGGTTCAGTTTGTGAAAATTCAACAAACTGGTGTCTCATGTGCATTTTATATGTGTAGGCTACACTAGGATAAACGTTTTTAAAAGTAGCTTACATCATGTAAACCTCTGCCTAAAGTAAGCATGTACATATCACCAACACTAGCGCAAGCTATCTTCAAACCATGGGTTGCCGCCAATTAGTGGGCCACACGATCAATTTAGAAGGTCCGAACTAGCACTTTATTGTGTTAACAACACTTGAAGTATAGCCTCCTAATATTTTTTTTAAGTGCACAATAAAGTACCGCTAACTCTAGGCCCAACGTTGTACAGTAGATCTGTTGAACATATTCATTCTGCGCGACTGACGCATTCTACCCGTTGATCAGCAACTCCCCATTCCCCGTCGCCCAGCCGCCGGCAACCAAGAGGTGGAACCAACCTAAATGGCCACTGATGGATGAATGGATAAAGAAACTGTGGCATGTACATACAATGGAATATTTTTTGGCTTTGAAAAGGAACAGAATCCTGCCATGTGCTGACGAGCATTTTTAAAGTGGAATGGAGAATATACAAAAGCATCATACACAGTGAAGGCAACTACTATTTCAGTTAACTTATTGCCATTACAAGTATGGACACATATGTACACTAAGATGGCAGATGTTTTCACTGAAGAACATGGTAAAAAAAAAAAAAAAAGAAAGAAAGAAAGAGAAGAAAAAAGAAAGCCTCCAAGAAACACTGGGTACACCAACAAATAATACACGGATTTGGAAGCCAGAGAGATCTAGGTTCTGATCCTAGTTCCTTACAACCTACCTAACCTCTGTGAGCCTCACTGCACCATCTCTAAAATGCAGGCAATGTCATCTTCTCCCTGGACTTGGTATAAGGTGTCAATAGGCTGGCAAACAGCCAACCACAGGACACTAATTAGACACTGCCCCCCCCCCCCCACCGCAACCATTTCTGTGGTGCCCTGGCCTGGGCTCTTTACCTGTAGGAAGGATGTTTAAAGGAAATGTGCAAAGGGGGCGGGACAAAGGTTGACCCTCCATGACATGACCCCTTTGAGCCCCTCGGGAGAACAAAAGTGTGAACATTTGAGAGCAACAGGGCAGGGAGAAGCTATTGGTCGGCACACTGGGTGATAAACCATCCAGCTTTGGATTCTGACCAGAGGGAAAACCACTTTCCAAGATAGGAGGGTTTTCCCATTATTCTTGGCAGGAGGTGGGGAAAGGCAGAAGGGGAGGAAGGCCTCCGTAAAGAAATAAGTATTTGTTTTAAGCAAATCACTTTGAAGACAGGTGGTTTTCATTTTGAGAACAAAAATGATGCTTAAAACAGAGGGTGACTCCAGATAGCAGCCACCAGCTTGCCAGGAGCGGGAAATGGGGCCTCGAGGTCTGGAGTGCTCCCAAAGTGCCAGAGCAGTGATGGAGGCAGAGGGGCAGGGGGCGGGGGCGGGGGGGGAGGTCCGGCACAGATAAGATGGGACCATCTTTATCAGCTTGCGGGCACAAACTACTCAGCAGTCACTCACGATATTAATCATCTAAAACCTCTATTCATTTAAGAAACAGTTGTTGAACATGAGCACATAATTGTGTTGAGAACTGAATTAGGGGCTTCGGGATACAGTGGAATAACAAAGACAAGGCCTCTGCCAGCATGGGGGCCAACATTCCAGTGGGGAACACATCAAGTGCCAAGTAAATCAATGACTTGTAAATCAACCAGGGATTTATAGCCTGTGATACAAGTGCTCTGCAAGAAATAGATATGGTGATGTGTCAGGAAGGGAGAAAGGAAACTTAAGATGGAGGAAGTCCCTTAAGATAAGATGGCCCAGGGTTGGGGGGGGGGGTGCCTGGGTGGCTCAGTTGGTTAAGTGTCCGACTCTTTATTTTGGCTCAGGTCATGATCTCAGGGTTCATGAGATTGAGCCCCACGATGGGCTCCATGCCGACAGCACAGAGCCTGCTTGGGATTCTGTCTCTCCCTCTCTCTTTGCCCCACCCCCACTCTGTCTGTCTCTCTCTCTCAAAATAAATAAATAAACATTTTTTTTTTAAAAGATAAGATGGGGTTGGCTAGATGGCTCAGTCAGTTAAGCGTCCGGCTTCACCTCAGGTCATGATCTCACAGTCTGTGAGTCGAGCCCCACGTCAGGCTCTGTGCTGACAGCTCAGAGCCTGGACCCTGCTTTGGATTCTGTGTCTCCCTCTCTCTCTGCCCTCTCCCACTCCTGTCTCTGTCTCTCAAAAATAAATAAACATTAAAAAAAATTTCAAAAGGTAAGATGGCACAGGGCCTTCTCCAAGTAACATCTTAAAGATGAGCAAGCCTGGGCCCGGCGGCAGGAGAGGCCCCGGCGGGGGCTGGGGCAGCCAGGGCACTGGTGTGGTGGAAGGTAGTGGCCAAGTGCGAGGGTGATGGCAATGAAGCTGGAGAGGGAGGCGTGTGCCAGGCTACACAAGGCACAGCCGGGCATGGGGAAGAAAGTGGATTTCAATGAAGACCCACAGAGAGCTACTGAAGGCTGGAACACTGTGATACAGGATTTTGATGCTGGTTAAGATAAGAAGTACTCTTTTATCTTCGCCCATGAAACAAAGTGTACAGATGATACGATGTCTCCAAAAACACTGATAAAAGTTAGCCCTGCGTTAGAGCTCGTGGACAGTTGCTGAGGAGGCTTGCCAGCTAGAGGCGAACAATTTTAGCCTAAATAGGAGACGAAATACAAGGAATTCAAGTACAGAAAGGGGTGGGAGAACTTGTGACTGACAAGAAAACACTCTTATTAGCAATTAACTCACAGTTAGCAAATATAAAGCACATGGTAAAGCTAATTTAACAAGACAGGCTCTAGAAAGTCCCCAAAACAGGGGCACCTGGGTGGCTCAGTTGGTTAAGTGTCCGACTTCGGCTGAGGGCATGATCTCGCAGTTTGTGAGTTCGAGCCCCATGTCGGGCTCTGTGCCGACAGCTCGGAGCCTGGAGCCTGCTTTGGATTCTGTGTCTCCCTCTATCTGCTCCTCCCCCGCTCATGCTCGCTCTCTCTCTCTCTCTCTCTCAGAAATAAAGAAACTTTAAACAAAAAACAAAAAGAAAAGTCCCCAACACACACACATAAGGGTGGAAGGCAATTGGGAACGGACCGATGTGCTCGCAGCTTGCCTAAATCCATGAACAGGTTCACTGAAATAACCAGATGGAGTGTCACCATGACAGTGTCCTACGCCTACTCCTGAATCAGAAATCAGACGAACTGCTAAGCAGCTTTCTTCGAGATTTGAGTTTTCTGTTTCTTCTCCCTTGTACCAGCTGAATATAGGTATTCATAACTTGGAAACTCAAAGCTGAACGGGAAATGGCTCTTCTGAATTATCACTGTCCCCCCAGGATTCATCACACGGCCTCCTGACTTGGGTCCCCCGTCCCCATGATCCTGAACTCCAATGGATCTCTGAGACACAGCATGACCCACTCACACCTTCTCCCCGAGACCTCCTTGTTCTAGGGGGTCCCCTGGACCAGGCTAAAAGGGCAACCTCTAGGGCTCTGGTCTTGAGCAAGGCTGACGCCAAGATCAAATTTATGACACCAAGCGAGAGAATGTGGGAGGCCACGAAGGCTGCCCCGAAAGAAGCCAGGAGAGCAACACGGGTGGCACGCCCCACAGCCCAGCACACTGCTCGCACGGATGGTACAATATCCCACTAAGGAAGGAGAAGGGGTACGAAGGGCAAAAACAAACCACTTAGCAAGTGCCCACCAAGCGCTGGCTACTTTCACATCCATTACTTCCAACCACCCCGCGACGCCGCGAAGTGCGGTGATAGCGCTTTGCAGATGGGAAGAGTATCTGCTGGCAGCCCAAAGCTCCAGTTAGCAGAGGGAGGATCTGAGCTTTGCCTGCCACCTCGACTGGCATCTAGCAACAAACTGTGCTCTGAACAGATCTCAAGCTGACTTTCCGTCCGGCCTTCGATCTCACTCTTCTCTCCTTCCCACCACGGGGAAGCTGCATTCCACACCTGGCTTTATCCCAGGCTTGCAAACCTGCCAGCTGCCTCAGAAACGTTACCTGCTCCCCGCCCTTGATAGGGAAACTTACCTGATGAAAGGGATGTCTGCGGGGCAGGGGCGCGGGGAGGCTTGGCTGGCTGGGGTGTCCCCTGGACAAAACTCTGCAATCACAGTCGGGAGAAGGGAAGAGCCCTCACACCAGAGGACAGGGCTGTCCAAAATCTTTGTAGATAACACTACTAAAGGGGATCAGCCAAAAGCCACTTCTGTCACAGGAGCGCCCCAAGAAAGACATTCCCTTCTGCCACAAACAAGAAAACTGTGACGCAGATCTGAGCGGGAAAACAGTGTTGCTCACCATCTCTCTGGAAGGACTGAGCTGGGACCAAATTCCCCATCATGCCTCCCTCCCGGCCTAAGAAGTAGCGGGGCACCAGGCTCCAAAAGATGCAGGCATAATAGCAATCAAACCAGATGTACGTCCTACTTACAGTCTCAGACGCGTCTGCAGCACCCGGGGCTTTGGCTGCAGAAAGCTCCATTCTGTGGAGCATCAAGTGGTGATTTCGGGCTGACTGCGTCTGAACTCTGGGCAGGAATATGCTCCGTGCTCGCCGAGAACTGCGAGTCTCTCTGATTCACTTGGCAGCAGAATTATTCTAAGCATCCTGTCCCGTACCCAACCCGCCTGCCCCTCCCACTACACATTCACGCTGGGTGGTGGTTTTTTTTTGTTTTTTTTTAATTCTCTGCACTAATTTCTGTCACAAATCAAGGGAAACTCATTTTTCAAAATTAACCCAATCTCTGGCGCTTCAGAGCGTGGAACCTTTATGACTGAGGAGGAGGAAGAGGAAGAAGTTGTAACATCGGAGAGAAGAGAGTGGGAGAGCCGCAAAGTCTGCAGTAACAGCAAAATGGAGATTATTCGAGACAGCTGAAACACTCCACCCAGCCTCCAGGAGGGGACATGCACGGGAAACAAAGGGCATATGGTGTTTGCTTTCTTCAACATCCGTTCTCACCATTAAAGAGCTGCGCCAGCAAACGCTCATTACTTACATGAGGGCAAACCTCACTCCAAAACAGACTTGAAAATACAGCTCATAATCAAATAAGTTACTTGCAAAGCAGAGGCCTACCTTGAATTTTTTTTATTACATCTAAAGCAAAATTTATTAAAGTGCAAGTAACTGGCAGAATGTCTACTGGGCTTAGTGAAGCGTGAATTATACTTGAAACAAAGTCAATTTTTGTCAATTTCAAGTTCACAGAGTAACTCAAATACTGACACATTCAGGACAGGATTTCATTTTTTCCCCCAAGGAGAGATTCTAAGGGGCTAACCTAATAACCAGATAAGAATGATTTCCCTACTATTTACTACTAGTCATGTATTCAAACATTTCTATCCTAAAGCAAACAGGTTTTTCTAATGAGGCTTAAATCATTTACTTCCCACATAAGTTAATGTTACCACCATTTCCACTATCACCCACACTATGACACTGTCCAAAGGTCAACTCCAGTGCACCGCCTGACCAAATCTGCACGACCTCCCGAAGTGGTGAGATCTGAATTGAGGACGCTTTTCACAGACATAAAGCTAGGGGCAGCTTCAAACACGGTACTAACCAGCTGAGGCGGCTCCCTTCCTCCTCCCCCCGAAGAGCCAACTATTGGCCACAGGTACCCACCCATCCCCCATCAAGCCCACTCCCCGGCTCCAGAGGGCAGACTAATTAACTCTAAGCCAATCATTGGTTCCGGGTGGGCAACAGGAGCTAAGTTCACCCAATCAGACTGCAGGAAAGGACTCCTCCTACATGACCGCCCTGAACAAGGAAGCAGAGGGCCCCACAGCCAGTGGATGCCATCCTACGTCTGCCTGACAACCACGAAGAAACCAGCCCTTGGGTGAAGCTTCTGGCAGCACGACCCATGGAGGAGCGACAGGAAGAACACAGGTCTCCGATGTCCCCCTGAGCAGGTGACACACTACCCTTGGGGTCCATCCGACCTGTAGCCTGAAAATTATGTGAGATAACATATATCACTGCTGATAGGAACAGGCTGAGCAATACCTAGGAAGCCAAGAGCAAGAGTCTGTAATCTGGCAAAGAGACCCCTTGAAGTTAATAATACACTCACAGAAGACATTCCCTTCAACGCTAAAGAAAAAGGAGAAATTACAAAGAAGAGTGGTTGACTGCCGAGGGCTGGGCTTGGAAGTGGGGAGTAACAGCACAGGGGCACAAGGTCTCTTTGGGGCGGGAAGGACATGTTCAAAAATTAGATCATGGTGATAATTACACAACCCTAAATATGCTGAAAGCCACTGAACGAGGCACAAGTGGATGAACTGTACAGTATGCAAGTTAGATCTCAGTGAAGCTATTTTTGAAATAAGCTACATGGGAGCAGATGCTCATTCAGAAGTCACCTGTTAAACTCTGCCTCCATCCACATCTGACAGCAACATGCCTCTGCTTAAAATGGCTCCTTTGGGGGCGCCTGGGTGGCGCAGTCGGTTGGGCGTCCGACTTCAGCCAGGTCACGATCTCGCGGTCCGTGAGTTCGAGCCCCGCGTCGGGCTCTGGGCTGATGGCTCAGAGCCTGGAGCCTGTTTCCGATTCTGTGTCTCCCTCTCTCTCTGCCCCTCCGCCGTTCATGCTCTGTCTCTCTCTGTCCCAAAAATAAATAAACGTTGAAAAAAAAAATGGCTCCTTTGATGCTTCCTGATCACCTCTGGGGTCCAAATTCCTTACAGAGGTGCACAGTGCCTCTCACGTCCCAACTTCACTCCACCCCAACCCCCGCCTCTACTTCCCATTTTACTCACTGGCAAGGCTTTCTTCCAGATATTTATCAAACCGCTTCCCCTGCAGGCCTCAGTTGATACATCCTCGGTCACTCTCACCATCCTCTTCACCTGATCTATCCCTTCCTCCCCTGCCCCAGCCTCTAAGCTTCCCCTCCCTTTGGGCTCCTTTGGCATACAAAGTGCACACCAGAGAGGGTTAGAAAAGTGCTTCTGGGTCTGTCTCGACCACCAGGCTATGCCCTAGAGCCTTGCCTTTTGCAACAGAGAGGGTTTGAGCAGACAAAAGCAAAGCGCTCAGTGTGGTCAGCGCTATAGGGTTTCTTTCAGGGTTCCATTTACACGGTGTGGGTGCCTGTGTCCCTTGCCAGGCCTGAAGTCACCGTAGGAAGCCAGGTGTGGGTGAGAGCCAGGTCCCTTGGAATCTGTCTCTAGTTCTCCCACGCTCAACTTTTTTTTTTCTCATCATGGCGTTTCCCTTATTATTTTTTTAACCTTTAGACAAGGTAAGGAGCTGGCGTAAAGAATATTACAAATGCAACAAGAATGGGAAACACTTGGTTTTGAAGAAAGGGACTTTTAAAAAGGGACACAATAGACTGAGGAACACTGGATGATCATCTCCACCTGTGTCTTATCTTCCTACATGATCTCAGGGGAAAAGATTACTAAGATTTAAGAAATGTTAAAAATCCAGTTGCTGGGGGCGCCTGGGTGGCTCAGTCGGTTAAGCGTCTGACTTCAGCTCAGGTCATGATCTCGCAGTCCGTGAGTTCAAACCCCGCGTCGGGCCCTGTGCTGACAGCTCGGAGCCTGGAGCCTGCTTCAGATTCTGTGTCTCCCTCTCTCTCTGCCCCTCCTCCGCTCATGCTCTGTCTCTCTCTCTCACTCTCAAAAATGAATGTTAAAAAAAATTTTTTTTTAAATTCAGTTGCTGGAGTGTTTCAGTTATCAAAAAAAAAAAGAAAAAGTCATACCGGAAAGGGGTGACCCACAGAACCCCACTGTGGAATTGGTGCTTCATTACAACAAAGACATCACCCAGCCCTCTCCCTAGCTTGTCCGGCCCGGCTCTCCGAACACCACGAGCAATGAAACCCCAAACCCAGGAGCAGAGGAAAGTGCTGAAATAACACTTTAAATCGTCGCGATGGTAATTTCAACTCCTACCTCATAATCATGGCTCCTCTTTTCCATATTTGGGCCCTAGCTCCCCTGGACGCACTCTGGGAACCTCCACAGACATTATCTAATGCTGAGCAGGTCAGCAAACTAACCATTAAGCCCTCTCTCTTCTCCGCACTCTCTGATTTCAGCCAGTCTGGACACAATCATAAAGAACTGGGCAATTCCCTTCCAAGGGGAATGGCTGTCAAGATTTCTCCTGTAGTTTAGGTCAAACAGGAAGCTCTTAGGATGTCACAGAGTTTGTCAATCTGATTCCTACAGTAAAGTTTTCAAAGCTGTCATTACCCTCCCCCTCACCCCGGCCAAAAAAAGACAAAGCTGACAGATTTATTATCAAACCACTTCATTAGCTAACCACCCCCCCCACCCCCCCCCCCCCCCCCCCGCCATATCTTCGTAACATCAGCCCTGGTAACATCAGCCCTGGGGACTCCCATTCATTCCATTTGGGGTGGGCTGGGAATCTATGTTGTCCAAACTCCCTCAGGTGATTCAGATGAGCAGCACAGCCTTGACACGGAGGGCTGAGGCGAAAAAGGCTAGCTACATCTTTGCTACTAAAAGTACCGTCCCCCGGGAGCTTGTTAGACCACAATCTCAGTCTCCCTACACCCGCCAGCCCCCAGCCCAGACCCCCTGAATCCGAATCTGCATTTTTTTTTAATTTTTTTTTCAACGTTTTTATTTATTTTTGGGACAGAGAGAGACAGAGCATGAACGGGGGAGGGGAAGAGAGAGAGGGAGACACAGAATCGGAAACAGGCTCCAGGCTCTGAGCCATCAGCCCAGAGCCCGACGCGGGGCTCGAACTCACGGACCGCGAGATCGTGACCTGGCTGAAGTCGGACGCCCAACCGACTGCGCCACCCAGGCGCCCCCCGAATCTGCATTTTAACAAGATCTGCCCACATACACCCCGCCCTCAGCCTGGGACTCCTGGGCAATGTTAAAGTTTGAGGAGCCTGGGCTTCAGAATCTCCTAGGTTGTGTTTTGTTTCACCTTCACAAGAGGGAGAAGAAGCAGTGGGAGGTCAGCGTCAGAATTCACATTCCACAATTTTTCAGTATCTTCCTGATGAACAACAGGGCCAAATCCCGCTCGCTCCCTCCCCACCCTCCCAGAAACTATGAGTAGTCAGATTAAATGTAAAGAGAGTCAAAGACTAGACATGGCCTGTTTTTTCAATTAAAGCAATGCATTTTTCCATTTGTGCTGGCAGCATCGACACTTGCATTACTGCGCATGCTTAAAGCTACCGGCCACATTCGACTCGCGGACTATCAAAGCAGCAGAACCTGCAGTCTCCGATATTAAAGTGCTTTACATGGAACCAAAGCATTCCAGGATAAATAATTCTTGGAACTAATGAGAACTACTAATTGCATCCAGTCTTAAAAATCAATATACTTCAAGAAACTTTTTAAAAATTTATATGCTTATTTCCCTTCTTCAAGTAACATCATACGGCATTCACAGGAAGTGGTGGTTCCAATTGAACGTGGCTGCATGTTAAAAAAAAAAATCTCTGTGGCTGCATATCAAAAAAAAAAAAAAAAATCTCACAGAGCCTAACACCCAGCTCAGCGAAGATTCCCAGCAAGTTCTCAGAACCTGATAGATATGGGTACCCCTCATGCTAATCACGGTTTGCTTTGTTGTTGCTGTTTTAATGTAGCCAAGGCCACCCAGATATCCTGTACCCTAGTATAATCAGGAGTGAAAGAGCACTTGAACTCTGGAGTTAAATGGCCCCATAGGCTCAAATCCAGGTCTGGCACTGATTAGCTGTGCTCCTCTGGGCTAACGGTTACTTAACGTCTCTGGTCCATGGGAAGTGCTGTACAAAAGTTTGCTGTTTTGCTCATCCAGCATGTCATACCACATGAATGGTACAGATAATAGAACTATGCACACAGTGGGTGCTCAGTTATTATAACTGGTCAGAGAAAACTCCACCCTGATTACATTTCCTTTAACGACTGTTTCATTACTGAACACCAGCAACCTTTTCATGTGTCAAGAGAGGTGCTCGTGGGAAAGTTCTTTCCTTTCCTCTAATGGCAAAAACCAGAAACCAAACGATATCGTCACCCTCTTCATCCAGCGCGAAGTTCTCTCTCTCCAATCATGTACTTGTTAAGGTTTAGTTTTATTATGACTTATTTATTCTCAAACAATAAGCATTATTATAGAAAAAAACAAAAAGCATTTGAGCAGGTGAGAGTTGCCGTCTTTGTACATAACAGTAGACTGATACCAGTTATGTAACGGTTACTGAGATCACAAATGTTGATTTCCAGAATGTTCTCAGTAGACGAGTGCCAGACAATATTGCCTTCATGGTATTATTATTATTATTATTATTATTATTATATAGTTACATATGTAGTAGACAGCAGAGGGAATTGGGAGGTTTAACTATTTGCCCATTTTCATCTGTTTTGAAGCGCTCATAACAAATGACCAAATGATATAGATGGTTCGCCACGTATTTATTGAATCCATTTCCCTACGCAGTTTCGCCAGCCAATGCTTTAACATCAACTGACTTAGCATAAGAATGAAGCAACTGTATCCAGTCTGCCTTCATCACTGTCTCTATTTTTGAAGAATACCCATCCTTTCAGGTCTTACACATCTTTCCGGTCCATCACACACAGACTACTGGCGTTCCAACACCAAGGTTGACCTTTAACAGATCTGCAGTCTTCCTCTCTGGGCCTCAGTTTTTCCATCTGTGACATAGGAATAATCACTCCCTGGGGTGGGGGATGGGGGTAAGGATTAGTGGAGTTAATGCACATTCTCTACAACTGCGAAGAGGAGTAAATAATACACTTTTACTGGATAAATAACGAGGCCTTGACTCACAACAGCAAATTCATGTTCCTTTTCACTCTGTGCCAGGTCCTGAAGTGGTTACAAGAAAGGTTATTATAGACTCTCCTTGCCCCCCAAAATGAGGGGAAAGAAGAGTAATTTCTGTTTGTGTTTAAAGAGAAGAAGAATGTGAACAGGAGAGAACCCACCCACTAATTCCTCCCTAGGTTAGCCCTGACAGTGACACAGCTGCAGGGGTTGCTCTCACCAGCAACATTCCCATAACACTGTTACCTTCCAGAGCGCTAATATACTGAGGGGCTCCAAGCTTGTCCATGCCTCAGGGCCTTTGCACTTGCTGTTCTCTACTTAAATGGCACCTAGTAATGGCAGGAGCTTTCTAATCATTCAGGCGTGAGCTGCAATTTCACCTCCCCCAAGAGGCCTTTTCTGATGACTCTAGGTGAAACAGCCTACACGCTCCACCAGTCAGTCACTCTATCCTTTTCCCCTCCTATATTTCTTTGTTGCATATTTCACTCTCTGTAATTATTTTTTTTTTTTTGCTTGTCTGCAGTTATGCTCTCTCTCCTCTGTTAGAATGTACACTCTCTAAGAGTACAGACCTTGTTAAGTCCATTCCTAAAATGGCCCATGGCACATAAAGGACACTCAGTGGACTGAGGCAGGTAATGTACGGGTATATAGTTTGATAGTTCAGCAGCTGTGTCGTATCTGTGTTAGGTTCTGATGACTGTTTTGTCTCTTCAGAATGCTTTTTCTTGCCTTTTGGCATGTCTTGTGATTTGGGACCAAAAGCCAGACTTTTTGTATAGGGCAGTGGACACTGAGGCAAATGAGACCTCAGTGTGGGGATTTATGTTAAGCTAGCCAGAAGTTGGGCCATGTTGAGGTCGGTGGTTCCTACAGACATGAGAAACTTCAAATTCCTCTAGTGATCTTTTTTGTCCCCCCTCTTGGCTCTGGGGCTTCCCTTTGTGCTGCTGCCCAGAAAGAGCCTGTCTCCTGCAGTTCTCCCTGCTACAATCCACTGTTGTTATTCCCGGAGGCTTGTTAGTGTGCTGTGGGGGTGGGGTGGAGGGGTTGCGAATATTCTAAGCCCCCATCTTTGGAGTGCACTGCAGACCTGTGTCTGGTGTTAGCCTTCACAAGCGCTTCTGCCTCTCCTCCAAGAATAGAGCTCCCCCTCTCCCTTCCCCCAGCTGCAGTGGGCATCCCCCAGCGTTCTCAGTCTACAGCCTTGTGGCCCTTCTCCCTGAAGATTAAGACTTTTTTGAGGTGAGGTGGGGGGCTGGCCTGGATGGAATTCCTTTCCCCCAGCTGCAATGGTATTTCACTGGTGCTCTCACACCCCACCCTTCCCCTGCAGACTAAGCCTTTTGTTCCTTAAAGGAGAAAAGTCTGAGTGGGTCTCTCAGTGGTCCCGAGCCAGCACCTGCAACCCGCTCCCTGAGTTTTCTTCAGTTTGTCCCCAGTCTTCCCTGCGAGAGCAAGGTGGGATTCCTGGAGGAAAAGCCTGCAAAACAATAGGCCACCTTCCCACTCCTCTGCTGCCCCCAGGAGCTTCACACTCTCAAGCTAGTCTGCACTCAACCTCCGGCAGTTTGTCAAATTTTTAGCTTGATCTTTCTACCTACTTCCGTAGTGTCTGGTGGCTTCTGCCTCTGGGAAGTAAATGCTCAGGCCTCAGGTCTCGGAAAGTGCTCCTTCTCTCCAGATTTTTAAATGGCTATTTGCTCTGCAGACTCAGTTCTCTAGTCAATTTCCAATCTGTCCAGATTTTTCCTCGTAAGCGTGGGAGACACATCTCTGCAGCTCTCTACATCTCTGAGCTGAAACTAGAAGTCCATTTATTGATTTTTTTCAAAGCATCAGAAGTATGACAAAATGGGAACATTTGATAAAATAGGTGGTGGGTAGGGAGATGTTTATATTTTCATGCTCTTCTATATTTTACTAGTTCAGTAACATTTCAAAATACAAAATCAACATGTGGGTGGCCATGGTGGAAAATGGTTCTATAATATAAATAGACTGAGATGCGTACACAGCACTTGATTCTTGTTCAATAATTTACAGAGATCACCTGAATTAAAAAAAAAAAAAACAACAACAACAGTGTTTGTGGCAACACTTCCAAAACTGTTCTGGAAAAAAAAAATAATAAATCACCCCAGTACACCACGGATTTTCAGTGTTGAAGCAGTGAAAGAAGAAACTCAAGTAGAAGAATTAATGTCCTCAAAGAGAACAATTTGTTTGTGCGGGTTTATAAATCCAAGTATATGACAATATTACACGTTAATCGATTCACTGTCCTTTAAACTGATATCCAACCATTATTATTAACATTCATGGAAGCGTGAGGTCATTGATGCACGCACCGACAGACCACAGGTCATTCGGCAGCACCTTTTTACTTCTTAAATAATAATTCACTGTCTTAAATAATGGCAAATAAATTCCATGCTACAAAACAAATGAACCATTAATGACTCCAAAACTTCAGATTAATCTTAAGGATGGTACATTAAATTCAATTAAACCAGATGAATATTTAACATGTTCCTTCTCTGTACTTAAGACCATTCTAACCCCTCTGGGGAAAAAAAAATGGGCAGACCTGGATAACTTACTGGTATCTGCCATCACCACAGACACAGCGATGGGTTACAGGGCTGAGAGGAACTTGCGTGAGCACGTGGTCTGAGAATGGCAGATGCATGCCCCAGGCCAACACTGGCCCTACAGTGAGTTTCATTAGCAAAGAGAGTGACGTTGGATTATCTGTATGCTCTAACATTCACATGTACATTTCAATTAAAAGGAAGAAAGAATACAGTTTTTAGTAAAGGGGATGGATCTGCATTTGGCTTTCGTTACAACAAATGAAGACAAGCCTAAATTTGTAACGGGAATGAAATGGGATGGCCCCACCAATGATGAACCTGTAGCTTTAATTATCACGTGTGGCTCTGGGAGACGCAACCCCAGGTGGAAGTGCAATCGGGGTGACCAGTCAGACAGCTAAATAGCACACTTCCCCCGCCTCAGAATCGCCACTTGTCAATGCTGCTATGTTGTTTCAAGGGCTGTTTACAAATCAGCTACCTCCCTGCACTGCACCAGGCCTGAAATTAGATTTCATATCCAGCTGGAGGGCCGGGGACTGCATTCAGCTTCAAGTTGGCAGCACCTTAGACCTGACTGTCATCTTAAAATATCTGTTAATGGAAACCATTCAAACTCAAGTTTTTAAATAAAAGGAAGAGCAAAATTGAATAAAAAATATCAGAGGCTAAAAAAGAAGTAAGGTGTGTGGATTTTTTAACCACCAATGACAGGAGAAGCTCTCACTATAATTACATGGATTATATGTACCGAGACATCATCTGTCATGTGATATTTTGAACCAAATAACAGAGCGGTCCGTGAGAAAAATATATATCAATAAGCACAAAGAAGCGATTTCTCAATACGTGAAACCACACAAACCTGACGTGCTCCATATTCAAATGTGGACCCAAGTTCGTATCATGTGCCACCAGAGCCCAAAGTCATAATTACTCATTTAACACAGAACAGCTGAAACTACGTTCATATGGCAGATGTATTTTTTAATAGGTTGGCAATTATTGCGGTTTCAAGATTTGAAGAGAAAAAGGTTGTGCACACACTCATGATTTTGCAGCTGAGAGAAACAGTTAAAGACTGAACTATGAATATAAGGCAAGCTGTTACACAGCAGTTACAGAATGACAGCAGTAAACCTGATTCCTTTTCCGTCTGCAGCCCTGAAGGCCCCAGTATTACGGTGTGACTACAGTCTTAGCAGTTTTAACTCGATAACACTATGGGTTTAAACAGTTATCATGTACCTTTTGCCCATAATCTGCCAACCTATTGATTTGGATGTCGTTTCTTTACCGTGAGCCGTATGTGGTCAGAAAGCAAGCCCCGTGTGACCGAAGGCTTGAGTATCTGCCGTCACATTGCAGACGACGAGATACTGTCGAAACACACACAGCCTTCCTAAGAAGATATTCGCATTTTAACACTTAAGTCAATGCCAATTGTGGTTTATTATAATCATGACTAAAATATGCATCTATAGTAAATATTTCAAAGGCAATTTTAATCTATTTTTTCTCCCACAATGTGCAAAAACAGTCCCTTTTTGGTTTTCAGCTGGGCCTGCTCTACTGCTACGAGCTATATCTCCCATCTCGACCATGGCCTCATTTTACAGCCAGGAAAATGACATCCCTGCCGAGGAGCTGTGCTGCTTCCTCAGAAGAGAAAGGTTCCGTGTGAGAGGACAGCGCAGCCGGGGGGTCCCCACACGGCCCCGGAAGTGAGCAGGGCCCGAGCGTCCCCCCCCCCCCCGCCATGGCTGCCCCAGGCCTTCGAGGAGAGCCCAGTTCCCGTGGCCCCTCCTTCGAGGCCTCCAGCTGGGACCACCAGCCTCAAGAAAGCCAGGGCAGGCCGTGGACAGCCGTGGACAGCCGTGGACAGCCCCTCCGCTTACAAATGAGGCAAGCCCACTGTTTTCCACCCAGACTCCCAGACACAGGGTATGGACTTCGTTGGTTTTCTGGAAAAAGACCTGGTGGTCCCAGAGGAAGTATGACAACAAATGAAATGCTCTTTCCCTCGTGACAAGATAAACAGGCAGCAAAGAGCTAAAATGGGCTGACCTCAAGCACCTCATTCCACAAATAGCCAAACGTGTATGTGTGTGTGGCTTTTGTGTTCATGCCTGTTATTACCACACACTGGAGACATTCACATTTTTACCTTCACTCTCCCTGAACTCCCCTCAAGATCTCTTGTCTAATCCTCCTCAGTGGCAGACAGATGGTGAGATTTGCCCCTGAGCTGGGGGCAGGCAGGGCGGGGGGAGCGGGAGGGAATACAGAATTTCAAATCCCCTTGTGAGCTAAGAAACTAAAGGGAAACAAAATGTCTCCTGGGCAGCCTTGGAGGTGTGCTGCCCACCTGTCCCTTCAGGACAGAACCGGTGGCTTCAGGCTCTGCCCTAGCTTGTGTTCCCGCCTGGGTGGCACTCCTCCTGGACAGCCCTCTCCAGGCACTGCCAGGAACGGGGGAGGGCGGGGGTGAGGCCGGCCCACACTGGGCAGACCTCCGCCCGGCAGTGTGTGCTCACAAGCTCCTTGTCAGGCTGGCTGGGAACGCAGCCTGAGGCTCCCCCTGCCCCTCTCCCCACCCCTTCATCTCCCAAGGGTGTTATCTCCCCTCCACAAATAAACCTCCTACACTCCTACCTCCATCTCAGCTCCCCCTGCCCCCAGCACCCAACCGACAAACACCATACCTCTGTACTTTTCCAGTCTCTCAGAGTAGCTCAATACTTAATGTTCATAGTTAGCATTCGTTGACCGATGAATATGCATCAAACACGACTCTGATCTGCCCTATACTCGTGATCTCACGCATCCTCGCAAGTACGCTAGCAAAGAGGTACACTGCTGTTGTTGCTATTCCCATGCTTCATACGAGGAAACAAATAGATACCTAGAGGGATTAAACGACTTCCCAGGGTCTCGGAGCTAATAAACCGAGACTCACTCTTCTAGGATCGTGGGGCACTACTGCTCCCGGCCAAAGCCCGACCGAGTCCCGAGTCCCAGAAAGCAGATCCTGGGTCTGCAGCCGCCACCCTGCACTCCACACACCTCAGTAAAGTCGTGCCGAGTGCAAGTGACCTGACCAGGTTCACAGGTCACAGCAGAAAGAATGAAATTTCTTGGTAGAAAGGCAAGGGCACAGCAGGTTTTCTTGCAGCGCACAGTGTATACATCATGGGGAGGGAGGAAGGGCAGCCTTTCGATATCACCATGCTACAGATGTTTTTGCATATGTTTTTCTACCTTCACCCTAACAAAGAACTCTAATGATACCTTAAGTGAAAACAACATTTCAAAAATGTCATCAAGCAAAAGTTGAATGGATGAGTTGAAAATCTAAAAAGTTTAGCTGGCTATCATAGGACCTGATCACCTATGAAAACTTTTATTCCAAAAATTACCGTTTTGATGTCAAATGACTACCATTTATTTCATTTCATATTCTTTTAAGCTTTTATTTTAATTCCAGTTGACACAGGGCTACATTAGTCTCATGTGTACAACACAGTGATTCATCACTTCCATACATCACCCGGTGCTCATCACAAGTGGACTCCTTAATCCCCATCACCTATTTCACCCATCCCCCCACCCACCTCCCCTCTGGTCACCATCAGTTTGTTCTCTATAGCTAAGAGTCCATTGGGGCATCTGGGTGGCTCAGTCAATTAAGAGTGTGACTCTTAGTTTTTGGCTCAGGTCATGATCTGACATTTCATAGGTCCGAGTCCCACATCAGGCTCCAAGCTGACAGCACAGAGCCTGCTTGGGATTCTCTCTCTCTCTCCCCTTCCTCCACTCTCGCATGTGCACATGCATGCTGTCTCTCAAAATAAAATAAAATAAATAAATAAACTTAAAAAAGAGTCCATTTCATATTCTTCAATAAAGTTCGGAAAATGGGACATATTCCTTAAGGATTTCTCGAATAAAGAAGATTTCATGCAATGCATCAAATTTACTCTGTGCTATCTACTTGGAACATGTGGCTTCCTGGTTTTGGAGACACTAACCATTTTTTCATGTCAGAATGTATCAGTCTGAAGAATGTGTACATTTGGCAGGTGTATGAACCTAATTTTTAAAATCCTAATCCTTACAATGTGGTTTAAGACCTTCAATAATACTGATCAGCTAGGGGCACCTGGGTTAAGTGACTGACTCTTGAATTCGGCTCAGGTCATGGTCTCAGGGTCATGAGATCGAGCGCCATGTTGGGCTCCACACTGGGCATGGAGCCTGCTTAAGATTCTCTCTCTCTTTCTACTGCTTCTCTTCTCCCTCCCTCTCTCACTCTCTAAAAAAGAAATAAAAATTTAACTTTAAAAAATGATCAGATAAAATACCTTAGAGATATTCTGTACTTAAGTGCATGAACATAATATAAGAGTATTATAATTTTTGGTTAATAGTAGCAATTTGGGGTGCCTGGGTGGCTCCATTGGTTAAGCATTTGACTCTTGGTTTAGGCTGATCTCACAGTTCGTGGATTCAAACCCCACATCAGGCTTTGCACTGACAGTAAAGAGCCGGCTTGGGATTCATTCTCATTCTCTCTCTCTCTCTCTCTCTCTCTCTCTCTCCCTCCCTCCCTCCCTCTCAAAAATAATTTTAAAAAGCTTTAAAAAAAGAATAGTAGCAATTCTCATTTGCATGCCCATACCTGGACTAATTCTGGAAAGGGAAAAAGCCCTCTTACCAGGTATTCATCATTACTGACAATAATACTAATGTGTAGCTGGACTCTACTTACATTATTATTTATTCATCCTTCTGTTCTCAGAGTTTCCCAGTATCTGGCACATGATAAAATAACTGTAGCTCTTATAAAAACTCTACCAGGATATTAGTACCATCTCCTTTCACAGATGAAGAGCTGCTTCAGGAAGGGGAGGAAACTTCTGAGGCTGCACAGCTGGTGGGCCGTGGGCAGGGATCACTCCCCCTCCTGAAACATCTTCCCCGCTTTGAACATTCACTTGCCTGGCTATTTTCCTCCCCTTTTGGCCATTCCCCGTCAGTCTCAACGCTGGGATGCCCGGGGCTCTTCTCTCCTCTGGCCACACTGCCCCTCCAGGTGATCTCATTTCACCAAATGAGATTCCCAAATTCCTATCTGTAGCCTGGACCTGGCATTTGAACTCCAGACCCACATCCTTAATAAGCTCCCGGTGCTCAGCAAAAAAAGATAGGGTCATCCCTCCCTCCTCTCTCTCACCACACAACCAGTCTGATCAGCAAATCCCAGGGGTGCCACCTTCAGAAACATCCAGAATACGATCAGTAAATCCTGGTGGTGCTACCCTCAGAAATGTCCAGAATCTGACTGCTTCTCCCTGTTCCCATTACCAACCTTCTGGTCTCCCCTGGTTTCCTGCATTGGCCTCTGACCTCTGCTCCTTGCTTCCGCCCTTGCCCCTAGTGATCTGTTCTCCACAGGGCAGCCAAAAGAAACCAGTGAGAGCATCCCTGGTCACATCACTACACTGTTCAGAGCTCCCCCGATTACTTCCCATCTCGCCCAGAACCCCAAATCTTATAGTAGCCCTACTCCATCTGGAGCCCTGTGAACCTCCACGCCCATCTCCGGATGCCCTCACCTGTGCCCTCCAGCACACTGGCCTTTGTTCTTTTTCTAGCACACCGGGGACTTTGCACATGCTGTTGCCTCTGCCTGAGAGGCTCCTTCCTCCAGATCCCCACAGGGCTCTCTTCCTCACTGCCTCAAGTCTTGACTTAAAGGTCACCTTTTCAGTAAGGCCTTTGCTGGCCTCCCTATCATCAATTGCAATCCAGCCCCCAACATTCATATCCCCTTCCCCTGCTTTTTTCTCCCTCCAACATACTATAACTTATTTATTACGCTTATGGCTTACCGTCTGTCTACCCCACTAGGACGTAAGTTCCCTGACAGCAGGGATTTTTGTCTGACTTACTCACCCACGTATTCCCTAGTGCTTAGAACACAGTCAACACTCAATAAACATTTGATGGATGCACGAGGGAAGCTCAGAGAGCTTAATTAACTTCCCCCAAAGTTGTAGGGCTCAGCTCTGACTCTAAACCACTGCTCTGAGTCACCAGTTGGTGATAAAATAAAGATCCTTGATCAGTGCACACTCAGATATCTACAGATCTGATAAAAATTCAAACCAAATTACACAGAAAGAGATCAATTTCCCTAGCTCGCTGGGTACTTTCGTTAATCTCACATTCACTTGGAAGACAAGAAGAATTTAAAAAACAGCAACGTAGAAAAAGTAATACGTGCCCGGGAGCCACTTCAATCACAAGAAGCTGAAGGATGAATGTACCTTAATCCCTGAGGAAAAGTAAACAAGTCGGATCAAAACATTTCTCAATTTTAAGAAAATTTTTTCAAATGTTAGAAATAAAGAAACAAAATCTCCCATTAACATTTCAGCATTTTTCTCCCTATACACCGGGTTTGGCAGTTTATACATCATACTGCATAGACAATTCCACAGCCGGCTTTTTTCTCTCATAGCATCTGTATTTTCTATACTACTGTATACGTTATTAGGGGCCCTAAGGTTAAGGTTATGCAGTAATTGGTCAGCAGGCAATGAAGTCTCAGCTGGTAAAAAGAAAAACAAAGAATACGAACATTGACTAAACACGGACGCCTAAGACCGCCGTCCAGCGTGCCATCTTCCAATCGACTGCCGGCTCCACCACTGACCCTGGCCCGCGTGCATTCCCTACAGGCCAGAAGAATCAGTTCCTCTGGAAAGCCTCAGGCGAAACTGCTTCTGGAAGTCAGAACCTAAGACCACGGTGTATTTAAGTGGCCACTACCACCACCATCCAAAGAGCAAGGGTCAGGTACCCAGTGCCGTCAATAACCACAAGGGTAGAGAAACAAGCAACAAAGATAGTACTCATTCAACAAATATGGATAAGCACTGCTGTGCACCAGGCACCGAGGACATAATGCTACACAGAGGCCATGGAACCTCAGTCCAAAAGGGAAGAGAGCCATTTGTCAAACAGCCACAAAAACAGACTTAAAATTCTAAGAGTGACAAGTGCTACTGAGGACAGAAATATGGCACTACAAAGGCCTGTAGAAAATGGGTATTTGTGGGGGAGCTGGGTGGCTCAGTTGGTTGGGCATCTGACTTTGGCTCAGGTTATGACCTCATGGTTCATGGGTTTGAGCCCCATATCAGGCTCTCTGTTGTCAGCACAGTGCCTGCTTCTGATCCTCTGTCCCCCTCTCTCTTTGCTCCTACCCAGCTTGCACTCTGTCTCTCGAAAGAAAGAAAGGAAAGAAAGAAAGAAAGAAAGAAAGAAAGAAAGAAAGAAAGAAAGAAAGAAAGAAAGAAAGAAAATGGTATTTGTAAGAGTCAGGAGGTCAAAGAAGGTTTCCCTGGGAAAGCATGAAGCAAGCTCTGGGGCTGTGAAGGCATGAGGGGTTGCAAGGGTATGAAGTGGGATACGAGGCTGGAAAAAGAGATGGGGGTCACAGCACAGAGAACCTTGCAAGCTGACCACATTCAATGTGTATTTATATATTCTGAGGGGGGGGGAGACAGAGCTCAAGCGGGGGATGGGCAGAAAGAAGGAGAGAGAGAATCTCAAGCAGGCTCCACGCTGTCAGCACAAAGCCCACTGCAGGGCTCGAACTCACCAACTATGAGATCGTGACCTGAGCCAAAACAAGAGTCAGAGGCTTAACCGACTGAGCCACCCAAGCACCTCGATCAGTTTTTTCTTTAATGTTCTCTTGGTGTGATATCTAATAACTCCTCACCTAGGTCTAGGTCTTGAAGATCTTCTCATGTTTAATTCTAAAACTTTTATAGTTATATGTTTTACATTTAAATCCCTGATCCGTTCGGAGATAAAATTGTTTATAAGGTGTAAGACTGAGGTTGAGTTTCCTTCCCCCCAACCCACCTCTGGATGTTCAGTTGCTCTGTCTGGCACCATTTGTTGAAAAGGTTATACTTCCTCCACTGAACTGCTTGTGCTTTTTTATCAAAAATCAGTAGGACATATTTGTGTGAGACTGTTTTTGGGTTCTCTCTCCAGTTTCACTGACCTATGTATGTATCTCTGCACCAGCACCACACTGTCTTAATTACTAGAGCTATTATGGTAAGTCATAACAGTCATAAAAGTCCTACTTTGCTCTCCTTTTTCAAAATTGTTTTAACTCTGTGTGTGTGTGTGTGTGTGTGTGTGTGTGAGAGAGAGAGAGAGAGAGAGAGAGAGAGAGAGTAAGCACACATGTGCAGGAGTGGGGAGAGGCAGAGAGAGAGAGAGAGACAGAGACAGGGAGAGAGGGAGAGAGAGAGAGAGAGAGAGAGAGAGAGAGAGAGAGAGAGAATCTTATGCAGGCTCTACACCCAGCACAGAGCCCAATGCTGGGCTCAATCTCACGACTGTGAAACTATGACCTGAGCTGAAATCAAGAGTCAGATGCTTAACCGACCGAGCCACTCAGATACTCCTGCTTTAACTATTCTAGTTCCTTTGATTTTCCATAAAAATTTTAATTTTTTTAATGTTTATTTATTTTTGAGAGTGAGAGAAACAGAGTGTCAGTGGGGAAGGGGCAGAGAGAGAGGAAGACACAGAATCCAAAGCAGGCTCCAGGCTCCAAACTGTCAGCACAGAGCCTGACTTGGGGCCCAAACCCACAAACCACGAGATCATGACCTGAGCTAAAGTCAGGTGCATAACCAACTGAGCCACCTAGGCGTCCCTGATTTTCCATATAAATTTTAAAACAAGCTAGTCTACAAAAAAAGAAAAAAAAAAAAACTTTCCTGGGATACTGATAGGAATTACATTACCAATAGATTAATTTGGGGAGAACTAACATCTTTACCTTGTTGACTCTTCCAGTCCACGAACACAGTATACCTCATTACTTCTTGAGATGTTCCTCGAATACTTTCATCAACATTTAGTAGTTTCAGCACATACATCCTGTGTGTGTTTTGCTAGATTTATACCTAAGTAGTTCAATTATTTTTGGAGTGATTGTAAATGGGATTGTGCTTTTAATTTGGGTTTCTGTATGTTCATTGCTAGGATATAGAAAAATTAAATTTCATGTGTTCATCTATCCTACTATCCTGTGACCTTGCTGAATTCACTTATTAGTTCTAAGAGTTGTTTTGTAGATTCTCAGGATTTTCAACGTAAAGAATCATGTCATCTACAAACAGGGACGATTTTATTCTTCCATTCTGATTCATTGCCTTTTATTTCTTTTCTCAACATTGTGCTGGCTAGGACTTCCAGTACTGTGGTGAGAGCAGATATTCTCACCTTGTTCCCATCCTCACGGAGAAAGCATTCAGTCTTTCACCATGTAGTATAATATTAATGTAGGTTTTTTGTAGATGTTGTTTATCAAGCTGGGAAAACTCCTCTCTGTTCTTACTTTGCTGACAGCTTTTATCTTGAATGGATGTTGAATTTTGTCACATGTTTTTTCTGTACCAATTGATATGATTATGTGATTACTTTTTCTCCTATAGCTTATTGATATGGTGGATTATATTAACTGATTTTCGAACAATGAAGCCGCCGTCCATATCTAGAATAAATCCCACTTGGTCATAGAACACGGTTCTTTTAATATCTTGCTGGATTTGTTTTGCTAATACTTTGTTGTGGATTTTTGTGTCTATGCTCTTGAGGGACATTGGTCTGTAGTTATTTTTGTACTGTTGGCCTGGTTTTGGTACCAAGGTAATACTGGCCTCATAAAATGATTAGCAGGCATTTCCTTCTCCTCTATTTTCTCAAAGAGATTATGTAGAATTGGTGCTTATGTTTAAATATTTGATGGAAATCTCTGGTGAAACCCTCTAGGCTTGGAGATTCTTTTTTGGAAGCTTTTAAGTTATTAATTCAATTTAAGTTTTGTTTTTTTTTTTATTTAGGTAATCTCTACACCCAACGTGGGGCTCAAACTCATGACTCCAAGATCCAGAGTCGCATGCTCTTCTGAATGAGCCAGCCAACACCCCTGAATTCAACGACTTTAATAGTTATAGGACTATTGACATTATCCATCTATTTTATCTTGAGTGAGTTTTGGTAGTTTGTGATTTTTCAAAGAATTGGTCCATTTCATATTAATTGTCAGATGTATGTGCATATAAGACCTGTTTGTAATATTCTCTTACTATCTTTGTAATGGCTGCAAGATCTATAGCGATAGACCATTTTATTCCTAGCATTGCAATTTGTGTTTTCTTTCTTTGTCAGTCTTCTTATAAGTTTATCCATTTTACTGATCTTTTTAAAGAACTAGTTTCTTCACTGATTTTCTCTGATGTTTTTCTATTTTCAACATCAATGATTCCAGCTCTTCATTATTTCCTTTCTTCTGCTTGCTCTTTTCTTCTCCTTTATTTTCTAATTTCTTGAAGTGGGAGCTTAGGTTATTGATGAGAACTTTCCTCCACTCTAATGTAAACATTTAGTGCTATAAATTTTCCTCTTAGCACTGCTTTGGTTGTGTCCCACAAATTGTGTATTTTCATCTTCATTCAGTTTGATGTATTTTTAAAATTTCCTTTGAGACATCCTCTTTGACCCATGGTTTATCCAGAAATGTGTTATTTGTTTTCCAAGTGTTTGGAGATTTTCCTGTTACCTTTATGTTATGTTACTGATTTCTAGTTTGATCCCATCATAGTCAAACAACATACTCTCTATTATTTCCATTCCTTTAAATATATTGGAGTTAGTGTTATGACCCAGAGCATGGTCTAACTTGGTGAATGTTTCATAGGTACTGAAGAGGATGTGTTTTATGCTGTTTCTGGGTGGAGTGTTCTACAAATATCAATTAGAACCACTCGGCTGATGATGTTGCTTGGTTCTTCCTTATCCTTGATGATATCCTACTTAGTAGTTCTTTCAAACACTGAGAGAGCAATGCTGAAACTCACAACTATAATTGTGGATATATCTGTCTTTCAGTTCTACCAGTTTTTCTTCATGTGCTTTGCAGCTCTGTTGTTTTGTTCATACATACTTTAGATTGCTGTTTTATTGGTAGATTGACAATGTTATCATCTGTCCTTCTTTGTCTCATTAATTTTCTTTGCTCTTTAGTCTACCTTATCTGGTATTATAAATAGCTACTCCTGCTTTTTTTAAAAAATAATGCTTTCATATCTTTTTTCACCCTTTTACTTTTTTCACTTCAATGCATTTGAAGTGAGTTTCTTGTAGACAGCGCATAGTTGAGTCACATTTTTATCCATTCTGTTACCTCTTGCAATTGGTAAATTTAGACTATTTACACTTAAAGTAATTATTGATATATCAGGGCTTAAGTCTGCCATTGTATTATTTGTTTTCTATTTATTCTCTATTTATCATCCCTCTTTTTCCTTTTTCTTCCCTTCCTGTGAGTTACTTGTACATTTCTCAAAGCTCCATTTTGATTTATCCATAGTCTTTGAGTACATCTCATTGTATAATTTTTTAGTGGTTTTTAATGGTTTTTAGTTATTAAAATATACACATATAACTTAATCACAGCCAGTGGTATCAATATTTTCCCATTTGAAGTGATGTATAGAAATCTTACTTCCATTGATGTTCCTTTATACCCTCCCCACTTTTTAAATATAACTTTCTTATATATTATCTCCACACATATTGAACACCACACCAGATGATATTATAACTTATGCGTCAAACATCAAACATAATTTTAAAATCTAATGAGGATAAAGACAGCCTATTATACATACCCCTATTTCTACCCATCCACTGTTTGTTTCCCTTTCTGAAGTTCCAAGCTTCGTTCTGTCACCATTTCCTTTTCAGTTTAGAGAGCTTTCTTTAGCCGTTATTTAAGAGTAGGTCTACTACTAACAAATTCTGTTTTCCTTCACCTGAGAATATTTTTATTTTCTCCTCATTCCTGAATAATATTTTCACCAGATATAGAATCCAGAGTTGACCATTCTTTTCTTTCAGCACCAGAAAATGCTGTGCACTTCCTTCTGGACTCCATGATTTCATACGAGAAATCCACTGTCATTCAAATCATTCTTCTCCTACAGGTAACATGTTGTTTCTCTCTCATGGCTTTTTCTTTGTCTTTAGTTTTTAGAGGTTTGATTATTGATGTGTCTTGGCACAGATCTCCTCTTTGGGTTTTGCTCAGCTTCTCGATCCTGGAAGTTTATCCCTTTTGCCCAGTTAAGGGAGTTTTCAGCCATTATTTCTTTGAATACTTTTTATTTCCATAACTTTTTTCTTCCCTTCTGGGACTCCAATGACACAAATGTTAGACCTTATGTTATTGTACCATAGGTATGTGAGGCTCTGTTCTTTTGTCTTTCCAGACTATCTTCTCTGTGTTGTTCAGACTGGGTAAATTTTATTGATCTGTTTTCAACCTCACTGATTCTTTCCACTCTCATCTCTATTATTAAGCTAACCAGTAAACTTTTTGATGTGGCAATTTTATTTTTTGGTTCTATAATTTCCATGTTTTAAATATCTCCAGTTTATTTGATAAGAATGTTTAATTTTTTGTTTCAAGAATGTTTGTCATTATTCATTAAGGCATCTTTTTTCAAGGTTTATGTATTTGTTTTGAGAGAGAGAGAGAGAGAGAGAGAGCACACATGCAATGGAGAGGGGCAGAGAGAGAGAATCCCAAGCAGGCACTGTGCAGAGCCTGACTTAGAGCTCAATCCCACCAACTGTGTGATCATGAGCTGAGCCAAAATCAAGAGTCGGCAACTCAACTGACTGAGCTGCCCAGGCACCCCCATTAAGGCATCTTTTATGATGGTTGCATTAAAATCTGTCAGGTAATTCCAACATTTGAGTCTTCCCAGTGTTGTTATCTGTTGATTGCCTTTTCATTTAAGTTGTGGTTTTGGGAATGCAAGCTGGTGCAGCCACTCTGGAAAACAGTATGGAGGTTCCTCAAAAAACTAAAAATAGAACTACCCTACGACCCAGCAATTGCACTACTAGGCATTTATCCAAGGGATACAGGTGTGCTGTTTCGAAGGGACACATGCACCCCAGTGTTTATAGCAGCACTATCCACAATAGCCAAAGTATGGAAAGAGCCTAAATGGCCATCGATGGATGAATGGATAAAGAAGATGTGGTATATATATATACAATGGAGTATTACTCAGCAATCAAAAAGAATGAAATCTTGCCATTTGCAACTATGTGGATGGAACTGGAGGGTACTATGCTAAGTGAAATTAGTCAGAGAAAGATAAAAATCATAGGACTTCACTCATATGAGGACTTTAAGAGACAAAACAGATGAACATGAGGGAAGGGAAATAAAAATAATATAAAAACAGGGAGGGGAACAAAACAGAAGAGACTCATAATTATGGAGAACAACCTGAGGGTTGCTGGAGGGGTTGTGGGAGGGGGGATGGGCTAAATGCAGAAGGGGCACTGAGGAATCTACTCCTGAAATGATTGTCGCACTATATGCGAACTAATTTGGATGTAAATTTAAAAAAAAAAAATTTAAAGAAAGAAAGAAAAGGCATCCAAATCGGCCAGGAGGAGGTCAAACTTTCACTCTTCGCAGATGACATGATACTCTATATGGAAAACCCTAAAGATTCCACCAAAAAACTGCTAGAATTGATTCATGAATTCAGCAAAGTTGCAAGATATAAAATCAATGCACAGAAATCGGCTGCATTCCTATACACCAACAATGAAGCGACAGAAAGAGAAATCAAGGAATCAACCCCATTTACAGTTGCCCAAAAAACCACAAAATACCTAGGAATAAATCATTTAAGTTGTGGTTTTCCCAGTTCTTGATGGGACATGTGACTTTTTATTGTATCCTAGGCACTTGGGTTATTATATTACAAGATTCTGAATCCTATTTAGATGAAGCATGCAGGTCCTGGGCCACTTTGGCAGGCTGTAATGCCAATGATCGTTCAGTTCACAGAGCCCTTGCACTGCTATTCAGGTCTTCTCATTTGTGTTACCTAGAGGTCACTCTGAAAACTAAGTGGTTTTCCACACTGTAGTTTCTCTTCTCAAACTTTTCGGTATGTTAATTCTAGTCAAATTCACGTATGGGTCGGTCAGGAGTTTGCCCAAGACTTCCTATACAGGTTTAAGGAATCCCTCTCTCCACCTCCCTCCTCTCCAAGATCTTCCCAACTCTAGTAGGGTGGGTGATGGGGGCCACTTACTACTTCTGAGCTGGGGGCTAGGGGAGTCAAAGGCCAGACTCCCCATCTGGCCTCCACTGACAACATGCCAGCGGATGAGGGGAGAGCTGCAATGGGTCGCCTGGTGCCATCAGGCAAGACGCAAAATTCCAGACTCCCCACTCAGTATCAACTGACAACCTGCCAGTAGGAAAGAAGAGCACTGCCCCAGGCCATTTGCCATCTTTATTTTAAGCCAAAGACCTCAGGGCTTAAGACAACACGCATTCATTATCTCACAGTTGTGTAGGTCAGAAGTCCAGGCAGCCTCACCTGGATAGTCTGCCCAGCAGCTCTCAAGGCTGATATCAAGATGTCAACCAGGCTGGACTCTTATCCAGGGACCTGGAAGAATAATCCACTTCCAAACTCACTCAAGTTGCTGGCAGAATCCGATTCCTTGCAGCAGGAGGTCTGCAGTCTCCGTTTCCTTGCTGGCTGCCAGCCTGGGTCTGCTCTCTGCTCCAGCAAAGTTGCCTGTATTCCTTCTCACGTGACACCTCCATCTTCAAAGCAGCCAGTCCCTCCTCAAGCTCTGAATTTCTAGGACTTCTTTTTTGGCCACTAGGCAGAGAAAGTTCTTTGCTTTTAAGGGCTCATGTGATAAGATTAGGCCCACCATGATACCTCCCTTTTGGAAAGTCAACTGTGTCATATAACATAACACAATCACTAGAATGATAGCACATCACATTCTCAGGCTCTGCGTATTTGGGAGTGGAATCTTGGGGATTCCAATAATGAGTGGATGCTTAGAAATTCTGCTCACCTCACTACCACTGGGGAGAGGGCAGGATAGAGAGCTCATTATTTGGTCCAGAGTTTCTGCAATGAGAACGTATTAATTCTAGGGGCATCTGGGTGGCTCAGTCAGTTAAGTATCCGACTTCGGCTCAGGTCATGATCTCGTAGTTCATGAGTTCAAGCCCCATGATGGGTTCTGTGCTGACAGCTCAGAGCCTGGAGCCTGCTTCTGATTCTGTGTCTCCCGCTCTCTCTGCCCCTCCCCCACTCATGCTCTGTCTCTCTCTGTCTCAGGAATAAACATTAAAAAAAATTTTTTTTAAAAGAACGTATTAATTCTAATGGACTTGAATTGAGCAATATGTTTACACTATCTTGCTATACTATTTGTGTATTTGTGGTAAACATTTCTTTTTATAATTTCCAGCATGATTACGTTTTCATATATATACATATGTAGGTATGTATATATACACACATATTCAAAAGCTACTTTAGAAAGAACATTATAGGGGCGCCTGGGTGGTTCAGGCGGCGAAGTGTCCGACTTCAACTCAGGTCATGATCTTATGGTTCATGAGTTCGAGCCCTGCCTCGGGCTCTGTGCTGACAGCTCAGAGACTGGAGCCTGCTTTGGATTCTGTGTCTCCCTCTCTGCCCCTCCCCCACTCATGCTCTGTCTGTTTCTCTCTCAAAAATAAATAAACATTAAAAAATATTTTCTAAGTTAAAAGAAAGAAATAACATTTTAATATTGTTGAATGTAGAACTACAGTTCACAGGCTACCAACCCACGTGTGTGCCTGGGAAAAGATATTAGATTAAAAAGGGTGACGCTACCTATCGGTACCATTGCACAAAAGGCATGCCAAAGCTTTAGGAAGCAGCAGGATCCCCTGAAGTTTTAAAAATATCCTAAGGCCCCTGTCCCAACTCCTTCCCCAACTCCAAAATGCTGGCATGCAGCCTGCCTGGGGCAGGGCCAGGCTGGAGACTCACTGGCAAGGAGTGCCCTGTAGGACCCCACATGTCACAAGCATAAATATCCAGTGATGACCACAGCGACATCCTAGATGGTTTAGATTTCAATCTGCTAGGAAGCTGGGGAGTTGAAACACATGATCTTAAAGTCGCTTTCTAAGCTCAGATTCAATAATCCTGTCATTAAGAAAACAGGACTCCATTATGGATAATCACCAAGATCAACTGGGTCAGGGGACTGCTCTCCCCGAGTCACAAGACATCCCCCCACATTCTTCCTGTGCCGCAACACTGACCAAGTCTGAGGTATCTGCCAAATGGTGTGGGGTCTTACTGGTGGACCCATTTGTCCTCAATTACTCCAGACCCTTCTTGGTGTTAACATTTCTCACAATAGCATTTAACAGGTTCTAGTTGTTAGGATTTTGTTTTCCAAAGGAAAACGATGTTATTTAAATTGTAAAGAATAATTTGAGCAGGAATTGGTTGCTGAGCAGGAATTGGCCAAGGACCCCACAGATGAGGAACAACTGGATAGTCAAGCACCTGGATTATCGATCACTGATAGAAAAGACAGCCACACTCCTTCTGAAAAGCATGTCTGAACGTTACAAAATAACAAGTTTCCTTACTAATTAGTAAAATGAAACATTTTCCCAAATTGCCTTGCTTTCACAATTTGTAGGAGAAACAGCATAGGCCCAAAACTCCAGGCAGTGCGTGCTCCTTTGCATTGAAATCGCTGATTTCTGGAAAGGATCCTTTAAAAATCAGAAAACAAAACAAGCACGATTCTGAACACAGAACAGCAACCTGGAAATCTCTATTTTATGTCACTTATGGAAGTAAATTTGTGATTCTTTCTTAAATCAAGAATAGCAAAATAATGACGAGCTTTATCTCAGAGCGGTGCAGATACGCAAGATGTGGAGTGGGCACGCTGGGGAGGCACAACGCAGCAGGCGGTAACGCGGAGGGGCTTGCTCCCATCAGGACAATGCAGACACCCAGATAATGCTGTGGGCTTGAGCTCAGGTTCTAGAGCCAGCCTGCCTGCGTTCCCATGCACTCTCTGCACCACCCTAGCTTGTGTGACCACGGATGAGTTTTTTAACCTTAAGACGCCCATGCCTCGGTTACCTCTTCTGAAAAACAGGCATGCTAAGAAAGGACAGTACTGATACCATAGAGTGGTGTAAGCATTTCATGGGATAAAACATATGAAGGGCTTAGCCTCCTTTCCGTCTGGCACACAGTAGGTGCTCAACAAATGTTAGTCATTGTACACAGACGGACACAGTGCCAGGCAGCCAGTAAGCCTGGAAGAGAACGTAGCCATTATTATTCCAAAAAGTAACACAGCAATCAGGGCCACGAGATGCCCGTGGGTTCATTTAACACATTCTAACAGAGTCGCCTGATGAATCCCGTCAAAAGCTTCCCAAGTGGCATCCTAATCGGTTACATCTTTGCAGAACAATGTCTAACATCTGCTCTCCAGAGGACAGAATGACCAAAAGGCCAGGTCACAGGAGCTACAGCTGCCATCCTGTGGAAGAAGCTACATTTATGACAATACAATATTCCACGTAACGGGTCTCATTTGTGCCTTATAGCCCTTGGTGCCAGCACATAGACACCAGTAGGCGCTCCCTCCGCGAGTACGGCAGAACACATTGCGACTAGATAGTGTGAGCACATTATGTAACACACCCAGGAAATTCCTGCTACCTTTTGCAGAGACGTTAAGTGTCTTAAAAATGATATTCCATACCATGCGCAAAATTAATGGTCTTTGTGTTGGTAGTTTTTTTTAAAAAGTGAAATATGAGCAGAGAGATCCACTTCAGGGTCTCTGAATGTAGAATAGTAACTTGGAAATGTTGAAGTAAATTTGTGATTCTTTTTTAAATAAGTAACAGTCCCACCGAGGGGCACTCGCGGCCAATAGCATCCACCCAAGCAGCAGCAAAAGCCCAGGCCCAAGGGGGTGGGCACCATGCCCCCCCCCCAAACACAACACCCTCTGTTCCCTCTTCTTGAGGAGCGGCACCATGTCGTCCGCCTCCACTGGCTACCATGAACAAATGCCCCTGCCCAAGAAAAGCAGGAGGAATGACGAGGAAGAAAACCACATCTTACCCCCTGCCCCCGCCCCCACCCCCGTCCCTGCCCCAACCAGAATGAGGAGCAGAAACCCCGTCTTTCACAATTCCCGGGGCACAGAGTCTTTGAGCAGCAAGTGCGACGCTCGTAGCGTCCCCCAGACGACGCCCATGGGCCAGAAAGCAGTTTAAACCACACGGTCACCAGATCTACAAAACACAAGTTTGTGTCCAAAATACAGGAAGCTTACTTCAGCCTTGCACTGCACTTAACTGCCACACGACCTCTTAGTAGTACGTCCTGCTGCAAGTACTCTCCTTTGTAACAGGAGAGCAATCAGATCTGAGTCAGACTAAGTGAAGCATCCCCCCAACACCTGCCCCCGCTGTCGTATTTCCAGAGAGAAGGTCTTTCTCTCTCGTTGACCCAGATAACTTCTGTTACCATTGTTCTTGCAGAGCCCACATCTCAGACTTTGCAGTGAACACCGTGCAGCTCTGACAGTGGACAAATACGCAGTGACGTCTGTCTTACTCACAGACCTGTTTCATCAGCAGCTTCCATGATCTCACTGAGGATTCCACCTTGTGGGTCAACCATTAAGGTGCTGACAAAGTGAAAGCTATCTGAACTGACCTCTACAGTCACAAGTATTGTGAAACCAGTGGACAAGGATTCACTTTATGTTCAAAGTAATCCCTAACAGTAACTAGGGGGCCACATGCTACCACTGAAAATGGAAAGGCTGTTGTGACTCAGAAACAAATGAGCGGAGGCACTGTGAGAAGAAATGATGCAGTCGTATATATTTGGAGAGAGATGGATGTGTTTCCGTGTTACCTAATGATACCAGAGAGCCAACAAAGTTTGAATAATGAAGGCGTAGACAAGTCTTCCTCACTGACAAGCCGTGTGAACAAGGAGCCATGACACGTCAGGTCATCTGTTCTGGAGACTGCAGGGCGGGGGGAGGGGGGGCAGCTGCCAGCGCAAGCCCAGGAACAGAGGAAAGTGTCTTGGGGGTCTACCCGAGTCCCCAGGCCCCCACTCCATTGCGCTCGACCACACAGCACACATAAGCAGACCTGAGAGGCACGCACAGCTCTAGAGAGGGGACTGGGCTCTTTGGCAAGATTTGAAAAGGACAGAGGGGACAGAATTCAAATCTTACTCTGTCACAGAACTAAAATTTGAAGATGAGAGTTATCATAGGAAGAGGGTAAATGTACGTACCTCCTTTCCATGATCTGTTCCTCTCATACGGATAGAACTTAAAGGTCAGTAACTTGAAGTAGAAATGTAGAGTTCTGGGAAAGTTCCAGCACAGGCCCATGCTTACAGAGGGGATAGTTTGTGCAAGAACTTTTTTTTACTACCGTCCCCCAAGTTTTCAAACAGATGTTTGACAGGATTTCGGATCTTAACGGATTTGATGTCAGGGAAGATGGAAAGGGTACATTGTTAATATTTTGTCTAACAAGAAAGCAAACAACAACTAAATGCTATACAAAGATAAGCTGTTTGGGCTCAAACATACGTGTACACAACAAAATTCAGAAATATCCAGGAGGATTCCCACAGACTTACTGAAACAAAAGGTGTATTAACAAGAAAATGTCAAACTTGAGAAAGCAAATTTCCTTTTATTTCCCCCCAACTAAAAGAAATGGAAGATGAAAATTGCCAAAACAAAGCCGTTTTTTTTTTTTTTCAAAATAAGTACAATCATAGCGCTCAGTTGGCAGTTAATTCTTTCTCCCCACAGAAAACAAGAAATAATCTCCATCCTCCCCTGTATCTTTTACATAGCCTCGGCAGCCTGAGATACATTTCTATTATGAGGCTACTAGATAGTGTAAAAAGGAATGTTTTAAAACTCCTATTAGCTCAAGCTAGTAAAACCGTGTACTTCTATATTGTGCCACCATTAAAAGCAGCATTAGTACAAAAAATTAAAAAAAAAAAAAATAACCACAACCAAAGTAACAATGGGCTTTCTCTCAGAATGGTACAAATATGCAAAATCCTAACCTTTCACCTCGCTCATTACAAAACAACAGTATTCTTCAACCACTTCAGACAAATACACAACACGCTCAGCATATGCCAGAGAGAGATCCAAAACACCTAGCAAATGAAGGCTGAGGCAATGGGAAACCAAGCTGAAAATTGTTGCGCTCAGCATCGGACTTGCAAGCTACAAGTAAAAATGCCTCACCCTTCCAGGACGGGCTCCAGGACCGGCCGCATTGAGCAAAGTGTGCATTTCCCTAAAGCGTGTACAAACGGGCAGAGAGAATGGCTCACTTCCTCACACAGAGACCATCAGATCAATTTCAAAACCAACAAGCATATTCTTTTAACCCCTACCACAGCTTCCTGCCTTCCACGCATCTATTTGTGTAGGACAAAATACCAAGGGCCTGCGTCCCGCTGCACTTCACCAAAGGTCCCCTCTCAAAGCAGTCGGCCATATGCTTGTGGGCTCAAGCTACAGTTTCGAGGCTTTTTCTTTTTTGAATTCCTTTGGCTAGCCATTAAAAAATGCGAACCTGTGAATACATGTCAGGAGAACCCAGAAAAAGGCTGCTTAGGAATCCTTTGCTGGACTAAAATACACTGTCGTCTGGATCTGGGGGTAAGGTTCTGAAAGACCCTGGTAATTAAATCCAACATGAGGAAGATGAACTTCTATGAAAGAGCCCGTATCTGCCTTGAATAGGCGGTTATCTTTCTGTTTTCTATGGCAGTTTCAGGTCCCAGAAGGGCAGCTGTTTTTTTTTTTAATAAACGACTTTGAGGATTTCATCCTAGTACCTCCTATTATTTACCCCAAATTATGGTCTCTTGTGGTCTGCTCCAAAAAAATATCCAAAACTCAAAGATTTGGCAAAAAGGTATGATTGTGTGACCTTTTGATGCCACAGTGATATATCTTCCATAAAGTTCCACCCCCCCCCCAGCAGAATCATCTAATTCTCTCTGGAAATGTAACCTGATTTAACTAACACTTTGTTAGGGCATTTTACAACCCTATAAAAGTCACAGGATAACATACAGAAAAATGATAAAGTATGCTGCTTTCTTTTTTTTTTTTTTTTCCTTTTTTTGGTAGAGATGATAACCCCAGAGGTTAAGACTTCAGTGTCCTCTAAAATATGAACCTGTTTTGGATATAACTTAGCAATCTTATTTGAATTTCCTTTTCTCCACTGACTTTTTGATCAGTTTCTCATAGACTGACTGCATCAGTTTTGTGATTCTGCTAGTTCCCTCCTTAAGTGAGTCCAATAAAACTTTGACACAATCAAAATTGCCCTATGTGTGTGTGTTTAACAATTTAAGAATTAGTCATTGATATTTTGGGGGGGCCCGACAATCATATGGTCCCTGGAGGGTGAGTTCTAGGCTTCAGGCTCCCTCAGCTATCATACTCATAGGGCAGCTATGTGAAGACAACCAGACTCAGGCCGATCGATCAGCTCAGTTGGCTAGTGTGACACAAATAAGGTTCCAACATTAGGCATGACACCCTCCATCCGCTCACAGAGGCCACAGCTTTAAACAGATAAAAATAGGGGTGCTTGGGTGGCTAAGTCTGTTAAGCGTCCGACTCTTGATTTCAGCTCAGGTCACGATATCACATTGGTTGTGAGACTGAACCCCGCGTCAGGCTCCATACTGAGAATGGAGCCTGCTTGGGATTCTCTCCCTCCCTCTCTCTCTGCCCCTCCCCCATTCACACTCACTCTCTCTCTCCCTCTCTCTCTCTCTCTCTCAAAATAAATATTGTAAAAAAAATAAAACAAATGGAAAATAATATAAACGTTGAGAGTGAACGAGCAGCAATGCCACTCCCATGGGTAAATACACAAGAGAAATGAGGGCCTATATCTGTAAGAAGACTGACACAACAATGTTCAGAGCCTTTGTTCATAAAATACCCAAACTGGAAACAATCCAAATGTCCGTCAACAGGAGAACAGATAAATTCTGGCATATTCATAAAATGGGATACTATACAGCAAGAACAGAGGACTGGTGTATGCAGCGACATTTTGTTGTGCAAAAGGAGCCATACATAAAAGAACACAGATTTAATGATTCCATTTTATATGAAATTCAAATGCATGCTAGCCTCACCTCTAATGATAGATTACCTATGGGGAGGGGAATGACTGGGAAAAGGCATGATAGTACTTTCTGGAGGGACAGAAATAGGATTGATCTGGATGATGGTTACAGAGTGCATATGTGCATAAAGAAAATCAAGAGGTATGGTTTTTACCAGCATTTTATTCTATGCAAATTTCACCTAAAAATGAATAAATTTTTTAAAAAGAGGAGGGATAGAGAAAAATGGATTCTAAAAAAAGTGAACAGGGAGAAGAAAGGAAAGGGGGATTTGAAAGGATTCTTCTTCCACATGTACAGTAAATAAATAAGAACTAACTAAATAAGGGGTGCCTGGTTGGCTCAGTCAGTGGAGCGTGTGACTCTTGATCTCAGGGTTGTAAGTTCAAGCCCCACATTGGGTGTAGAGGTTATTTAAAAATAAAATCTTAAAAAAAAAAGAACTAACTAAATAAAATAAAAAGGAGGATAAACCCAAAAGGGCATGACTGTATGTACCCTAGCTGGGTACGTTTATGCCTGCCAATAAATCTCGGCCCGAGAGCCGGCAAAGCCCAGGCATCTTCTTGACAAGGGGCGATGGGAATGGCTGGTATTTTTCTTTTGAAAAACTGAGACAATACAGAGTTGAGGCTGGATACTGAATTCCAACACCTTGGGGGGACCATGCTCAATAAGGACACTGATTAATGATCCGATAATAAATGAATCAAGAAAACACTTAAGGTAAGCTCTCTGATGGTGGTTAACAGAGGTATAAAGGCACACAAATAAACAGTGGGAGTCCACAAGACTACCCAATTCAATTCAGGGACAAATTATTCTCAAGCTAAATAATGCATATGTAAACCCACTCTCAAAACTACAAACTTATGCCAATATGATTATTATTACCTAAAGATGTACTTTTAGCTTCTCGAACCCTCTATGGCAGTTTTCATTATTGTTAAACTCCACTGCAGCCACCTACTCAATCTTCAATAATAGGCCTAAAACATTCCCAGTGGGTGAAGACTTGAAAATAGATTCAGCCATCTGAAAGAATAGAAGTTTCTTTTTCTGCCAAATGTGACAGCCACAAGTGGCGCAGCCCCAGCCATCCCGGCCACGTCCTTTCTGGCTGGGGTGGGACAAGTGCCTCCAGAGAGTGTGACTTCCCACACTGGGACTGCTCTAGCAGAGGGGAGACGACAAGCGATTAGGCACTCAGGCCAGGGGAGAGGGTGACATGGGACAGGGGCACACTCAGAAGGGGGCCAGCCATGTGCTAAATCCTGCCTCCTTTAATCTTCAGAGTGGCCAGATGAGGCAGTCGGGCTCCAAAAAGGAAACAGATGGCACACCCGAAGTAGGTAATGTGAGGCGGGACCAAGAAGACTTCCAAAGTGGGTGAGGTACAGTGAAACTCTGAGGCAGGAGGCGGGGCTAGAAACCAGGAATGAAGGGAAAGGAGTATGGAGGATGGGGACTTGGGAGCAACCATCGTCTGGCAGAGGGACAATCCCCTGGGGCAGGGAGCCAGCAGGATAATCCCTGACCTGGCTGGCCTCCCACCCTCCCTGCCATCTCCCGCCAGCACTCCTCTTGAGCCAAAGCCCACGGAAGCCTGCTGTGGTGGCCCCAGCCCCAGCCCCAGGCCCAGCAGGCAGACGAGGGCGGAGAGAGGCCGGGGAATGACCTCACCTCGGGGTTGGCAGCGAGGAGCTCCTGCTCCCCAGCACTCCCGCAGCAAGGAGAATGGGTTCTGAGGCGGCCTGGGTTCTTCCTACGCTGTGCTTCCCTGTCCTGGGGCCCACCAGCCCCCACAAATGCTTAAGCAGGCAACCCAGCCTTGAGCCCTGAGCAAAGTCCAACTTGGAAGCTCTCTGAGTCTATAGATTTGTGGTTTGGAATGAGGGAGCACTAAGCCTCTAGGACATCAAAATAAGGGTTTCAAAATAGGGCCTCCCCTCGAAACTGGTGCCAACACTGTAGTCTTTTCTCCTTCCCAGTGATGTCCTCTATCCTCCCAAGTCCTCCCCTCTTTCCCAGGGTCCTCCTTTCTCTTTCCCATGGTCCTCCCTTCCTTCCTAGGGTCTCCCTCTCTCCCACAGTCCTCCCTTCCTTCCCAGAGTCTTCTTCTCTCTTTCCCACAGTCCTCGCCTCCTTCCCAGGGTCCTCCTCTCTCTTTCCCACGGTCCTCGCCTCCTTCCCAGGGTCCTCCTCTCTCTTTCCCACAGTCCTCCCTTCCTTCCCAGGGTCTTCCTCTCTCTTCCCCACCATCCTTACCTCCTTCCCAGGGTCCTCCTCTCTCTTTCCCACAGTCCTCGCCTCCTTCCCAGGGTCCTCCTCTCTCTTTCCCACAGTCCTCCCTTCCTTCCCAGGGTCTTCCTCTCTCTTCCCCACCGTCCTTACCTCCTTCCCAGGGTCCTCCTCTCTCTTTCCCACAGTCCTCGCCTCCTTCCCAGGGTCCTCCTCTCTCTTTCCTACAGTCCTCCCTTCCTTCCTAGGGTCTCTCTCTCTCCCACAGTCCCACCTTCCTTCCCAGGGTCTTCCTCTCTCTTTCCCACGGCCCTCGCCTCCTTCCCAGCGTCCTCCTCTCTCTTTCCCATGGTCCTCCCTTCCTTCCTAGGGTCTCCCTCTCTCCCACAGTCCTCCCTTCCTTCCCAGGGTCTTCTTCTCTCTTCCCCATGGTCCTCGCCTCCTTCCCAGGGTCCTCCTCTCTCTTTCCCATAGTCCTCGCCTCCTTCCCAGGGTCTTCCTCTCTCTTTCCCACGGCCCTCGCCTCCTTCCCAGGGTCCTCCTCTCTCTTTCCCATGGTCCTCCCTTCCTTCCTAGGGTCTCCCTCTCTCCCACAGTCCTCCCTTCCTTCCCAGGGTCTTCTACTCTCTTCCCCATGGTCCTCGCCTCCTTCCCAGGGTCCTCCTCTCTCTTTCCCATAGTCCTCGCCTCCTTCCCAGGGTCTTCCTCTTTCTCCCCACAGTCTTCACCTCCTTCCCAGAGTCCTCTTCTTTCTTTCCCAGATCCTCCTTTCTCTTTCCCATGGTCCTCTTCTCTCATTCCTTTCTCCTCCATCTTCACACCAAGCTTTTATCTGGAAAAACCCTCCTGCTACACTAGAATTTGGCTCAAATTCAAGGGCAGTCCTTGTCCCAAAATTGGGGGTTTTGTTTGGAAGGGCAAAAGAATTACACCCCCATTTACACATCAGTACAACAGAGTCAATATGTGATAGCCCAGATATAATATTTTCCTACTCTTAAAATGGGAAAGAGCTGCTAGGTTCAACTGTAGTCCAAGAAAAAAAAGTCTGTACTCCTACAACTATTTATAAAAAGCAAGTTATTCAGCGTGTTACCAACAAAACTGTCCCCAGCCTCTGCAAAACAAAAATAAAAGAACAAGGGGTGCCTGGGTGGCTCCCTCGGTTAAGTGTCCGACTTCAGCTCAGGTCATGATCACATGGTTCGTGGATTCGAGCCCCATATTGGGCTCTGCGCTGACAGCCCAGAACCTGGAGCCTGCTTTGAATTCTGTGTCTCCCTCTCTCTCTGCCCCTCCCCTGCTCGTGCTCTGCCTCTGTCTCTCTGTCTCTGTCTCTCAAAAATAAACAGTTAAAAAACTTAAAAAAAAAAGAAAAAAATGACATGTGAGTAAGATTACTCTGGGGCAAGATCCTAAGGAAAGACTGAAGTGGGTTCCTATTAGTTCTAGACTGGGGGCAGGGTACAGGTAGAGGGCCCAAGAGTTGGACACTGTTTTTCACGATCAATCCCTTTTCATAAAACCCTCCCATGTAGCTCTCAAGTCACTTTGAGGGGGACACCTGCTTCTCTGGGCCCAGCACCCCCACACTACCTGCTCCCCACAGCCATAGGTCTTAGGCATGGTCTGGTACCACTGAATTACAGGAGAAGCCCTGGGGATTTCTGCACACAACCCTTCCAGTAAGAACAATCCTGTCTTCTCCAGCGTTAGATAGGAAGTTTATGGCAGAAAAAATTTTTAGGCCTACTTGGTATTTCCCACAGGGAACAGCCTCAAGGTGACGTCTCTCCCCGCCCCCCCCCTTTTTTTTTACTCAATTCCAACCATTATTTAGAACTGTGCAGCATGTAATTTCTTAACACGAATGAGCTACATTTTTGTAATTAACCCCTAGATGACTTCTGCAAAGGGCATAATTTTTAAAACGTTCCTGAAAAAGTAGATTTTATTCAATGCTTCATGGCCACAAAGGGGAAAGGAAAATACCACTCCTATCAAAAAAGCAATATGAATACAAAGGTGTAAAACAGCATAACTGGAATTCTACATTTAATTTGACTGCTACTTGACTTAAATAGTCAACACAAGGGGGGCCTGGGTGGCTCAGTTGGTTGAGTGTCCAACTATTGATTTCGGCTCAGGTCATGATCCCAGAGTTGTGGGATCAAGCCCTGCATGGGGCTCGACACTGTGTGTGGAACCTGCTTAAGATTCTCTTTCTCTCCCTCTGCCCTTCTCCCCGGCTCATGCTCTCTCTCTCTCTCTCTCTCTCTAAAATAAGTAAGTAAATAAATAAAAGTCAAAACTAGTTTCACCCCATGAGGTACCTCGGTAGCTCAGGTAGTTGAGTGCACAACTCTTGAGTTTGGCTCAGGTCATGATCCCAAACACATGGGATCGAGCCCCATATCAGGCTCTGCACTGTGTGGAGGCTACTTGAGAGTCTCTCTCTCTCTGTCTCTCTCTCTTTTTCTCTCCCCCCTCCTCTGCCTCTCCTCCCTGCTCTTCCTCTCTAATATATATATAATATTATTTAATATTTATTTATAATTTTGTACATAATATATAATATTAAATATTTAATAATTAATATTTAATAATATATATTTAATCATAATTTTCCCTCCAGATGTGCCAAATGTCTCCAATTAATTCCCTCTGTGAAGCATCCCATGGACGTAAGTCATGGCAGGTGTGAGGAGCCTTGAAGGTTATTTTACTTTTTTTGAGTTTTTGTTTTAATTTTATTTTAGTCTAGTTTTAGATTTATTTTAGTTTTAATTTTAATTTCAGGTAACACAATGGAGTATTAGTCTCAGGTATGCAGTAAGGCAATTCAGCACTTCAACAGATCACCCTGGGCTCACTGGGACAGATGTGCTCCTGAATCTCCACCTCCTATTTAATCCAACCTCCCACCCCACCCCCACCCCCAGCTTTGAAGGTTTCTGTAAAGGAAAGCCTGGAGCTCACAAGGTCGAGGTGCACAAAACTGGACCACAGTGTTCACTGCTTTAAAAAAAAAAAAAAAGACAAAGAGAGACCCACATAGGACGAATCACTGGCCTGGCCAGCTTCTCCATTCAGCACTAACCTTTGTGGATTCCCCAAGGGCACTCTGAGGGAGGAGCTTACCTCAGGAGGTCAAGGACAAGGGAAAAACCCTCTCAGCTTCTCTTTAAAGTTTCTACATTTGCCATACTTCATGGTAAGATCTTTCTGTAAGAAAGACCAAAGTCCACGCAAGAAAATAGAGATGCCCTCCAGGGAGAACAATAAAAGGAAATGAAGTCCAGTGGGGGTGGGGGGAAGGGAGGGAGTAAAAGTGGTCTGTTTTTCTGGGCCTGTGAAGTACTTCTTGACCCTCCATCTCTCTTTTACCCAAGTGATGACTCTTAAGCCAAAGGAAGCTAAGAGGTTTCTGATATATATATACATACATATATATATATATATATATATATACATATATATATATACACACATACAACTCAATTTTAAAAAAACTAGTTTCATTTTGAATGGAATGGATAAGGGTTAAATTCCTTTAAAACATCAAAGTAAATGAACAAGTACATAAAACAATTTAACAAGCCTTATATTTTTCCAGCATTTTCTAAGTGACACATCACTTTAAAAAGAACATTCTGGGCCTTAAGAAAGTGATTTCACAATGGCTATCTCTAGATACCTAGCGCAAAGCTATACATGCTCTTCTTGATAGCATACAAGAGGTCAAACTGTCAACTCATCCCCGACGTGACCCCATGAAATTACCCAAGTGCCCCCACAGTTTTGGTCAGTAGAACCCACAGAGGAGACAGGAAAAGGGTTTCACATTGTACTCACTCTTACAAAGTTGTCAGGGAACAAACCTCTCCTGCCGTTGATCTGTCCCTCCCACCAGCCTCCATCCTCCTTCCTGATGTTGGTGATGATCTCACCCACGCTGATCGTCAGCTCATCGTCGTGCTGGGCCTGGTAGTCAAACTCCACTATGGCCTCCACTGAAAGGAACAGGGACAGAAAAAAGAGCACCTTAGATCAGATCTTGGAGACGTCTGAGGCCCACCAGCCCTGGAAGATCAGTAAAGTCTTATTAAAGGGACTTCCCCTCTACCAGTACTTAAAATAACAGGACCCCACACAGCAACCTGATTTTGGTTAACCTGAGGCCTGTCGCACAGAAACCACAAAGCGCAGGTCCGTGGTCAGGCACCGGCAGAGTGGCCTACAGTTCTCAGGGCCAGCAGGAGCTTCAGAGGGGAAACCACACAACGACAGAAGGCCAATCACATTCGCACTCCCGGAGGGAGTACAGCATCATTTCCCAAGTGCAAAGAAGGCAGATAACACACGCAGGTTTGGTCCTTAGGTGTCCCCAGCCTTGCAGAGACGAACTGTGTGATGTTAACGTCCCTGGACCTCACGCATGCAAAATGATAATAACTGCCACCCTAAAGAAATAATGCCCATCTCTCAGCCACAAGATGTACTAAGTCAGCTGACACTGAGGGCCCTGCTGGCCAAGCCAATGTCTCTGGCTGCTTACGTCTGCAGGGTAAATCTGGAAAGACCAGACACCCTCAGGACAACTACCCTGTCAACAGAGGGCTTCTCAGGCAGCAGCACCATTTTAAAGTGTTCCCCCAATCTGTGGTGATTTTTTACATTTGGTCATAGGTGGAGGCAACAGACGACACAGATGCGACTTGTTGATAAAGCACAGGTGCAAAGTAGCAGAGCTAAGCAATCCCGAGCATGTTAACTCGTCCTTGGATAGATTATGCAACTTGTCTATGCTTTGGGTCTTGCCTCACAACCACCTCAACCAATAAACCTCTTGTCCTTTTCCTTCTATATTTGCAGCTCAGGATGAATGAATGAATGGCAAATGAATAAATACAAGGATACTGAAAATTTGCTGAAACCCCAGGTGGTGAATTAGCAACTTAGAAATTATGGAAATAGAAGAGGAAAAGTTTTAAATGAGCTCTGTAAGAAGCACAAAAGTGAACTCAAAATGGATCACAGATCTAAATCTAAGAGCCAGAAGTACCACACTTTCATAAGTAAGCACAGGATACAACCTTAGCAATCTTGGGTTTGGCAAAGATTTCTTCAGTAGTCGACAAAAAAGCACAGATGACTGGAAACCTCAATACAATGGGGTAGGTTTCCAGGAAAAAGGTGGGTAGGTGAGTGGGCCCCCTGTCAATGGGCTTTGTGTCTCCATTAGGGATGAATTCCCAAAGTGCTTCCAGATCAGAAGACCCTAGCCAATTCACAAGCAACTCAAAGTGAAATTTCTTTGCCTGGATCATTATTTTCATTCCAAAATTAGCTGTCATGAATCTTCCCAGGATGAAGTTGAGTTGTAAACCCCCTTCTCATCACTTGTAAACAAAAAGGAAGAGCATCAGAGCCTGAACAAAGCAACTTTTTCCGATTTTTCCTGGTTCCTGACAAGTACAAAGGCAGAAACACTCCTATTTTCTTGCATCATGCTCTGCTCCCCAGCAGTTAAAATGAGCCATCATGACAATTGGAACCAGGTCAATTAAAAACCAACTTTCCTCAGGGGCACCTGGGTGGCCCAGTCGGTTGAGCGTCCGACTTCAGCTCAGGTCATGATCTCACAGTTCGTGGGTTCAAGCCCCACATCAGGCTCTGTGCTGACAGCTCAGAGCCTGGAGCCTGCTTCAGATTCTGTGTCTCCTTCTCTCTCTGACCCTCTCCCACTCACACTTTGTCTCACCTGTTTCTCAAAAATAAATACACGTAAAAAACAAATTTTTTTTTAAACCAACTTTCTTCAAATGACCCAGACAGGGATCCACTAAAGCTCTGCAAATGGAACTGAGCCGGCAGTAACCAATGTTTCTGTGCCCAACATTTCTCCTGCATTATCTCATTTAATCCTCACAATATTATGATGCTCATCTTCCCAATTAAAGAACCTGAAGCTCAGCAAAGCAGTTAAGCTCATTTTTCTGAGCCAGTGCTCTCCAAAGTGGGATGCACTCACTTCAGGGATTAGTTGACATCATGAAAAAACAATCAGAAGAACAGCGATTCGTTTTATTTTAATTTTAAAAAGACAAAAATTCAACGTCCCTTATATTCCATTTGAAAAATGACACCAGTTCCTTCATCCAGCCTCTAGGTCAGGAAGCAGCCTGAGGCCAGCAGGGCCCCTCAACAAGGCTGCCTGCTAGAGCCAGAGCCGGCTTGTGGCTCCGGCGGGGGGAAGGTCTGCAGAGCTGGGCAGCCTCCTGATGAAGCCTCTTCATGGCTATGACCCCTCAATAAACGGATGAAAGGCTTAAAAAGAATTGTGTGAAGAAATCAGGGGTTGTAGACAATAGTCAACATGGGAGCAAGGAAACCAGGAAATGTCACAGCTGCTGCCTTCGGCTCCTGGTGTGAGCTCTGGGCCAGCCATGTTGGGAGGTGAGCGTGAGGACAAGCCAACCAGATCTTCCAGGGACACGACTGAATTATCAGGACAAATGAGAATACAGGCTGTCTTCCACTGCTGATACGGGTGTAAATTACCTGGTTATAGTATGGAACTATTCAGATTGCAAGATATTTAAATGTACGTACCTGAATCATGAAGACAAAGGTCTTCATTTTCCACCAATGTCCAAATTCCTATAACACTCAATCTCATGTTTTCCCAGAGTCCACTAAACCTAATAATAAATGTTTAGAAGCTTCTTTGGGGTTTTCTCAATCAACTAGTACAATAATACATGCATACAATCTGTAAATAAATATATACATGGAACCACTCTATTATTTTTTTTAATAATAGGTATTTTTTTAACCAAGAAAAGGCCTGGAACACTGACCTATGCTCCCCAAGCTTGACCCCATTCGTGCTTGCAGACAGAAGCTCATAGTTTGTCTGAGGGGAACAGGAGATCACGGTGAGTAGAAGGGGCGGGAATGGGAAGCAGCACATGGGACCTGGCTGGGTCCATCTAGACACTGAACTTGAACCCTGTGTACTTTGGGGAAGTCAGAACCCCATCAATTTCCAGAACACAACCTTGCTGCTTCTTTCCTAAACAGCAATTCTCACTTTATTCTGTACACGGGCCTTACCAAAATGACGCTGGAAGAGGACAAAGGAATTTGCTTCAAGATGGTTACTAGGAAGTAAACAGCTGCTGTCTGCTGTCACAAACTGACGAGAAACACATCCTGCTTTTGCTTCAGTCTCTCTCTTGTGATGAGCCCAAGGACACATCTTAATTGACGCTTACTGTAAGGCTGGGGGTTAGGAATTGGGCGCTTGGGGATAAATAAAGCTAACCGCAGGGGCGCCTGGGTGGCTCAGTCGGTTGCGCGATTGAGCGTCTGACTGCAGCTCAGGTCATGATCTTGCAGTTTGTGAATTCGAGCCCCATATCGGGCTTGCTGCTCTCAGCACATAGGCTGCTTTGGATTTTCTGTCTCCCTCTCTCTGTCCCTCCCCTGCTCGCGCACTCTCTCTCAAAAATAAATAAAACATTCAAAAAAATTTACAAAAAAAAAAAAAAGCATAACTGCATGGCTTTTGAGTCTTCCCAATATCCTATCTGGTCTTTCCAGATTTAAACTTGTTTTAAGCTCCTAGACACTTCAGGCATCACATACACACTGTCCGCCTTCAGCCCCAGCTGGGGGGGCCTGACCGCCTCATACCACCTTTCCGGCTCCTCCAGCCCCTAGGCCTCCCTGGGCCCTGGCCTTAAGGGAGTTCCATGTGGTGGTGGCTGAACAGGTGTCTCATCCTCCCAGGGAGCCTCTAAATGCCTTCTGGGTCCAGATCACCCTCAGCTCTTAGTTCTGTTCTCTCTCCTATGAGCATCCATAACCTGTAGTAGGTGCTCAATAAAGCTGCGATACACCGACTGCCCAGCTTGGTTTTATAATGGCAGGTAGTTCTCTGCCCAACAAAGACGCTACCAAAATGCCAAGTGTCAATCACATTTTTGCAAATCAAGTCAGATTCTTCAGTGCACTAACGGAGCTTGCTATTTAAAGAATCCTGTGGTTAATTCTTTTGTAACATGAATAATCACTTCCTGCTTTACTTTTCCTGTCAAGATGAATTTTACATATCAGGTTTCTCTAAGAGGAGGAAACCTATGTATGATTTTCTTAAGCACTCATAAATCATGAGACTATGTCTCTCCTATCCCCCTGAAAGGCTCTGTCCTGTGTCCTGTGCGAGCCATTGAAAGGTTCCGGACTTTGGCTGTCCACTACAGTCCATATCACTTGCCATATTTGGCTATCGAGTACCTGAAGTGTCGCTGGTCCAAACTGAGATGTGCTGTAAAATACACAGCAGGTGGCAAAGACTTATTAGGAGAAAAAGAATGTAAAATATCTCATATTTAGATTGTACATTGAAATGATATTTTAGACATGCTGGGTTAAATAAGTATATATTTCTTTTTACCTTGTTTCTTCTTGCCTTATGAATGTGGCTATTAGGACATTTAAAATTACACATGCAGCCTAGTATTATACTTCTGTTGGACAGAGATAATTTAGGATAATACTTGGCAGACAGGAAATCAAGACCTCACACTTCATAAACAGTCAAAATATTCACAAGAACCCATGAGAGAAAGTCTGCGTCCCCGAAACCCATTTCCTTGGCTTTAGGAAGCTGCAGGTAGGCTGCAGGAGCTATAAAACATTGCCTGAGATTTTTTTTAATGGTACCTTTTGGGAAACTACCTGTAGACATGAGCACAAAATTAAAACACTAAGCTAAATACAATATATCAGAGGTATAATTAGGGCAACAGTAAACAAAATCCCGTATTGAAAGACACCATAAATTACAAAACTTAAGGAAGTCTCCCTGTCAGAAAAATACCACCCTTCAGTTGCCTGCTGTGCCAACAGCCGGCCTCCACAAGTTTGCCGCATCTCCGGTCGCTGCAAAAGCCAAGGCTATGGTTAACCTGTGTGTACAAACGGATAGAGCCAGGGGAGAAAAGAGGTCTGCTTCGACGTGCAAAACGTGTCAACCACCCAGATCTCTGCCTTCAAATTTGCTGGAATGTATCCTCCCCCAAAAGATGAAATGTGTGCTTCTTAGCAGTCAGTTGGCTAAGCCAGCTGCCAAGCACCTTTTCACAGCAAACTTCTCACGGTGGCATTTCAGAGGCCCCTCTCTGCAACCCGGCCCCTCCCTGCCTCTATGCACTGAACTTCCTGTCTCCTGTCACTTAACTGTGCCACAATTTCACAGTGGCTTAGCCCAGTCAGACTACAAGCTCCATCTGGGAAGAGCCCTGGTCTTTTTCAGGATTCTACCTCCATTGCTTAGCCTCAGGTCCAGCTCCATAAATATCTGAATAACGCAGAAAGCATGAAGGAGAATGAAAGTTTCCCAATGAATTTCCTTTGTCTATATATACATATAGATGATGCCGCAAACCTCTCGTGCAGTTTAAGCAGTCTTAGGCTTTAAGAACTTCAGATGTACACACAGCAAAGGAAACCATCAACACAATGAAAAGACAACCTACTGAATGGGAGAAAATATTTGCAAATCATATATCTAATAAGTGGTTAATATCCAAAATACATAAATAATTTGTATAACCCAATAGCAAAACAAACAAACAAAAAACAAACAAAAACCACACACACGCAACCTGATTTAAAAATGAGCAGAGGATCTGAACAGACATTTTTCCAAAGAAGACATACAGATGGCCAACAGGTACGTGAAAAGGTGCTCAATATCACTAATCATCAGGGAAATGCAAATAAAACCACAATGAGATATCGCCTCACACCTATCAGAATGGCTAGAATCAAAAGGACCAGCAATAACATGTGTTGGCGAGGATGTGGGGAAAAGGGAACCCTTGTGCACCTCTGATGACTACCATATGATCCAGCAGCCCCACTCTTGGGTACATATCTGAAGAAAAAGAAAACACTTAACCGAAAAGATAGCTGCACTCTATGTTCACTGCAGCATTATTTACAATAGGCAAGACATGGAAACAACCTAAGTGTCCATCAAGGGCAAATGGAGACAGAAGACGTGGTATATATACTATTGAGTATCACTCAGCCATAAAAAAGAATGGAATCTTGCCATTTGCAACAACATGGACGGACCTTGAGGGTATTATGCTAAGTGAAAGAAAGAGAAAGACAGAGAAAGAAAATTATCATATGATCTCACTTATATGTGGACTCCACAAAAAAAGAAAGAAAAAAAAGCACAGAGATACCGAGAACAGATTGGCAGTTGCCAGAGGTAGGTAGAGTGGGGGGCAGTGAAATGGGTGAAGGGAGTCAAAAGATACAAACTTGCAGTTATAAAATAAAGAAGGCATGAGGATGTAATGTAGAGCATGGTGACTATAGTTAATAATACTTGATTGCATATTTAAAGTCGCCAAAGGAGTAACTCTTACAAGTTCTCATCACAAGAAAAAAACTCTGTAGCTACATGTGGTGGCAGAACGCAACTAGAACTCTTGTGATGATCATCTTGAAATATACACAAATATCAAATCATTATGTTGTACACCTGAAACTAATGTTATATGTCAACTATACCCCAATACAAAATAAAAAGAACTGCTTCATTTGTGAATTTTAAAGAATAATTTCTTAATGTTTTGTTCTAGTCCTGATTGAAGAAAGCATATAAAATCAAGAACTAATTTTTTTCCAAAAGAAGATTTTACCAAAAAAGATCATCATTCCTGATCACTGGAGATAGAACACTAGTTACTGTCTTGTCAAATCCTTTTCCTAATTTTATAGACGAGGAACTGAGGCCTGGAAGGTTCCACAACTGAGGCTGAGAGAGAGTGAGAGTTAAATCGTGGCAGCATCAAGACTGGGACTAAACTCTCCCACATCATAGTCCTGGTGAGACAAGAGAAGTTGTGAAGTGAAAAGGAGGAAAACCAAGACCAGCAAGATCCAGATATCCATGTCACTGGGTTTATTTTCCTTTCATATGCAGCTTAGTTCCCAGAATATCCAGGGAAAATTACACCAGGCAGGAATATACAAGAACCTGTGTTCAAATCTAGTAAGAGAGAAAAGAGATCAGTGGTTGCCTAGGCCAGGGAGTGAATGCAGAAGAATACAAAAGATGATACTGGGATGATGGAAATGTTCTAAAATTAAGTTGTGGTGAGGGTTTCACAATGCTGTAAATTTACTGAAATCATCACACTGTACACTTAAAATGGTAGAATTTTATATCTCAATATAGGTATTTAAATTTTTTTATAAACGTATTTACTGAGAGAGGGAGAGAGGGAGTGTGTGTGTGCACAAACAAGGGAGAGGGGCAGAGGAAGAGGGAGAGAGAGAATCCCAAGCAGGCTCCATGCTCAGCAAGGAGCCCACCACAGGGCTTGATCTCAAAACTGAGATCATGACCTGAACCAAAATCAAGAGTCAGATACTTAACCCACTGAGCCCCTCAGACACCCACCTCAATATAGCTTTTAAAAATAAAAAGACCATGTATGTGATGTATATTCTGGAATGTATGATCGTAGATATCACTCATTGAGGTGGTTGACTGCCTTTGTGCCCTGGGGAGAGACCAATCCCCATGCAGAGAGGGGAATCCATTTAAGGGACCCCCCCCCTCCCATGAGATACAGTCGGATGGGACTTGCCACCTCTGACAGCACAGGACTCAACTGTGGCTACCAACGGCCAATGGACATGACTAAGACTGGATGTGGCTGGAGCAGATCCCCCAGCAGGGCTCCCAAAAGAGGCAGGGATCTCCGGGGCTCCCTGGTTGCCATCTTTTCTCAACCTGATCTTCCAGCTTTTCCTTCCATCCTATAAACCAGCCAGCAGCCCTCCAGTAAATCCTCCTCAGTCTTTGGTCAAGGGTGAGTTGGTTTCTGTTGCTTGCCACCAGAGAACCCTAACAGATACACTTGTACATCAATGTTTTGAACAGACTCTTCCCTACACAAGGCCCGGTTCTCAGCATCCCATGCTCACCTGGTAGTGCCACGGCTGAAGGTGTAGGTCTAAACTTCCTAGGTTGGGGCCACTGGCACTGAGAGGACCTCCAAGTCCAACCAAGTTGAGCTCCACACCAGCACACATTCCTTTCGCATCTTCACAGACACACCACTAAGGAGACCATTCAAGGCCCAAAAAGGGGTCATTCCTAAGGACTGAAACTGTTAGAACCTGAACATGAGCTTCCCCAAGGAAGACAGGTGCAGAACACAGACCCCAGGGAACAAAGAGCTACTGGGCCTAAGCTCTCTCCCCGGGCACCGTGTGCCAGGGGGGCTGCCTGCAGGGTTAAACGATGTCTGTAGCGGCCTAGCAGCAGCTCCCAGAACTGGGCATGCGCATGGAAGGGAAGAGAGAACAACCAAGAGAGAAGAGAAAGAAGCAACCAGCTGTGAGAGAGGAAAGAAGGCCCACCGCTGACTGCCTCCCATGGCACTCGGGACGCTCTTGTCACACCGCTAGCTGGGCCAGCCTCCCAGCCCATCTCTCAACCCGTGCCGCCTGTACCCAAGCATCTTCACGGTGGACGTGAGCTGTGGGAGAAAGAACACAGGACTTAAAGCCTGGTAGGCCTGGCAGTGAGTTCTGACACAGACATTCACTAGCTGTGTCACAGGGGCCACACACTTTGCTTGAGTTCATTTGCTCTGTACTTCAAATCGGAAGATGATTACCCAGTGGGTTGTTGCAAAGATGAGGGACGATGCTTGTAAACTCCCGTACACAGAAGCCGCTCTATAAATGACAGCCACGAGCCTTACAGGCCTGTGTGGTGCTGTGCCACAAAGGTTTCCCCACGCATGTCCTCTCTGCCTGGCCCCTGGAATGCGAACCCTTAGAGGGCAGATCCAAGCATCTCTTCCCCCTCACCTGGTGTCTGGCACATAGTAGGTGCTCAATTATTGTTGGCGATCGAATGCATGTCCTGAGAAAGTGTTACCCCAAACCATAGCTTATTGTAACTCAGCAAAGCGAAACGCAGTCACAGATGAGACTTGTGTGACTTGTTGTGTGACTTGAAGGCTAGAGGAAGCCAAAACCAGCATGGCCAGTCAGTCACAAAATACGCTCTGGCCCACAGGTCCAACCTTCCCAAGTGCTACAGTGATCAGCCTGCACTCCATTCCCACCTCTGCCACGACCACCGCCCCTGACAGCAGAGGGGCCCTGGAGGAGAGATGAGAATGGGAGGTAGGGCGCGGCTGGGTCGCCAGCTCCCTCAACCAGAAGTGCTTCACAAAGTCGGGAGGGGGGGGGAGTCCCTCACAGCCTGTGTTTTGAAGCCTTGGCCTCAATAGGCCTCACGCAAGGAGCCAGAAACAATGAGTTCTTAAACACTTCCCGACCGAAATTAACCCCTGCAAACCTAATGCACAGCTCTTCTAAGAATGTGCTTTAGATACACTGGACAAGAATAACTTGGCCAGAAAAAGAAATAAATAAAAAAGAAGTAAAATTAAATAAAAAAGAAAGCAAAGAGAAAGTATGCAGATGAACCTGCAGGTAAAAAAAAAAAAAAAAAACTAGCAAAGAATCAAGACAATTGATTACAGATGATAAACCTGTAGAGGGAATGGTTCTATGCAGCACAGAGGAGAAAATAAATTGCACCTTAGAAAACCGGTTTAGGGGCGCCTGGGTGGCGCAGTCGGTTAAGCGTCCGACTTCAGCCAGGTCACGATCTCGCGGTCCGTGAGTTCGAGCCCCGCGTCGGGCTCTGGGCTGATGGCTCAGAGCCTGGAGCCTGTTTCCGATTCTGTGTCTCCCTCTCTCTCTGCCCCTCCCCCATTCATGCTCTGTCTCTCTCTGTCCCAAAAATAAATAAACGTTGAAAAAAAAAAAAAAAAGAAAACTGGTTTAATAAGAAGACATTTAAGTCAAAAACAGTTTAGCCACTTAAAGAAAACATAACCTTTTTTTCAGCAGAAGAAAGCAAGCACATGGATGTTGCTTTACATAAATATTTGACAGTTTTAAGTAACAAGATAGCTTAATTTTCTTTATATAATAACAGTCTGTTCTCAGATTCAAAGGAGAGACCTAAAGGCAGGTGCCTAATTAGAAGACGATCCCCTATTTTTCTCAGAGGATCCAAAAGGTTTGGGGCCAACCAAATTTTAAAAGGAAGAAGAGGGGGCACCTGGGTGGCTCAGTAGGTTAAACGTCTGACTCTTAGATCTCAGCTCAGGTCATGATCTCACAGTTCATGACTTCCAGCCCCTCATAGGGCTCTGTGCTGAGGGAACTGAGCCTGCTTGGGATTCTCTCTCTCTCCCTCACCTGCTTGTGCTCTCCCTCTCAAAATAAATAAATATACTTCAAAAATAAAATAAAAGGAAGAAGAAATAGTCAAGTGTCTGCTTATACTATATACTAATTTAATTTTAATTTAATTTAATTTAATTTAATTTAAATTAGTATATAATATAGAGATTGTACAAAATAAGTAGAAAACATTGCTTTTCCCCTGACAGCCACCCATGTCATGAGCCAGTTTTATTCCACAGATGTTGCATGGATGATTGAAACACATTTAGTTATGGATAAGGCATCGAAAATGCTTGCTTAGGGGCACCTGGGTGGCTCAGTTGGTTAAGCACCCAACTCTTGGTTTCGGCTCAGGTCATGATCTCATAGTTGGTGAGTCGGAGCCCCGCATTGGGCTCCATACTGACAGTGTGGAGCCTGCTTGGGATTCTCTGTCTCCCTCTCTCTCTCTGCCCCTCCCCCACTTGCACTACCCCTGTCTCTCTCAAAATAAATAAATAAACTTTTAAAAAAATCTTTGCTTAAACTTCTTTATTAAAAATCAATTCAGGGGGCACTTGGGTATCTCACTTGGTTAAGCGTCTGACTCTTTTTTTTTTTTTTTTCAACGTTTATTTATTTTTGGGACAGAGAGAGACAGAGCATGAACGGGGGAGGGGCAGAGAGAGAGGGAGACACAGAATCGGAAACAGGCTCCAGGCTCTGAGCCATCAGCCCAGAGCCTGATGCGGGGCTCGAACTCACGGACTGCGAGATCGTGACCTGGCTGAAGTCGGGCGTCTGACTCTTGATTTCAGCTCAGGTCATGATCCCATGGTTTGTTGAATTCAAGCCCCCCTGCCCCCACACTGGGCTCTGCTCTGGCAGTGAGGAGCCTGCTTGGGATCCTCCCTCTCTCTCTCTCTCTCTCTCTCTCTCTCTGCACCTTCCTTGCTCTCTCTGGCTCAATCTCTCTCTCTATCTCTCTCAAATAAATAAATAAACTTAAAAAAATTAATTCATAGAGGGGTGCCTGGGTGGCTCAGTCGGTTAAGCATCCAACTTCGGCTCAAGTCATGATCTCGCAGTCCGTGAGTTCAAGCCCCGCATCAGGCTCTATGCTTATAGCTTGGAGCCTGCAGCCTGCTTCGGATTCTGTGTCTCCCTCTCTCTGTTCCTCCCCTGCTCATACTGTCTCTCTCTCAAAAATAAAGAAAACATTTTAAAAACTTTTTAATTAATTCATAGAGCCCTATAGTACAAGATGCTTTGTAAGGACTGCAACAGAATACAGCCCTGGCTTTTCTCAAGGACAGTAAGTGGGTGGCTGGAGAACTGACTTTAGAAGTGGCCATGCTACCTGAAAGAAGAAAGCCACAAGGCTTTCTGCTGACTTCAGGGCAGCTATGTGGAATGAGGTATAAGAGGCAAGAGGAGAGGGGAAGCAGGTCAAAAGGAGGGGGGTGAAGAATGATTCCACAGGAAAAAAGCAGTCAGTCTGCCCAGGGGCAAGGCCTGAGTCACTGCATGGCTTTCTGTTCCTAAGAAATGCACGGCCTGGTAAGGGAGAAAGTAGACAAAGGTGACAGGAAACCACAGGAAACCTTTGCTGCCACCCCCAGCATATTCCATGTCCCTCTTCAGGCTTCACTTACACCCCCAGGTGTAATGGTCCCTCTAAAGTGTGAGCCCCCAGAAGGCAGAAGGAAGTGTAACACAAGCGTGTGGGCCTCCTAAAAGAAAAGTCACGTTGCCCAACGCTTCCTCCCTCAAGTGCTGAGCTGACCGTTTGGCCCCATCGGGCGTTCAAGCGGTGCTGGTTGCCGAGTGGAGGGAAACCTGCAAGGATGATTTTTTGACAAGAAGCTGAAAATCCAAGAAGATGGGGTCCGAGACAAATGCATGGGGCTGAGAGTGCAACATAAGGGCACAGCGACAGCTCTTCGAAGCGGTCTGGAATTTCAAACTGTTACAAGCGTAACTCCTCTGCGCTCCCCAGCATGCAATCTGGAGATGATACCTGCAGCACCACACTGTGGACGTCATGAGCGACCGTGCACTTGACGGTTTCATCGTGTTTCATGTATGACACGATATAGCAATCACGAGTCTGCCAACATTATAACTACCAGTGGCTTGCAACTCTTCTCAGCTGGCATTTTTAAGAGCTGAAGAACAATTTGAGATAATAGTTGGTAGTCAAGTATCTACTTCAAGACCATTTCCTTAATCAACTGCATTGTAAATACTTTGTCACAGTAACAGAAAACCACTTAGTAAGTATGTGCCCACAGAGATTAACACAAAACAGAAGTTTAAAACCAACAGGTTTTTTTCCCTTGGAGATTACAATTTAAAGTTGGACAAACAGAATAATACATAAATAACCTGGACTGGGCTTTAAAATTTTGAAACATTTTCCAAAACTGAAACATGAGGTTAATAAAAATAAATAAAGCTAAAAGGATCGACACCCCACATCAAAACACTTCTAGAAGGATGATCCAAGAAGAGCAATATGTAATTTTTTTCAGAAATAATTGCATTTAGTTTCCAAATACCATTTTTAACTAAAAAAAAAAAAACCCGGGCAGCCTCGTAAAAATGACCGATTCCAACTCTGGGGCAGGAAAGGGAACAAGCCTGAAACATCTTGTCAAAAACAAGAAATAACTTGTCAAAGCAAGGTAGCCATCAAAGACTAATAGTGTCACGTCAAAAGAATACAGAAGTGAATGAGAAAAGGCCCCTACTGGCCACAAATGGGACAAGAATCAGTAAGAATAACTGCCATGGGGATGCCTGGGTGGCTCAGTCATTTGAGCGTACAACTCTTGATTTTGTCTCAGGTCATGATCTCACAGTGTAAGATGGGGCTCTCAAGGTGGGGGGGCTCTCTCTCTCAAAATAAATAAACATTTTTATTTTTATTTATTTATTTTTTTAATTTTTTTTTCAACGTTTATTTATTTTTGGGACAGAGAGAGACAGAGCATGAACGGGGGAGGGGCAGAGAGAGAGGGAGACACAGAATCGGAAACAGGCTCCAGGCTCTGAGCCATCAGCTCTGGCCCGACGCGGGGCTCGAACTCACGGACCGCGAGATCGTGACCTGGCTGAAGTCGGACGCTTAACCGACTGCGCCACCCAGGCGCCCCTAAACATTTTTTAAAAAAGGAATAACTGCAATGGATTGAAACACATGAAACAGGTGTGATGTCTCAAATCGATGTATGTTGGGGCACCTGGGTGGCTCAGTTGGTTGAGCATCCGACTTCGGCTCAGGTCATGATCTCACAGTTCACGAGTTCAAGCCCCACGTCGGGCTCGGTGCTGACAGCTCAGAGCCTGGAGCCTGCTTCGGATTCTGTGTCTCCCTCGCTCTCTGCCTCTCCCAAGCTCATTCTCTCTCTCTCTCTCTCTCAAAAATAAATAAATATTAAAAAACTGATACATGTTATATGATCTATGTTTCATAGCGATTTTTTTAGAAAATCACTGATAACTTTTATAGAATGCTAGGGAACAAACTCACTTTTCTGAGAACTGGTAAATTAAGGGAAAGAATCAAACATTTGTCCTGCCTTTCCCTTATGAATTTAGTAAAACCAAATAGTTGTTGAGGAGAAATTTCTCATTATAGGAGTATTCTGGCTAACAAAGGAAGAAGGAATGAGGCAATCAACATTTTGTAACCTTTAATGTAATCCAGCACCTGGGCAATGGTCACTAAGTCCTGCTAACATTACAAAGAAACACAACCAGGCTTCACGAGCCTCGTGACAGAAAGATGTGCCACCTTTGCAAAGCAAGTCTCTGGATTTGCTGCCGGTTTTCAGAGAATCCAAGGGGTCCAGGAATATGTCAAATGGCACGCTAAGGTAATCAACAAAATCCAGAGACTCTGGAAAATTCTACAAGCAAATGACAGCTTCTTCAACAAGGGAAGGGAAGGGAAGGGAAGGGAAGGGAAGGGAAGGGAAAGGAAGGGGAAGGGAGGGGAGGGGAGAGGGAGAGGGGAAGGGGAGGGGGAAGGGGGGAAGGGGGAAGGGGAAGGGAGAGGGAAGGGGAGAGGAGGGGAAGGGAGAGGGGAGGGGAGGGGAGGGGAGGGGAGGGGAGGGGAGGGGGAAGGGGAAGGGAGAGGGAAGGGAAGGGGAGGGGAGGGGGAAGGGGGACGGAAGAGAAGGGGAGGGGAGGGGGAAGGGGGACGGAAGAGAAGGGGAGGGGGAAGGGGAAGGGGGGAGGGATGGGGGAGGGAAGGGAAGGGAAGGAAAGGGAAGGGAAAGGAAGGGAAGGGAAGGGAAGGGAAAGGAAGGGAAGGGAAAGGAAGGGAAGGGAAGGGAAGGGAAGGGAAGGGAAGGGAAAAGAGATGAGGGAACCTAGATTAAAAGAGATTCAGGGACAACCAACCGATCACAAAGTACGGACCTTCCAAATCCAGATTCAAACAAATGCCTTTTTAAGTATTTTAACTATGTGTCATTGAATATTTAAACTGGAAGTCTGGTGATAAGGACACACTGTTAGTTGTTGTAGGTGTAAAAATGATATTGTGATTATGGTTTTGAAAAGAGTCCTTATCTTTAAGAAATACATGCTGAAACACATCCGGATTGTTAAAATGCTCTAAATGTGCAAGAAGAACAATGTTTTACATTGAACCTAAGAGATGAAGACAAAAATCTCAATGCTGGCGTAACTTGCCCTGGTGTAACTGGGAGTTTCATAAGTGATTCAGCTCACCATGGTATGCACAACAATGCACCTGAAAAGGAAGATGGGGTTTGTAAAGGCAACAAGATATTAGAAGTGTGTGTATGTGTATGTGTGCATGTGTGTGTGTTTCAATACCTGAATTTGTTAAGGGCATGAGGTATCTACAAATATTTTTTTTAATGTAGTTTATTTTTTTAAGTGTATTTATTTTCGAGAGAGCTCGAGTGAGCACAAGGGGGGGAGGGGCAGAAAGACGGAAAGAGAGAGAGTCCCAAGCAAGCTCCACACTGTCAGCGCAGACCCTATTCAGGGCTTGATCTCACACAAACTGTGAGATCTGACCTGAGCCAAAGTAGGATGGTTAACTGACTGAGCCACCCAGGTGCCTCTACAAATATTTATTTTTTATTTTTTTTAATGTTTATTTATTATTACTGAGAGACAGAGAGAGACAGAGCATGAGCAGGGAGGGGGCAGAGAGAGAGGGAGACACAGAGTCCGAAGCAGGCTCCAGGCTCTGAGCTGTCAGCACAGAGCCCTACATAGGGCTCGAACTCACAGACCGTGAGATCATGACCTGAGCCAAAGTCGGACGCTCAACCGACTGAGCCATCCAGGTGCCCCTACAAATATTTTTAAATAAGGAATTGATCCAAAACTATTTTGCCTTTTTCGTGCTACAGTTTAATTCTTTGTAAATAATTCTAAAATATATGTCAAGTAACCAAAATTGTGATTACCTTCCTGCAAGACATGCATTTTAAAAGAAACCCTGAGGCAACTGGGACTTAAACTATATTTACTTTACATGTTGTACAATGCTTAATCTTAATTCCTTTGTCAAAATATACTTTTAGCTACTACTTAAAAAACCATAATAAGCAACAAGAACCATCAGAAGTGTGTTCTACGTCACATGACTACAAGCGTGGACCTTGAAACAAAACAGCAAGGCCACCTCTGGGAATATTCTGAATTTAGATTTTGGTGGTGGTGGCAGTGGTGGTGGTGTGTGTGTGAAGAGTGAGGGTATAACTATTTTTATATGTCATGTTTTATCTTTTCTTCAGCTTTGAGATATACTTGACATATAACATTGTGAAAATCTAAGATAATGTAATGATTTGATACACTTATATATTACAATACAATGTCCACAATAAAGTTGGTTAACACATCCTTCCCTTTATACATAATTACCATTTTGGGGTGTGTGTGTGTGTGTGGGTGGGTGTGTGGGTGTGTGTGTGTGTGTGTGTGTGTGGTAGTGGTGAGAACATTTAAGATCTACTCTCTCAGCAACTTTCGAGTATTCAATACAATATGTGCTAACAACAGTCACCCATATGCCCTAAAACTTCTTTATCTTATTACTGGAAATATATACTTTTTGACCAACAACTCCCATTTCCCCCACCCCAAGCCCAGACCCTGACAACCACCATTCTACTCTCTGTTTCCATGATTTTTAGATTTTAGGCTCTTTTAGATTTCACAAAGTGAGATCATACAGTATTTGTCTCTGTCTGACTTATCTCACTTAGCATAATGCCCTCAAGATTTATCCATGTTGTCACAAAAGGCAGGATTTCCTTATTTTTATGGCCAAGTAATATTCCACTGTATAAACATACCATATTTTCTTCATTCAAAGATGGACACATAAGTCATTTTCATGTCTTGACTATTATGAATAACGCTGCAAGGAACAAGGGAATGCACGTATCTCTCGGAGCTAATGACTTCATTTCCTTTAGATAAATACCCAGAAGTGTGATTGCTAGATCATATGATAATTCTATTTTTACATTTTTGAGGAAATTCCATACTGTTTTCCATAGTAATTATACCAATTTACATCCCGATTTGGGGTTTCTTGAAATATATATAAAGAAGAATGCTGTTTTGGTTGTTAAGGTATAAAAGTGATATCGTGATTACGGTTATAAAGAGTCCTCATCTTTGGAGCGCCTGGGTGGCTCAGTCGGTAAAGCATCCGACTCTTGATTTTGGCTCAGGTCATGATCTCCCCCCTTTCAAAGTAAATAAATAAACAAACATTTAAGGGGTGGCTGGGTGACTCAGTCAGTTAGACATCTGACTCTTGGTTTCGGCTCAGGTCATAATCTTGTGGTTTGTGGGTGTGAGTCCTGTGTCAGGCTCTGTGCTGAGGGCACAGAGCCTGCTTGGGATTCTCTCTCTCCCTCTCTCTCTCTGCCCCTCCCCTGCTCTGAATTTAAATAAACATAAAAAAAAGAGTCCTCATCTTTGAGAACTGTGTGCTAAAACATGACAGAAATGCGGTAGGCCGTCTGCCTGGCCCTCGGCATCCCGCTCTCTGAGAGCTGGCCCCTCATTTGGTGGGGGTAAGCCTCAACAGGCACTTCAGTCTGCACGTCACTGGGACTCCACCCTCGCTGCTCAGCAGCCGGCCCTGGCGTCACCCAGACCTACTGAATCTGAAGCTGCGGTGTCACAAGATCCCTGGGGGACTGACACACTCAGTGGCATTAGAGAAGTGCTGGTCTATACCACGTGACTTCCTCACCCAGGTGTCACAATCACCTGTGCAGCATCCTCTGGCCTCTCTCCTCCCAGGCTGGCCCGCATCAGAATGGAGGCAGTCATGTCTAAGTTGAAGATGGTCCCCCAGTGACTTTACCTCCACCACTCTCCTAAACCCCTTTTTAGGAAGGAGGAAAAGTCTGCATTGAACATCAGGGTCAGATGCTGACAGACCCCAGGACTGAGGATTTCTGAGGCACCTTTCAGGGCTGAGTCTGCAGAAGAACCACTAAGAAGGCAGCAGCAAGCAGGTACACAAGGGGGCAAGGCACTTCATTCTCACTTCAGATGAAATAAACAAATCCAGACACTCAACCAGTCCCTCTACGTGAAAGGAGATGCAATTCCTTGTCCTCGTCACAGATCTACCCACACTGGATTGCTGTGTCCCCCCCCCCAGACTGAAGGCCACAAGAGGCAGAGAGTACCTGCTGTGTTTGCCCCTGTTTGCCCAGCGCTGGCATGATGTCCGGCCTAGAGTAGGAATGGATTAAATACTTGCTGAATGAAAATACTCTTGACTTCTAGATGCCAGGTGCCTTTACACCTTTACGCTCATCACATCGTTTAAGTGTAACAACTCTCTGGGGTAGATTAGATTTTCCAAGATGGCCACACGAGCTCTCCCACCCTCATGCTCTTCCAGAATGCGATCCCAGCCATCAGCGGGGGTAAATCTAATCTCCCTCCCTGGGCCTGTGACTTTGGGCAGGCGTGTGAGCACTTGGACCAAGAGAGTGCTGGGAAGTGATGCTGTGTGACTTCCAAGGCTTGGTGACAAAAGGCTAATATGCAGTTTCCAATCCACTTGCTGGATACTCTGAGGACTGCCACGCTGTGAGGAAACGAAGTCACACTGAGGGCCCACACAGGCACTCCAGGTGGCCACTGCTATTCGTGAGGTATGAAGAATGTGGTTTCCAGAGAGAGAAGATAACCTGTCTGAGGGCGGGGAGCTGATATCCCAGCTGCCAGCCACTCTGGATTCACAGCCTATCTTATTGCCTCTGCTCTTGCTCATATTTTTTTAATCAATGAAGATGTTCTGAGTCATAAGCTCCAGATACCGCGGCTATACCAAGAAAAACGTGAAGATACCAAAATGCATACGTGAACACGTGTGGTATCTCAAATATGGAACCAAGCCAAATTAGGCCAGCCTGCCCCTATAAATTCTTAGCCGACATTGTTTCAGACAGAATGGATCTTTGGTCTGCCAAGTATTTATTGAGACTCTGGGGGAACAGAGGCACTGGCCTAGACAACAGGAATGTGAGTTAGGGGCCCACTGTAGGAGAGGAGTCAGGAAAAGACGAAAAGAGAAGGAAGGACATTTCTTTCTCTGACATTAGATGAAAAGGGGATAAAAAGAAATATAAGTGTTCTAATAGCAACAAAAGACATAAAGATGAGGATACACAGGGGAATTGATGCCTTCTCTTAGACAGGAATCAGTATCATCTGTTGGTAAGGGGCAGATGAGAGAAGAGAATCTGAGAAGCTTAAGAAAACAGTCTAGAGGCGCCTGGGTGGCTCAGTCAGTTAAGCATGCGACTTAGGCTCAGCTCATGATCTCACAGCTCGTGAGTTCAGGCCCTGTGTCAGGCTCAGTGCTGACAGCTCGGAGCCTGGAGCCTGCTTCCGATTCTGTGTCTCCCTCTCTCTCTGCCCCTCCCCCATTCATGCTTCCCCATTCATGTTTTTAAGTAAACATTAAAAAAAATTTTTTTAAGAAAACAGTCTAAGCTGAGTGCAAAATGCACTATGGGCACCCCAAAGCTGTGCCCAGGTAGGAGAAAACAGATTCAGAGCTGAGCTCAGTCACCTCCAGGAACTGATCCAGGGAGAGTGGGGGAGCTCAGTGTCTGCCAGGTGCCAAGCAGGATACAGACTGGGAGGAGGTGGTCACAGAGTCAGGGAGATGGTGGCAGGTGGAAAGGAAAGGGTAAGATGGCTGACCAACTGCACAGGGCTGAGGATCTATAAGGTGGAAGCACACTCTGCAAAGAATGTATAAAGGGCACTTTGTAGACCCAGACAAAATGGTGGACAGTACAGGAGCTCTAAAGGAAAGGAAGAGACCAAGAAGTTGCCAAGGATTGGGGGTGGGGGATGGTCTCCTTCTTCTCCCCCCCCCCCCACCGCACCACCCCATCTCTCATCTACACAACACTCCTTTCCAAAATTCCCTTCTCAAAAGACTCTCCAGAACACTGTCACCACGGAATGGGAGATTATCTATCCATACAAGTCTCCCAGCATTAGCAGCCTTCAGAGGATCTCAAGGTTAAACCTCTGCTGGAAATGACAGCTATTTCCCCAAACACACCTAGAACTAGCACTACAGGAAACAAGCCGGATTTACTACTCCATGAGGGGAGTGTACCTCAATGAATGCTAACATACCCTTGAGGTCAATGGGTCTGGAATCAATATGTATTATGTACTTGAATATTGCCTTTGAAAGACAGCACAAGTTCGAGGAAAGTTCCCATTCTTGGTCCTAGAACTCAAAGGCCACCACAATCTGGCACAAGTTTGACATTGCCAAACTCGCTTGCATTTAAACCCAGCCCCCAGCCCCAATTCCAGCTGGACAGTCCTGGTCCCCATTACCCTATACAAGCTCCCCCAGAGGGCACATGGATGTTCTCATCCGTGAAATCTGGTTCCTTATTACTTATATTATATTACAAAATGCTTTCCATCTTCACAGCTTGAGGTCAACTTCAAACTCCATCTTGGGCCATTCCCGCATCCCACGACATTCCCAGTTTTACTGACTTCAGCATTAACTGAACAAATCACTTCTAATTATCATACACTGCCTTGTAACATCTTTTGAATTACTGTCTTAAACTGGGAGTTGGCAAACTTTTTATCAACTTTTTTTTCTCCAGATAGCAAATATTTTAGGCTTTGTGAGCCATACAAACTGTTGCAACTACTCAACTCTGGTGTTCTAGTGAGAAAGTAGACATGGACAATAAAAAGTGAGTGAGCATGGGAATGCAAGCTGGTGCAGCCACTCTGGAAAACAGTATGGAGGTTCCTCAAAAAACTAAAAATAGGACTACCCTACGACCCAGCAATGGCCCTACTACATATTTATCCAAGGGATACAGGTGTGCTGTTTTGAAGGGGCACATGCACTATCAACAATAGCCAAAGTATGGAAAGAGCCCAAATGTCCATCGATGGATGAATGGATAAGGAAAATGTGGCATATATATTCAACGGAGTATTACTCGGCAATCAAAAAGAATGAAATCCTGCCATTTGCAACTACGTGGATGGAACTAAAGGGTATCATGCTAAGTGAAATTAGTCAGTCAGACAAAGACAACAATCATATGACTTCACTCATATGAGGACTTTAATATACAAAACAGATGAACATAAGGGAAGGGAAGCAAAAATCATATAAAAACAGGGAAGGGGAGAAAACATAAGAGACTCTTAAATATGGAAAACAAACAGAGGGTTACTGGAGGGGGTGTGGGAGGAGGGACAGGCTAAATGGGTAAGGGGCACTAAGGAATCTACTCCTGAAATCATTGTTGCACTATATGCTAACTGATTTGGATGTAAATTTTAAGAAATAAAATTTAAAAAATAAAAATAAATACATAAATAAATAATAACATAAAAAATGAATGAGCATGGCTGTGTTCTAATAAAACTTTGTTTACAAATCTAATCAGCAGTCCAGATTTGGCCTATCGGCCAGAGTTGACCAATCTCCATCTTAGAATGTTGTTTTTAACTCTTATTATCTCTTAAATTATGTTTTGTCACTCTAAAACAGATTTAAGTTCCTTAAAAGAAGGAACCAGGTATATATTTTCATTTACTTTTAGCCTCTATCTGGCACAGTGATGCACATACAAAGAATATATACATTTTTGAATAATCATTTGAGTATATATTGAATGATGTGCCACATATCACAATTTTTTTGTTGTTTAAGTACACTGATGGTGCAAACATGAATTTCTAACTAGGAGTAACTTAACTGAGCTGTGTGCTGTAAGGTTTTTTTTTTTTTTTAACCTTCCTGGTCTGCTCTTTTATCAGATATTCTTCTTCCAATCATTTCCACAGATAGCCTAATCCATTCATCCGACCAGCCACTTAACAGACTAGCACATTCCACAAGCTGGTTCACATCAGTAGGACTTAGGCTCTCTGCAGACAGAAGTGCTCACTTCAGTATTCCGTTCTGCCCACCCCCGCCCACCCCCACCCCCCATCATATCACGGAATCATGGGAAGAGAAAGGTTGGCACAGGCAAAAGGGGAGCTTTCGGAAAAAAGAGAGGAAATCGATCACTGCCGCTCCTCACAGAAGCAAACATGAAACAATTACCCGTAACCAAAATAAAATTAACTTCACAGTGGGTTAGTGACAGTTCCTGTCAGATGCTTCTAGCTCGCTTCTAAATCGACAACTGCAACAGAGAGAAAAGAAAGCAGACATGTTCTAAAGAATTTCAAATATGCAATAAACTACGTCGCCCCCAAAACCCTGCTTCTGAATGTGTTAAAGTCGATCCTATATAAGGAGCTAAAAAGTAGTATTGTGTTCTTTCCGAATAACATGACAAATAGGTCACAGAAAGCCTGAGACTTTACTTCTTGCCAGTAGTGACCTTTGATGCCGATAAAGTCCCACTTCCTTTTATCACCTCCAATAAAGGCAAGAGCAGCTAAGTGCAGGCAGCGTGGGCAACGCAGGTCCTTGTCCCCCAAGTGACCCCCGCGCACGCTTAGAGATTCAAACAGCTGTAAGGTCCGTTAGGAAAACAGACGCTTCCACCCTCCCCCAAACTTCCCCTCCCCAGCAACAACTACTTTTACCTCCTTTAGTTGATCTGGTATTTGCTTCCAAGTCTAAATAAGATGCCATCGTGGCTATATGCCTCACTATCTTCATTCTCAGCTATTATGTGCCGCGTTCCCACCCGGAAGCTGGGGTCTGCTCTCCCAGCTCACCTGGGGACACACCTCCCACCCTCTCCGGCCCCCTAGTGGGGTGGGTTATCATTCTGGTTGGATCAGTGTTCACTGCCTTTAAAGGCTGAATTCTTTCCCCCCAAAATTCTTACGTCCCAAACCCCAGCATGTCAGAATGTGACCTTATTTGGAAATAGGGTCATTGCAGACGTAATTAGTTAAGATGAAGTCTTTAGGGTAGGCCTAATCCAGTATGGCTAGTATGCTTACAAGAAGGAGAAACTAGGACACACAGACACCCATGGAGTGAAGTGGGTGTGAAGAGACAGAAAAGACAGCCATCGATAAGACAAAGAGAAAGGCCTGGAACACATCTTTTCCTGCAGAACTGCAAGAGAACACACGTCTGGTGTTTAAGCTCCCCACTCTGTGGCACCTTGTTCGGGCAGCCCCGGCAGACTAATACAGATGATTACATCCTTAGGAAGACACAGACATTACTAAAAGCCTAGCCACACGGTACCATATTTCTTTTTGAAACAACCTCCCCCCCCCCAGGAGCGAATACTAGTCTTCTCTGTTCCTTTGCTTAGTTTTCATTTTCTTACCGAAAACTTCATTAAAAAAATGATTCAACTCCAAACTCTTCCTCTCTTCATCCACGTGGCAAGGTGGGTTCCAGCCTCGATACAAACTCAAGAGACCACACTATCCAGAAGCATGAGGAGTGACTGAAGCTTTGGGAGCAGAGGAGACATACAGCCATAAATGGGGGCTAGGGCACCTGTACCAGAAGGGAGACCCAGGCAGAGGCTACAGGTGGCAAGGAAGCAAGGAGGCAGAGGAGAACCAGAGCTGACGCAGGGAATCTCTAGAAGCAGGGTGTTTGACACAGAGACATTCCTGGGATTAGAAAAAATATATATATCTGCATAGACAAATGGAATTCTAGGAAATGGGAGTTAAAATGTCCCTATTCGAAGATAAAATGACACCTTTCCTCCACACCAATACCAAACTTCCCAAATTCTACCTTTGTAACTGGAGTAAATTTCTTTAAAAAAATAATAAAGGAGGGATGCCTTCTAGATTATCTCAATCAAAAAAGCAAAGGCCAGAAAAAAGAAGTCTGAGAATTATAGAGCTAAAAGAAACTTATATAGTCCAGACTGCACTTCAAAAAAAATCTGTGAGGATACAGACTTTAGTCCACAGCTTTTCTCAGTCAGCATCAAAAGTTCTCAATGATTTCTTATGTAGTCTATCATCATATTCCATATAGATTATGGCTGTTCCCAAGAACTCATGCATAAAACAAAAATACATGAATAACGAGGATCAGGAAAAAAATACAGGTAAAAGATCAAGAGCCAGGGAAAGTTAAGACATCAGTGTGTACAGTATATGTCTACCATATAGAGACTTATTGCTTAGTAGAGGCAATTTGCCTTTTAGTTTCCTGACAACCAAACCAAAAAGGGAAACATGATCTTACATTGTTTGCAGGAGCAGACAGGGTGGGGCAAGGGCAGGGGGGCAGCCCACAAAAGAAGAAAAACTAACTGGCAGAAAGAACTTTGCATGTGGGGCTTCATATAGCACTGTTTTCAAGCCGAGGGCAAACCAGGTCACAGCGAGTTTTCTCTTCAGAAAAAAAAAGGGGGGGGGCATCTGTGTGGCTCAGTGGGTTAAACGTCCAACTCTTGCTTTCGGCTCAGGTCATAATCTCACGGTTTGTGGGATCGAGCCCCGCATCAGGTTCCACGCTAACAGTGCACAGCCTGTTTGGGATTCTCTCTCTCCCTCTTTCTCTGTCCCTCCCCGACTCACACTCGCTCTCTGTCTCTCTCTCAAAATAAATCAACATTAAGTTTTTTTTTTTTTTTTTTAAAAAGAACAGAATTGAATAAAAAATCTCAGAGCCTGTCTCATCTAGTAAAGGTAAATATTTTCTGTGAAATGAATATTTCAGTCATAACTAAGGATGGATGTGGGCATCAGGTTGCAATGTAAAATATATTTCTTACTGGGAGATATGGTCACAAAAATTTGAAAAAGAGCAGGAGACAGTAAGTGGACTTAATTTCTGGCCTGGCCAGTGCCTATTCCTTCCTGCCTGGCTCTGGGTGGTAAGGAATGGACTGCCCTTGCTGCAGTGCATCATGGTCCTGACCCATCCTCTGCCGGTTCTTCCCCTTGGCCTTTGACTCTGTCCAGTGGTCCCGCTTTGCACCTTCTAGCTCTTCCCCCAGTGGCAGCACCCTGGGGCAAGTATGACAGCTCGGGCTCCCTCTCTCCTCCTGGCACCTCAACTTTCTGGCACCCATCTCTGAATCCCCTGCTGTCCCACTGCCTCAGCCCACCCCGATCTCTCTCTCTCGTCCGTGGAAGCTTAGTCAGGGATGGGAGAAACAGAATAATACTTTCTCCTTCTGGGACACAACTGTTTCTCCTCCAGTTTCTCCACATTCCTTTTGAAAATGTGAACCAACTACTTACATACCTATGTTTATAGAGGCACCATTCACAATAGCCAAAAGGTGGAAGCAACCCTTGTCCATCAACTGAGGAATAGATAAGCAAAATGCAGTATATCCAGACAACGGAATATTATTCAGTCTTAAAAAGAAATGAAGCTCTGGTACATGCTACACCATAGATGAACCTTGAGGACAGTATGTTAAGAAGTCAGTCACAAAAGAACAAATATTATATGATTCCACTATTTATATGGGGTACCTAGAATAGGCAAAAATCATAGACACAGAACATAGAACGGAGGTTACTGGGGGTTGGAGAAAGGGAATCATGGAGAGTAACTGCTTAATGGGTACAGAGTTTCTCTTTGATATGATGAAAAATTCTGGAAATACATAGCAGTGATGTTGCTCAACATCATAAATGTACCTGATGCCACTGAATTGTACACTTCAAGTGGTTAAAATGGTAAATTTTATGTATGTATATATATATATATATATATATATATATATATATATATATTTGCCACCGTTAAAAAATGCATAACCTCAGTCCAATCATGAGAAAACCCAGTCTGAAGGGCATTCAACACAATACTGATCAATACTCTTCAAAAGCGTCAAGGTCATGAAGGACAAGGAAAGACTGAGCAAATGTCATAGAACACAGGGTACTGAGGAGAAATAACAACTAAATGCAATGTGGGATCCTGGATAGGATCCTAGAACAACAACAACAACAACAACAAAAGACATTAGTGGAAAAACTTAAGAAATTAAACAAGATCTTTAGTAAACAGTATTACACCATGTTGATTTCCTGGTTGTGATAACAGCACTGTGATTATGTAAGATGTGAACATCGGGCGAAGCTGAGTGAGGGATGTATGGAAACTCTCTATACTAATTTTGCATCTTTTCCTTAAATTTAAGAGAAAAATCAAAAGTTTAAAAAAGTTTTAAAAACCAATCCACCCTTTAAAAATAGTGCAATATATACAGCTGTACATCCATTAATCCTTACCCTGAGGGTGGTCAGTTCACATTTGAAGTACCCAAATCAGAAAAGAACACTCCAGGGATAGTGGGTCAGCATTTGAAAGGCTAATCAGAGCCCATCTGCAGCAGAGTTAGTCAACTGGCATAATGGAAATGAGCAATGGCTCCCTGCTCTCTGGATTGGGTGAAAATACCGTGCTGGCATCGCGACCCTAGCAAGAACCACACAAAAGAATCTAGGAATAGCAGCAATCCATCCTCTTTAGAAAAGGGGCTCTCTCAGGACCCTTGGACAATGATTAAAGAAGGGCCCTGTCCCCTCCCCAGGGGCTAGTGGAATCCTGCCACTGGAACACCATCAACATCTTCCCTGACCATCTCTCACTTGGGCAGAGAGCTGGAACTTTGCAGAGCAAAAAGTACAGACGGGGCTCTCTCTAAGCCTTCTTGCTAACAAATGTTTAATGAGTGGCCAAAGTTGGTCTGAGACTTGCTTTCCCTGCAACATACCTCCTGGTCATGGGACTGTGGGAAAGAACACACAAAGCTCCCATCAACTGTTTCCCAAAAGAATTTGACAATTCTTCAAAGGACAAACCAGTTTAGGTCAGTTCACAACAGATAATGGGTTAGGATTTCTGAGAACGAGCTTATGGCCCTGTGAGCATGTGCCAGATCAAGTCTACACCCCCGGAGCAGAGTCCTCCAGGGACAAGGTCTCCAGCTGGACTGTTACTGTCACCAGAGAGGGCCATTCGGTCAGTGGCAAGCCTCCCCTGGGACACCAAGAGTCCACACTGAACTCCCTGGGCTTGCAAGGGCTGGAGTACACAGAATGTCCAAAACCTGACCCAACGAATTTATTTAGCCCAGAGTCTTCAAGTTGACTCAACAGTGGAATCGATCACAAAGCACTCATGAAAGCCCATGCTTTTATTTTCTTTAGAGCCAGATGTAATCAAGCCCGTCTTCTATTTTCTTCCTCCCAAGGGGCAGACTCGTCTCATTTCCTGTCCACATCCCCCTGCTTCCTCATTCCCCTCTTGCTGGTCAGCCCAGCTGTTGCCAGCCATCCCAACTCCTGGCTCTCCTTCAGTGCAACCCCTAAACCCCAGCCACCCCGGGAGACGGTAGCCCTCAGTGACAGTATCAGCTGGGATCATCAAAACTCCAGGACAGTCTACACAGCAACAAGGTATCCGACAAACTTGACAGCCCGCTGGGCTGAGTGAAACCTCCTTTTCAACTTCCTCAAACTCTGCAAAGATGGAAGTTGTCTTCCACACAGGCTGCCGCCAAAATGGCTGCCCCGTTGGCCGTACCGCACACAGAGAGCAAGAAAAACAATGTCCCCACCTGAAACTAACATAACACTGCACATTCGTTTTATTGGAATTTACAAAAAGGAAAACAGCATCCCTGGTGTGGGAGGCAGAAACAGTGCCGCCTCCCCTACATCAGATATCCACACCCTAATCCCTGGAACCTGTGAATACCTGACAAAGGGACAGTAAAGTTGCAGGTGAAATTAAGCTGGCTAATTAGCTGACCTTAAAATTGGGAGATTAGCCTGAATTATCCCAGTGGATCTAATGTAATCCTAAGGATCCGTAAAAGTCTAAGTTGGGGGCAAAGAGAAGGCCAGAGTGATGGGATGTGAGGAGAGGACCCCCTGCTGCAGGCTTTGAAGATGGAGGAGGGGGGTCATGAGCCAAGGAATATGAATGGTCTCTAGATGCTGGATAAGACAAGGGAATATAATTTTCCCTAGAGTTTCCAGAAAGGAGCAGAGCCCTGTCGACACGAATCTAACCCAGTGAGACCCACGTCAGACTTGTGACCTAAAGAACAGTGAGACAATAAATTTGTGTTGTCCTAAGCCACGAATTCTGCGGCCATTTGCAATGGCAGCAATGCCAAATAAATAAAGCTGGCCGTCAAGTGCCACGGTAGCTTGTTCCAGGCCTAATAAATAAGTGAGTCTTAAGTAAAACTATCTGCGCAAAGTCCACAACACTTGCCTCCCCTGAAGGCCACTGGCCTCCATTCCTTTAGGCCTTACCTCTAAAGAACCCGGGGCCCGGGGACAGAAAACACACGTGGGTTTGTGTCACAGGGCAATTCTAAATAGAACACTTTGCCTGTGCCATTTTTATGAGGTATTTGCTTGACACAGATCTTTAAAAAGAAAACCCACTCAGAGTTATTTCTGTAACTGAAGGTGGGCAAGAATGGGGATAGTAAAATGAGATTATTACTTATGAAATGAGCAATGGAAGTTAAGCCTGTTCTTACCTATCATTGACTGCATCACTCTGCAACTTAGTATGGTGAGAACAACTTCCATTTCGGACCACCCCAACCCCACAGTACGCGGGTCTGAGTCTCCGTGTTGTTCTTCGGTGGCCTCAGAGCTGGCACGTATGTGCTAATCTGTTCTGATTATTCGTTTGGCCAGCGCCAGACACCCACAGAGAGGCACAACTCACTCTTCTGAACGTATTTTCTGTGTGTGTGCTGAGCACCCTTAACGCGCAGTGACACAGGATCCTCCCGAATAGAGGGTGGGGGTGAAGAAGCGGAGTGACAGGGCGGTCAGCTCTCCATGTTTCAAGAGATTTGGATTCTCTTTCCAACTGGCTGGGAGTGAGGGTTCAAACTCTAACAGTGTCCAACTGACAAAAGTCTTGCTCTGTGATTCCTATTACCCAAGCTCGAGAGGAGTGAGGGCTAACAAAGGCTGGCCTAAAAATAAAAAGCCATTATTTCCAATGCCACAACAGTGGGCCATTTAAGCTCTATTTTTAGCAAGTCTCGCTTACCTGTGAAGCAGCATATGGCTCCTATAATTCTCCAAAGCACGAAAGCATTAAAAGATCGGAGTGCCTCTGGTAAGTGGGCTGGTCCCCAAGTGAGCATTCCCACACTGACAAAAGTGGACAGCCGACAGTCCAGTTGGCCCAACTGGCTTCCAAAGGGACCCACCATCACGCTGCCAGCTCTTAGCCATTAGCAACACTTAAAACATTAAGCCAAATGACAGAAGAGTTTCTGCTACCAAATCATGGTATTGGAGACTTTGAGTTTCTGACAAGAGGACATTTTCTAAGCAATTACTCCCTAGGGACAAAGAAAATCCTGAAGCAAAACACCAGGGACCGGTTCAGGCTAAAGATAACGTACAGCAAGAGGAAAAGAGAAGAAAAACATCCCGTTGCAGGGCACACAGCGGGCCAGCGACACTTCCCTAAATGCAGGGTGAGAGGCAGCCTGCAGAAAGGAGCACACCGGCCCCCTTATCTCAAATCTCCTGTGCGCAGCGCGGGGCACAGGCGTGCACTTCTTTGCGTCCCCAGGAGGAAGTGTGGCAAGCCCGAACGCTGGCCACAACTAAGAAAAAGTAGATTTCTTCTGTGGCAGACTCACAGCAAGGAAACTTGGGAGACGGTAAAGTAAGCCAGCGTGCCGGCTGCCCTACCGACACAGGGCGCCCCGAACCAACCAATCATTGCTCTTTTCTCAAGTTCAATGCAAAGAGATGCCCGATAATGGCTAATCAAGGGCCACAGGAAGATTCTTGAATGTACAGTACAAGTGGTCGGGGCACAAACGCTGCCGTGCAGCCAAAATTCTCCTACGGACCGCGCCATGGATCATTTTTGCTTATTTCTTTGGATCTTTCAAAACAGAAATACATCCAAACGTGTGACTCTACCTTACAAAATGACTGGGCCGAGAGTAGGGAAGGCTGAGCAGCAATGGCTTTCTCAGCTGCTCCTGACCTGTCTGCGATGCGCGAACGAGATGTGACTATGCGATACCATTAGATACCAATTTCCGGCCCCGTTTGGGGAAAGAGACTCTGGCTTTAGAGTCATACATCATATGTTGTTTTCACTCATTCAACAAATATTTTTCTTTAGCTGCTTATTCTGGCTGCGATACCGTGCCAGATACAGGGACACCAGTGTGGAGAAGACGACCGTGCTCTTTGCCTTGGAGCCAAAGGAACTACAGTCCACGGAGCATGATTTGTGGGGTCCCTGCAGTACCTGGTGGGGCTTCCTGAGCCAGCACGTGCCCAGTGCCCTCTCCTCAAGCAGTGACCCTTCCCCTGTGCATTAGGAGGTATCCACATCCGAGTTAGCGGTGGAGAGGGAGGAAGAGGAAGATGGAATGGTCTGGCTACAACAAATCGGATTTCCTTACATTTTTCCAGCAGACCAAGTAAAGCAAAGATAAATAAGACATCTCATGATTCCCCCCTCAAAAATCAGTAACTCATCCTCAATTGGTGGTTTCTTCTTATTCATAAGTATTGACCCAGGAAAGTTAAAACACGACTGTAGCATGCATGAATTATTTTAGCCGAACATGCTATTCCCTTCTATGTCCTAAGCAAGAACTCATCAGCTCCAGGCTGAAGGCCAGGATTTCACAGGACAGAGCTTAGGACAATATGGAAGGACAATAAGGCAAAGACTTAGCAGAGCCCAGGGAGAGCAGGGGGGCCATGGGGAAGTGCCCAGAATGGTGCTGTTGGAGCCAGCTAAAGACTAATGAGTACCACAGACTCCTAAGTCATCACCGCAGAAAGGTTTCCCTACCTTATATCCAATAATCAGTGCACAAAAATTTGACACACTATTGACTTAGCCCTCCGTTATCTGAAGGAAGCAATGGATAGCCAAAGAAAAAAACATTCCTGAAAGAAGCTTTCCAGTTGTGGGGAGATGGGGAGGACCCGAGTTAGCACAGAAATCAGATGAGAGCCCACTCCACCTCCCTGTTCCTCCCTACTGCTCCCCACCGCCACCCCTGCCTCCTCTCAGAGTGGAGAAACTTGCTTTCCCACAGCATTCCCCAAACTGGCCCTAGTCTCACTTATCTACATCTGGCCCCTGAAAGACATCCCTCATTGGGTTGGTTCAGAACTCTCCAGTCATGCTACGCCTTTAAATAGCTCTCCCTACCACTGAAGGTCCACCACCTGGGTGCTCTTGACAGGACAATCTATTTTAAAACACCAGCTCCCAAGGCACAGCCAGCATACAGCCAACACACACGTCAGCACCAAGGTCAATGACAAGACCCAAGCCTAAAGAAAGTGCAGCAGGCACTGGTGGTGTTGTGGTGCTCAAATTACAGCTCAGGTGAATGGGAAGAGCCTGGGATACTGGAAACTATTCGCATTTCTCACTCATGGGCCAGGCAGAGACATGGTGGGACCAAGGTTATCAGATGAAAAACAACGTACCAACCCTGCTAGTTGTGACAGGAACATTCAAAGGAGAGTGACCTGGAGTCAGTCATTAAATAGCGGTTCTACCTAGAGGTTCACACAATCCCTGTGACCTGCAAGTTTTCGGCAACTATCTCTGAAAGAATGATCCAGCCCCCAGCAAGGAGAGCAAAATGTTATTGTAATTTCAGGAGAGAATTCACAGTGTTGAGGCTAGGGGTGTTTGAAAGCCAACTCAATGGTCTACTCGGGTAGTCAGGACACCCAAAAAGTTAAGAAGATCCAGGAACAACAGCATAACAAGCCTGATTATCTCCAGCAACTGACTTCCAATTGCAGCTCATGTCTGGGAGGCAACAGGGAGTGGTGGGGAGCACGGCAAACCAAATTCACATGTTCACCCACCTGAACAGAGCTGCCACAACTGCAGCCAAGGAGGAACGCCAGCCCAAGGATACCAGAAGACCTGGGCTCTAAGAGCAGCTAGGGATCTGAGGTGTTATGGAAATATCAACCAGATTCCCAAACAGTAGCAATTTGAGATTTGTAAAACACCACAGGCCACGATGAGATACTGATGTGGCTCTCACAGCTCCTAACAATCTTAAGATCATTTTCTACACTGAATTTCCAGAACACCATCCATAGTACAGACCCTCTCCACAACCATACTACTCAGAAGCCCAGTGTTCCCAGCACCCAACCTCAGTCCAGGCAACTCAGTTCAGCACAGCATTTTAAGACATTGTGAATTCATTGGAGGCATTTGTTTTCATATTATTTCTACATTCCCTTTTTTTTCTTCATATAAATGGCTGAATTCCTATTAGTTTATTTCTTTTTTAATATAATTTATTGTCAAACTGGTTTCCATACAACACCCAGTGCTCATCCCAACAAGTGCCGTTCTGATAGAAGGAATAAATGTGTAATTTCAGATCCTTCTGAGTTTTATTCCAAAACTTCTGTGTAACTATCAACACTGCTGTAAACATCTGCAGTCTTCCACCAAAGACAAAGTCCGGGACTGACAGATACACCAGAGTTCTCACATTCACCGCTCTCTTCCATGCTGTCTTAGTTGGCATCGGCTGCTCTAACCAGAACACCAGACACTGGGTAACTTCAACAACAAACATTTACTCCTTACGGTTCTTCAGGCTGGAAGTCCAAGATCACTGTGCCAGCACGTCAGGTTCTGGTGAGAACCCTCTTCCTGGCATCCATATACAGTGTCTGGGGGAGAAGGAGGGGGGGGGAGGGGGAGAAAGCAAGGTCTTTTCGGTCTCTTCTGATAAGGGCACTAACTCCCTCACGAGGGTTCCACTCTCATAACCTAATTACCTCCCAAAAGTCCCACCTCCAGGGGTGCCTGGGTGGCTCAGTTGGTTGAGTGTCCAACTTTGGTTCAAGTCATGATCTCACAGTTTGGTTTGTGAGTTCGAACCCCAGACCGGGCTCAGTGCTGTCAGTGCAGAGCCTGCTTCAGATCCTCTGTCACGCTCTCTCTCTGCCCCTTCCCCACTCACATTCACTCTCTCTCTCAATCTTTCTAAAATAAATAAACATCTATTTTTAAAAAGTCTGACCTCCAAGTACCATCTCATTGGAGATTAGGGTTTCAACATATTAACTTTGTGGGGACACAAACATTCAGTCTATAAAACACACCCCCAAAAAATCTGTGTGTCTCTGTCTGTCTTTCATACACACACACACACATACACACACACACACACACACACACACACACACACACACAGAAAACAGATGGGACACAAAAGCTGGGGGGCCCAAAGCTAGTGGGATAGGGGAGTATGATCAGTGCACCTACCACATGCACAGAATGTATGAGGGGGTCTCACATATCGGAGGGCTCTGGCACAGTGTGCTAGTGGGGCCTTTTTGGCTGTTTATTGGTAACTCATCTGAGCCCCTACTCTGTGCCACACTCCTAATACACACCATGTATTTAATCCTAGTGATGGCAGCTGCTCCATGGGCTTCCCTGAGGAAACTACAAGCAGGCCAGCGGTTGGAAATGGCCTTCACAAAAGGAATGCGGCAATGGAAGACAGACAGAGGGCATGGACACTCGTGAGGAAAAAAGTAGACCTCCAATATACAGTTTGCTTTTGTCGTTATTCAGACACGTGAACCCTGGGAATCACGAGGTAAGAGAATGAAATCCCGTCTTCAGAAAGTTCACCAGCTCTGACGATTTAATACTTTCAAAATACCCACAGCCATGAGATTGGCAACAGTGCGGCCATATGATGCAGCAGAGACTGATGAGTACCTCCCAGTATCCCCCTCTTCGTTTGAGAAACAGAACCCTTCCCTCCTTCCACGGTAGAGTAATGGCACCCCCAAACGTGTCCCTATGCTAATTCCCAGGACCTGTGAATATGTTACCTAACCAGGCAGAGAGGACTCTGCAGGTGAGATGAAGCTGAGGACCTTGAGATGGGGAGATTATCCTGGATTACCTGGGTGGGCCCAGCGTCATCACAAGGGCCTTAAAACATGGAAGAGGAAAGCAGACGAGCCAGAGAGGATGTGAGGACAGAGGAGGGGGTGGGACTGAGGTGAGGAAGGGACCATTAGCTAAGGAGTGTAGCGGCCCCCACAAGCTACAAAAGGCAGGGGTCAGATCCTGCCCTATAGCCTGTGGAAGGAACGCAACCCCGCCGACCCATCGTGGACTCCTGACCTCCCGAACTAGAAGACAACAATTCTGTGTCATTTTAAGCCATTAAGTTTGTGGTCATTTGTTACAGCAGGAATAAGAAATTAATACCCCCACCCCCAGTGTGTGGGGGGCACGTGGCCGGCCAGGTGGAAATCATATCCCCCAGACCCACCTGCAGCTAGGGCTAAGACTGTAGCTAAATTCTCACCAATGGGCTGTGCTGGGGAATGACAGTTTCCAAGTCACGTCCTTTAAAGAGAGGAGCTGCTCGCCCTCCACCTTCCTCTCGCCTGGGGCCCTGGGCTGGAAGGCAGACCAGGGAAGGTGAGCCAGCTCCTACCAAGCCGCCACAAAGGTAACGCCCTACGAAAGGTGGAGAGGGCGACAAGACAGAAGGAACCTGACCCCGATGACCCTGCAGAGCAAAGCCATTCACTCATCCTCAACAGTCCTGGGGTCAGCAGGCAGTCGCCCAAGAGGAAAATAGACAGCTATGCTATCTTGGGGTCTCTGTGACAGCCACTTAGCCTAAGCCCTAATATATCTGGGATACCAAACGTCAGCGGAGACAGGAACAGCAGAAATGTTTACACTCTGAGATTACACACTTTGAAAACCAATGTGGTGTTCTCTTCTAAAGCTCATATACTCTCTCCTTCAATAAATATGTTCTCTTCTTCATTCATTAGTTTGTTCATCCACTCATTCACTGGGAGAACATTCTGGTACAACCACTTCGGAAATCCAGGAACCTGAAAGCCAGCAAAATCACTCCTTGCTATACACCTTTAAAAAACATATTTTACACATGTACCTAGAGACATCTATTAAATGGTGATAGGAAGTCCATTCATAGTAGCAAAACACCGGAAGCGATGAAAAGTCCACCACTAGGAGAAAGGATAAATATACAATAATAAATACACAAACTATAAAATGAGAGACAACAAGCAAATCACAAGTCTCTGTGCAGTTTGGTGCCAGTTTAAAAAAAAACTAAAACCAAGCAAAACCAGACAACATGTTTTTAGGAGATGTATGTGGAAATGCTAAAACTATTTGTTAAAGAAGAAGGGAATGATGATGTTTTTAAAAAGACCCATGATGACCCATGATGTCCATGAGCCTGGGCGGCTCAGTCGGTTAAGGGTCCGACTCTTGATCTCAGGGTCATGAGTTCAAGCCCAGCATTGGGCTTTTTTTTTTTTTTTTTTTTTTTTTAAGTAGGCTCCTCACTGGGCTCTACAGAGCCTACTTTAAAAAAAAAAAAACAACAACAAAATCCAGACCCATGATGGTCTTCTCCTCCAGAGAAGGTAGGGACAGAGGACTGAGCCAGAGTGCACTTGAGGGAATGGGTTCTGAGTATCTATTTTATAATGACTCTTGACACCATCCACATTACATATAGTCTTGTGTGTATCAAATATCTTATCACTTTCCGAACTGTTTTGAAGGCATCGCGCGAAGTGAAAAGGCCTGTATGGAGGACGGATTCTCACCATAGTGTGAAAAGACAAAAGAGAACGGAGAGGCAAGTGAACTCAAAAGACCGTGCCACTTTAAGCAGATGTGACCGTATCACATCACCAGCAACAACGTCATTTCTGAAACGCACCATCGTGTCTCCTATTAGTGTTGATTTCAGCTCTATTGGGTTAATTTATACTTAATTTGCAAATCTGTGCCAGGTTTATACTTACAAATGAGCTAAAAGCCAAAAGGAGCTTATATCTAGCTAAGTGCCTGGATTTTCCAGTACTATCGTTATTAAAATTTAAGGCAATTAAAAAGGAAGGAAATTCTGGCACAGGCTACAACATGGATGAACCCTGAAGACCTTACACCAAGTGAAATAAGCCAGTCACAAAAGGACCAATACTGGATGATTCCATTTACATGAAGTACCTGTAGTGGGTCAAAATCACAGACACAGAAAGGAGAATAGTGGTTGCCAGGGCTGGAGGAGGGGGAGGTGGGGGGAGTTAGTGTTTAAGAAGCATGGAGTTTCAGGTGGGGAAGATTAAAAAGCTCTGGAGAAGGACGGTGGTGACAGTTGTACGACAATGTGAATGCACTTAATGCCACTGAACTATACACGAGAATGGTAAAAATGGTCAATTTTATGTCACTCATAGTTGACCACAATAAGCAATAAATAAATAAAAGCTAACAAACACGTTCAAACATTTAAGACAAAATAGGAATTCTTGGAAACCACTTTCCCTGTCAAGGGGCCTTCCACGTTACTCACTTGAGAAACGCTGCTCTCTGGTTTCTCTCTAGACCTCCAGCGTGGAGGGAGGTTCAGAGACCGACTAAACACCGTCGGATCTCAGAAAGCTGTCTTCTAACTTGATGCGTGTTCCTCAAATTAACACCTTTCCTCTTTCTGGATAAAGAGACTCTCTTCAAACCAACAGCCTTTGGTTTAACTGCTGATTTCATTGTGTGGTTCATGAAATAATCACATCACAGGCTCCCTCCCACTAAGGGAAATGAAAGTTAACTAAAATGTGTCATTGAGTGGAACTTTAGATATCTCTGAGTTCCTCTGGTTATCGAATCTTACACTTAACAGGCACTCAATAAACACTTGTAGAATTTAATTGAAGTCCAGTATATGGCAATACTGAGTCAACTGTCTTGTTTATTCTACCAGTACGGGCTGGTTTATGTTCACAATCTGAAAATGTAACAAAGGGAGAAAGTGTGTGGTACAGGGTAGTCACCAATGCTCTCTCTCCAACATGTACTATCATGAAGTTTAGAACTTTCACAGAAACTTGCCCCTGAGAGGGCATCATAAATACTCAACTCATTTTTTGCCAGGTACATGAGCTGACATATGGCATATACTTGCCGGCTGAGGAATACATACTTAGCACAATGCTGTTCGTTAACGAAACTGATGCATCATGAAGGCAAGGCTTTGAGATGGTTCTTCTAGCCTGGATCCTGGGGTTCTAACCAGCCTTACCTTGCACTGTTTGAAGCTAAAAGCATAATATTTTTAGGGGAGCGTATGACAATGACACAAAGCTAAGCTCAGAAACCACAAAGGGGTTATTACAGCCACGATATTTCCTTTGTCAGCATGGGACTTAGACCCATATCCCAGAGAAATATAAAGTCACCTTGAGGACCCAGGGCCTGCAGGACACAGTTTTCCATAAGGTTCTGGGAAACAAAGTTCCTTTCAATGCCAGCCAGGGCACGAAGTCAAAGGAGGAAGGGAAGGGGAAAAGAAAGAGAAGGAACCAAACTCCCAAGGGTTTCACCTTTCACTGTGTGTACGCTAATCTCACACTTGAATGCTAAACCAGGATTAATCACCTCAAAATGGTACACTGGAAAGGGTACAGTGCTGTGGACTATGAAAGCCTCGCAGCAGTCTCCTTCAGAGGTGTCTCTCCCCCACCTCTCCCGTCTCTGTCTCACTCTCTGTCTCTCTCTCTCTCTCTCTCTCTCTCTCTCTCACACACACACACACACACACACACACACACACACGGGTGGAAGCACATATAGTGGAGAAGGGATAAGAAGCCATATGAGCACATAGTCTCTTGAACTAAAACTGAAAGCAAGCACAGGGACAGCAAGCACCCCACCGATCCACATGCACTAATCCCCATGGACTCAAGTCCTCTTCGTTATCATCATCATCGGCCATTCTAGTCATTCAGAGGGTAATGGAAATAAAGAATGGATATAAAATGTCACCCTGCCTACAACCTGAATTCCTTAAAGGACAAAAAGGAAAATTATGTCCGTCACGCCCCTATTTATAATATCAAGATTATGGAAACAACATAAATGCTCAACTGACAGGGAAATGGTGACATAAATCGAGATCCTGAAGTCAGATATTCAGCAACTAAAAATACTGGCTTCGAAGATGACTATGAAGGTAAATAAACACCAGGACATACAATTATATCTATTACAATCCATGCACATATAGCTACAAGTACATAGCAAAAAGACTAAAAAGACCTACACCAAAATAAAATGGCAGTGGTTGTATCAGAGTACAGTATGGGTCGCCAATTCAAATTCTCCTGCTTCTTATTTTCTAAATCCTATAACACAGTCGCTGTATTTATAAACAAAAAAATGTAAGGTTCGAGAACATTGGAACTAGAAGAAGAAACAGCCTAGAATCCACCCCCTCCATGCAGGTGCTGGAAGGTGAGCCCCTCCCTAGAGATGGTGAGCCTGTGCCCCACCCCCTCCCCCAGCGATGGCGGGAGCTCCTCCCAAGGCCCTCCCAGGGACCACTCTTCAAAGGTTTCTTCTTCCCCGGGGGAACCACACCTCCTCGTGTGGCCTCCGTGACCTTAGACTGCTCTGAATAAAAGCCAGTCTCACCGGCCACACTACTTTTACTGAGCAAAGGAGGTGGCGATGGTGGACGGTGCACTGGTGACATTGGCAGAAAGTCCAGAGGCCCCGGCAATGGCAGTGGTAGAGGGCTCTGAGGAAGCAATGGGAGGGGTGTGAGAAGAAGGGTTTCGACAGTGAACGGGAGTTGGGGGAGGGAGAGAGAGAGAGAGAGAGAGAGAGAGAGCGAGCTGGCCAGGAGGAAAGAGAGGAAGAGGTGCTGGGGAGGAGATGGGAGGGAAAGGGGTGGGAAAAGAGAGGGAGGAGGAAGTGGAGAGAGGCAAAAGAGGGATCAGTAAGAAGGGCAGGGAAAGGCAGGGATGTGGAGAAGCAGGATATGCAGGAGGGTGAATGTGGGTGAGAAGAGAGACGGAGAGGAGGGGCGAGGAAGAGAGAGGCGGGGGCGGTGAGGAGGTGGAAAGAAAGGCAGAGGAGAAAGGGAGGAAAAAGAGAGGGGCCCCAGGGAAGGGCAGGAGAGAAAGAGAGTGGGAGAGAGGGAGGGTCAGAAGAGGGTGGGGGGATGGGAGATCGGTGGACAGACAGCGAGGGTCAGACAGAGAGGGTCTGAGGGAAGAGAAAATTGGGGAAAGAGCAAGGAGTAAAGGGAAGGTATGGGGAGAGGGGTGAAGACAGAGGGTGGGGGGTGACATGGAGGGTGGGAGAAGAGAGAAGGTGGGGGGGAGAAGACAGAAGGTGCTGGGGGGGCAGGAAGGGGTGGGGACAAAGAAAAAAGACAGGGAAGAGAAGTTAGGAGGGAGAGAATGTGGCAGGGAGAAGGTGGGGGAAGGTGGGAAGAGGGGTTACTTGGAAGGCAGCAGAGGAAGAGAGAGACAACCCGGAAACGTGAAGGGAAGAGGCAGGGAGGGTAGAAGGGAGAGATGGAGTGGGTGGGGGTGGTGAGGGATGAGAGATGGCTGACGGGACCGAGAAAGGGTGGGGGAGAAAAGTGGAGAGAGAAGGCATGAGGTTGGACAGAGGTAGTCTGCCAGACTTTGGATGACAGTCCCCTGCCCCCTTTCCCCTTCATCTCTCTGACTGGGCGGTTACCTTGCCAGGCAGTGGCTGTTTTTCACAATGTCTTCATCTCTTCCTCCATTTAAGAACCCACAGGTTCCCTAAAAGAGCCAGAAAGTGTCACAACTGTACCCCACCCCCACAGTGTGCTATCATCAACCCATCCAAATGCCTCTGAAGTCACATCTATGCTTTTTTACACGACTGGGGTCTCAAAGGATAAAAATAACCCCATTAATCACTCAGAAGCACAACTGTGCCCGACAGGGCCAGGAGCCCTTCCTCAGGGGAGCCTTATGAAAGGGGCTCCAAAGATGGATGGGACAATGTCAAACGCTCTAGCACCACCTCACACTCATCACCCCTTTGTCAAGAGAAAATGGGCAACAGGGCACTTTCAGGTATTCTGGCTTACGGCTTTCAAGCATCCTCGTATATAGTGCACGCCCCAAGAGTGGCCCCCAGGTACCAAGCACTGCTCCCAGGACAGGGCTTCATTCAGATCAGGGGACTGGAACCAGGTGCGTCCTTCTCCTCCTAGAAGTGGGCCCACAGCAACCACCTGTGTGTCTTTCGGGAGCAACATGGACTCCAGTGGGCTCAGCCTGGCTAATGGGAATTTGGAACTGGAATGAACAATCAAGTCACTCTTAAGAAGCGGCTGGAACTGTGGCACATGCCCCATGAATGAAATGCGCAGAGAGAAGAAAGGGGACAGGGGCAGGGAGGAGGGGAGGAGAGAAGGCGAGATGGCACATGGGGCAGTTAACCCATCCCTGGTTCTGGGGCTTCTTGGGACCCTTGGGGTGCAAGAGAGGCCCCTGTGACCCTGTAATAAGCCCTCCTTTCCAGGTAACAGGCTCTGCTTCGCCTCCTCACTTGAAGAAAATCCTTACTGCACGTCTGCAATATGAAGCAGGAGAGAGTCCTAACCCAGTTAAGAAGCATGGTCTCGATCAGTTAAGATCCAGGACAAAGTTTCTACCGGTTAAGAAACCTAGATCAGTTGAGACTCAGGAGTACACAGCACATTCTCCTAGAGAGCTCTTCCAAAATATGCCCATCGGTCCACCAAAATCAGACGAGGAGGACCCAGACATAGAGTTCTGGTGCACATCCCTAGTGGAGGAAGCCACCAGCTACACAGAAGTTCTCCTATCTGCGATTAACCATGACCTCATCGCATAGAAGGAGGGAGAAATAACAGAAATACATGTCCGCTGCTACAGGCATGAACTCTGCCTGGAAGATTTTGGGAGAAATAAAACACAGACAGCCTTGGTCAGGGGACGGCGGAGGAATCACCAAAGAACTGGAGGGCTGAGATTCAGAAAGAGACGTGTCATTGTGAGCACTTTTCATTACAAAAAAATGAAATTACATTTAAAAATGTTTTGAAAATTCCCCCAGCAAGTAGCTATAGTCTCAATCCCCAACAAACAGGTGAACTCCTTCCCTGTGCAAATTGTGTCCTCCACTGGGGACACCCCTACTCCCATTCTCTCCCCAGACCCAGCCCCCCCCCCCCAACCAGCTAAGTACTTTCTTTTCATTTCTTTGCTGACAAAGGCAGCAATTAAGCTAAAACATCACCATCAATTCCCCACCACTTGCTCGGCCCAACCTGCTCAAGGGTCAACAATGAGCTACCTGACGGACTGTATTTGGGGTGACACGTCTGTTGTCCATCTAATATTTTATGGAGAACAAAGGGGCAGTGAGAAATCACTGGTTAAGTGAAAAATGATCCCATTTTGTTTGTTATGAAGAGGGGTTTGGGGTTTTGATTTCTGAATGATCACAACAGGAGAAACGCAACGCCCATTTATGAAGCCATTCATGTCAAATGAATTTTACTCAGAAGCTAGCATGTAAAATGCTCAAGCAGAAGGTAGCATCCAGAACAGTCTGGTGAAGAAAATGAATATCCGTGAAGAAGCGGGCTAAGAAGAGGGGACAGCAAAGCCAAGAAGGCCTTTCCCAGTTCTTATCCAAAACAACATTTAAGCACCTCCTTTGAGCTCTAGGCACAAAAATGAGAACTAGCTGGAATAATTAGGGAGGACACTAAGCTAATTAAAGACTCACACAGGGAGTGGGTGTGTGATGGATAAAACTAGTGCAGCCCCAGAGGACCAGACCTAGAACAGGGCCCCAAGTCTTCCAAGTCTAGAACAGTCTAGAAAAATCCAGCAAAAACACAAGGGCTGGTGTTTGCATACCGACTGATAAATAGTTGAAATCTAAGGAGATGGTGATTTAAAATGTCTACACATGCTGTACTCCGGTGCTTAAAGACTTAAATTTGTTAAGCAAAATGAGTACTTAATGAGACGTCAACATTTATAGCATTTAATCCAAGACACTGAGGAAAGAACAGCAGTATGAACTGAATAGCACTTCATCTTGCCACTCTGTCCCTCACCTGGGGGCAGGCCAGCCTCCTGCGGTGGCCCCACCACTTCCATGGCCACCGGAAGGAAATCAGCTTAAGGCCTTTACTGGGTTTTTCTTGCCAACTGAATGCAGTTCAGTGAGGACAAATATTAGTGAGGATTTTTTTTTTTGTTATTAGTGTTTTTTCTTCCCGAAGCTAAACATAGCACAGTTTATCACCCCAGGAAGGTCCACGAGATACATTTTGCTTTGCTGAAGTGTCCCCTAATGAAAACTATTGGCTTTCCTGCAAGATATTTACCCATACAATAACAATCAAGTTGAAAACCAACTTCTCATAATCACCCGGGGTGCCCGCATACCTTTGCCAGCTAAAGGAATTCAGGCAAAGAAACATGCAACTCTCGACTCTACGTGTGGATTGGAGGGGTCAGTTTGGCAGTGCAGTGCTTTCTCCCGTGACTGAAATATCCTGATGAATCCCAGTAATTGCCAAGGAAGTTACCCAAGCAACTAACTCACAAATGCTTCAGGATAGAAAAGGATATTCACAATTCCCCCAAGAGGACGAGAGGGATGTAACCAAGGGAGGTGGCTGGAGGGACAGGGTCAAACTGAAGTGCCTCCCAAAGGAGACGGTGACCAAACACATGTAAAAACAGCAAAACCATACTTTCCCTCTTCCTGTATTCCCTTGGAATCTCAACTGGGACCCTTGGACTTCTACCAAGTGTTCTCCAATATGCCTGGGCAGCCAGGAACCCCCAGGGGATCTGGATTCTATGCTTCAAGTTAGAAACTTGCCAGGAAGGAGTGATGAAAAACTTTTCGAAATAGATAGTAGTGCTGGGTGCACAAGACCGCGAATGTACTTAACGCCGCTGAGCTGCGGACTTAAAAATGGTTGCAATGGCAAATTTTGTTATATCCATATTACCATGATTTTAAAAATTAATAACGTAATATACCAAAAATCACTGAACTTCACACTTTCGATGGGTGAATTGTAAGATATGTGAATTATAACTCAATAAAGCTGTCTTGTTTTTAATTTACCAAGGAAACAGCTAGTAGAAAGAGCTTCAATGGGGGAAGCAGGAGCCTGATATTTACTGAGCGCCTACCTATATAAGTTGCTAGCTCTTTCCCGTTTAAAGGGAGCCGGGCCCTGCAGCTAGGGGACCATGCACTTTGCCTCTCAGAGTCTCAGTTCCATCATCTGATGGTGTGGGCTGCCATGACTGCCAAGGACCTTTCTAGCACTTCAGTTCCAGAGACCCATGTGTGAGTGGCAGAAGGACCCACCATCTGCCACCCGGCACACAAGCACATCCCACCAGGAAGGCAAAACATCAGGGGAGCCAAACACGGGAGAAATAAGTTTAACAACTCTGAAACCCAGGGATTGACAGAAGAGACGCAATGAGCTGTGTTAAGACACTTTCTACTCACAGAACAAAATGGTGAAAGAATGCCAAAGAGCCCTGCTTTCCAGTGACTTCTGGGTTTATTCATAAAACAAAGGCTGCGGCTCCAGAGGAAACTTTGTGTCCGGAGCAGCTGATGATGAAGGAAGGAAACGGTGTTTCAACCATCTGTGTAACGCTCAGAGCAGGCTGCCCCAACTTTGGGGGCTGGATAACCATTGGGGGGCTGTCCTGTACATTGTAGGATGTGTAGCAGCATCCCCGACCCCTGGCCCCCAGACGCCAGCAGCCTGCCCTCCCCCACCAGCTGTGACAACCAAGCGTCTCCAAACATTGCCAAACGTCCTCCTGGGGGGCAAAATCGCCCCCGGTTGAGAACCACTGCCAGAGAGAATTTTCCATCTTGAACTTGCAGTTCTTTGTCGAAGCCACATGCCATGTGGCGTTACCCTTCTCATCCACCGCAGTGCAGGCCAACATGAACTGTCGGCAAACAGACCTTGTCAGCACACCGTGCCTGGGGGATCTTACAGAATTGCACACACACTCCTGGCAGCCAATAGCCTAGGAGAATTTCAAGCAGTAACCATACTTGGGTGAAAGGGTTACTCATTCATTCATTCAGTAACATATGGCACTTCCCGTGTGCCAGGCAATGAGCCAGGGCAGTGTAGTTGGGGACACCCTGTCAGAGATGAACAGACTTAGTACAAGACGACATGTTATATAGCACCCTTCGGAGCAGGCCTCAAAAGATGAACAAGGGGTGTGGCAGGCTGCTAACAGCCCCTCAAAGACACTCACATCCGAATCCGCAGAACCTGTGAATGTTACCTTCTGTGGTAAAAAGGATTTTGCAGACAGATTAAGCGAAGGGGCTTGAGATGGGTAGGGTAGCCTGAATTACCCAGGTAGGCCCAATAGAACACAATGGTCTTTATAAAAGGAAGGCAGGAAGTTCAGAGTAAAAGAGGAGATGTGAAGACAGAAGCAGAGGTTAGAGTGATGTGGCCACAAGCCAAGGAACGTGAGCGCTTCTTCCAGAAGCTGGAAAAGGCAAGGAAATGGACTCTCCCTGAGAGCCTCCAGAAGGAACACAGCCCTGCCCACACCTTGATATCAACCCAGTAAGACCCAGTTTGGACCTCTGACCTCCAGAAGTGTAAGATTACAAATTTATGTTGTTTTAAGCCACTGAGTTTGTAGTATCTTATCACAGCAGCAAGAGGAAACTAACACAGAGGGACTACAAGGCAGAGAAGAGAATGAAATCCCTTCCCCATGAATGGAAAGGAACTGCACGGCAAAGGCTCAGAGGCCTGAACAAGCATGGAAAAAAGGCAGGCGTGGCCGCCAAGCTCCCCAAAGGCTTTGCTAAGGCATTCAGGATCTAAAGCATCTGCAGAAATGTTTCTAAAGCATTCCAGAAACATTTGGGCTTGACTGTACACTGGAAAGAACGGAGAGAGAGGAGATGGGAAAGAAGAGGAGGCAAGACCAAGAGGAGAACACCTATGGAAGTGGTGGGAAAGGCAGTGATATCCTCCAGGAAGGGGGGGACGGGGAGGAGAAATGCTGAGCTCCGCGTGTAGCATGCTCTGTTTGAGGTGTCCAAGAAACACCTGGATAAAGTTAGCTAGAAGGTTAGGAAAAATAATTCATTCAATCAGTATTAACTTGGGGCTTCCCATGTGCCAGCACAGGGACACAACGACCAAAGTGATGCAGTACCTGCCCTCCTTCAACACGGAAGAGAAAAGCAGAAGAGTCAGTATCAGAGGGATGTGCTATGAAAGAGACTTGACCGGCCACGGCTGGCTTGGAAGATGGAAGTAGGCCGTGAGCCAAGGAATGCAGAAGACTCTGGAAACGACAAAGCAAGGAAAGGGATTCTCCCTTAGAGCCTCCGGCAGGAATGCAGCCCTGCCCACATTTTGATCTTAGCCCAGTGAGACCTGTGTTGGACTTCTGACCTCCAGAACTTTAAAGACAATAAACTTATGGCATTTTGGGGCACCAAGTTTTTGGTAATTTATTACAGCAGCAATCAGAAACTAATACAGGTACCGGTACAGAAAATGAGGAACAAAGATCAAAAACCCTAACAATGCTAACAATGTATCGTAACATCCCTTCTAAAGAGGACGGAGGGCAAAGAAGGACGATGGCGAAGGCCTATGTGATACTCTGGTAAAAGTCCAAGAGACACTGAGATGAGCCAGCTAGTGTCACTAATGCCTGGGTGTTGGAGGTCTGGCATGGACTAGATTCATGGCAGAATCAACACTGTACTGTTCTAGCGATTCCATACGAGGTTTGTTCTGAACTAGGAGCATATTTTTCTCCTTCTCTAAGGCCATGTGTCACTTGTAACAGCATCTTATATTTGACCAGAGTGCCCAGGTACTACCCTTCAGTGACCCACATACTCTGGACCTCAGCTTTCTCACCTGCATGGCAAGAAGGTCCACCACCGACCTTGACCATGCATCAGAACCACCTGGAGGGCTCCTTAAAACACAGATTGCTAGGCTCCCCACCCCACCCCAGTTCATCATTCAGTAGGCAGAATTGGGGCCAGAGAATTTGTATCTTTAACAAGATCCCAAGGAGGCTGATGCTGGGGGACCACACTCTTGAGAACCACTGCATTAGACTCTCCTCTCACAATGCCAGGATTCTAGTATTTTTCTGCCCTGCATCTTTCCCGTTAAGAGCCATCCTGACTTATTGGCTCTCAGCAGCTTGCTCCGTGTGACTCTGTATCTCTTCTCTGGGATGGCATTTCAGTTGTCCATTGTGCTTAATGTTGAACAGTCCCCAGACTAGAGCTGGCCCGTATTAAGGAAGTAGCCACAAAGTATACCTAGAAAGGCAGTCTCCTCCCCTCCCCCACCCTCGACTCCTTTTCCCTTCCCCCATTTATCTCTTAGTTAACTCAGAAAAGCAGCCCCTGCCGGCCAGGAGCTGGCCGGGCAGTCTCCCATTGAACAAGCAATTTCCCCAGAACACCAACATCAGACAAGGCCACTCTGTGACCAGGATGGGACAAGACAAAAACAAGACCACTCTGTAATCCTGTCCGAACACGGAGAACAAGTGAACCTTGTCCAAACCACAACAGTCTCCACACATCCCCGAATCCCGGCCAATAGGAGTGACTGCTGCTCCTTTACCCATCACAGCCTTTCTCTGGTCTTCCCTGCTTCTCGGGAAGATGCATGAAGACCCCCTACCGTGGAAATCCCTCACTTCCAGCCAGCATCCAATCCAGAGATCACCTGGCTTCCTTAAACACTCCCCTAAAGCCCCTCCCACAGGCCCAGTCCGACCGGGGTCCTGTCCGACACGGCTCCCCGTGATGCACGCTGTCTGTCGCTGCCAGGAGAGCAGAACCGCTTGTTCCACTACGGATGTGTTGACGGGGGTACTGGAGGGCAGGGATGACTCCTACCCAATTTTCAGATTTCAGCTCAAACACAATCTCCTCAAAGACATTGCCCTTACCCCTCTGCAACCTAAATCACATTGCCCCTCTCTAATCTCCTTTCACGAGACCTACCAGGGCTTATAACTGCATATTGTCATGCGTATCGCACTCAGGCCTACCTCTCCCACTAGCCGGAAAAGCCTAAGCTGGCAGGTCTATGTGCGTCGTGCACCCATTCCTAGCACAATGCCTGGCCCAAAGCAGGAGGTCAATAAATACCGGATGGATAGATGGATGAATGGATGAATGCTGGCCACTGTATGCAACCTGCTTTAAAACGATTTCAGGGGCACCTGGGTGGCTCAGTCAGTTAAGCGTCTTGACTCTTGTTTTCGGCTCAGGTCATGATTCTCCTGGTTCGTGGATTGAGCCCCACATCGAGCTATGCACGGGCAGTGAGGAGCCTGCTTGGGAGCCCCTCTCTCTCCCTCTCTTTCTGTCCCTCTCCTGCTCATGCTCTCTCTCTCTCTCTCTCTCTCGCTTGCTCAAAATAAATACATAAACATTAAAAAAAACCAATTTCAAACATAAGAGCTGATGAGAGAATATCAGTAATGCAAAAAGAACTGAAGGTCTGTGCAACCAGCAAGGTAGCAAGGTTCTGCCTGTGTCCTGATGGACGTGAAGGGGCAAAGTAAAGGTGATGAATGATAAAGGTGGAGTCTTTCTTCCAATTCTAACTTTAGACTGTGAAGGTCAGTGCATTGCATTCATTTTTGCTTTAGTTTAGCGTAAAGCAATCTCTCACCAAAACAATACATTGCTGAAAACAGTCCAAACTTTGTTGTTACTCTGGAGTTTTCTAAACAAAAATCATTTGCTGGGCTTGCAAATCTCTCACTGTTCACAGATTGGGATCATTAACATTTGTGTGATCATAATTACAAGAGGCTCTGCCCGTATCTGGCACTGTAGGCATCTGCCTGCAAGTTCCGAGGGCACATTCTGAGCGGGCTTCCATTAAGAGGCCATTTTACAACTAACTGGCTTCACTTCAGGTTTTTTTTCAGATTAAAGACTACATAAGACAGTTTTACTGTGTTCGCCATCAACAGAAAAATCATTCCCAGGCCAGGTGAGAACGCAAATGTATCAAACTGATACACTGAACAAATCTTTTGCAAACCAAGGAGACTTGGGGATGGGGAAGGGGGCGGCGCCTGTGTGTACACACACATCTGCTTCAGAAACAGCACTGTTAGGTGGCTCCATCGGAAGACATGCAGAATGAACTGTTACCTACCTGTACTTCATCCCAAATACACTGCTGAAGACGCTTTAGAAAATAGCAGGCGATCTTTAGCCATAAGCAACTATGGGCATCTTAAGCGCCACTATAAACATTTTAAATAATTAAATGACAGCATTCAGTTTAATCTTATCACCTCTAAGCAGTAACACCTGAAACAAATGAAAATCAGTTTCTGCACCCCCTCCCTTTTGTCATGGTTACAGTAAAAAAAAAAAAAAAGATTAAGCTTGAAAGGACTATAAACTGCAGAAGCAGTCTCTAATTTTCTTAGGAGGCTCTGGATAATGAAAACAGTTCAGACTCGAATAATAAACAGGTCTGTTTCTTCTTAAACTGGACTCCTCTTCCCACTGAGATACAGAAAGCACAGTCCAGCCACAGGAGAAGACATTTGGATCTAACTTCTTTTTTTGTCCAACCTTCTCGGGACCCACAAAAAAAGGAAAGGTGATCAAAATAATCACTTTCAGTTACCTCAGGAAAAACCAACCTGTTACTCAAGTAATCAGTAATGTTTAAAGTATATGCTTCTGTTAATAAACTAAATCATCTTATTAGATGGCAAAGCAAAACAAGAGTGTTGAGCTAAGCATTTTGTCTTCCACCAAGTAGGAGGGTTTCATACCCCCTCATTCATTCATTTATTCAATAAATATTTATTCAGGGCCTGCTCCATACCAAGCACCAAAGAAAACAGCGCCGAGCAAAACGGCACCCACGCAGTTCTGTCCCTACAGTCATGGAGCTTACAGTAGGGAAGATAAATGTTACACTCAAATAAATATGTAATACCGCTCTTTTTAAAAAGGTGCTAGAGGAGAAGGGTGACAGAGAAACTAATATAGACTGGAGGTGGTGCAGGGACCAGAGAAGGGCACTGAGAAAAAAGTGACATTGAAGCTGAGAGGCCATTGGATGGCCACCACTATAGAAAAGGAAAACCATTTATGGCAGTGACCACAAATGGGATTTTAACTGCCTGTCAACAACTGATTGGGTTAAACCTCCGCTTTTCCACTGCATCCGTCTTCAGGAGCATCCTATGACCGCTTACCTATCACTGTTGGACTCGCCTACTCAAATCCTATTACCTGACCACAGAAAGGTCTCACTTTATTATGATTTATCGTCATCTACAGCCTTCCTATGCTTGGCCTAGAAACACCTAAAATTATCTGCCAAAGGCATGAAAGACAGAGATTGGCTGCCAGCAAGAACATTAACTGGATGGGCCACACGATTACTAGCCCAGGCAATCACAAGTCCTTTGCCCAATAAGGTGCCACATCCTCTGGGCAAGGTGGCTCCAATGTGCCAGTCTACACCAGATAGGACCCAGGGGGCCTAATGGTTAGTTGCCTACTTGGAACTGATGTTCCACCAGTAAATCGAGGACTGGATCACCGGCTCCAGTTCCCCAAGCCTTCAGACTTAGAGGATGTAGGAAGTGCCCTTTGAGCATCACGCAGCGGAGAGCTCACCAGGCTGAGAGAAGGCAGGCAGAGAGAGGGTCAGGGCCGGGAAGAAGAGGGGCGCCAAGGGAGACGCGTCAGGCGCTCAGGACCCGAGGATGGCACGCCAAGCCGGGTACTGGGGCGTTTCCCGCACCCCCCCACCACCACGTCGTCCCCCAGCAAACGCAACTCGGTCCCTGGCCGCGCCGAGACCCCGAGATTCTGGCTTCCCCAGCGGCGGGGCCAGGGACAGACAACGCGAACCCCCGCGCAGGGCCGGAGCCCACCAGCTCCCATTACCCACGTCCTCAGCGCAGAGAAGGGCGCGCTGGGGCGAGAAAATGGCCAAGACAAAACTCTCCCCGCCCACCCGAAGAACCAACCACACCCCCTGCATCCCTCAGCCTCAGCCGCCCCGGGCCGGCCCGCGATCCTCCGCCCAGGACCCCGCGGGGTTCCGGTCGGTGCCGCGCGGGCTCGGCAGGGACGCGAGTAGGAGTGAACGGGGATGCGCGAGGTAGGGAGAGTGCCCACCGCGGTGTCACCGCCGGGGCCCTGCCCCCGGAGCGCCCTCCCGACTCCGCAGTCCCGGGACAGGCGCGCCGCCCTCAGGCTGAGGTGGGCGCCCGGGCACCGGGGCGCCGGCAGCCCCCTACTCACCCATTGGCGTAGAGCCGGGCCGGGCCGCCGAGGCAGCGTGAAAGTTGGCGGAGGCGGGCGCGGGGGTCGGGCTCCGGGATCAGGGCTCGGGGCGCAGGGGTCCGAACGCGGCGGCGGCTGGGCCGGCTTTCTCCTCAGTAGCGACGGCGGCGGCGGCTCAGCGCCGCCCGCTGCTGCCTCTGCTGCTGCTGCCGCTGCTGCCCCGGGGTGATTCCTGCTGTTGCTGCTGTTGCTGCTGCTGCATCGCGGCCCGCTGCGCCCGGCTGCGCCGGGTTTCCTGCTCCCCGCGAGTGGAAATTGCGAAAAAAAAAAAAAAAAAGGAGAAGAAGCGCCGCCCAGCCCAGCGCCCGGCAGCCGCGGCCGCGCAGCCCGCTCGCCCCCCTGCTCGCCGCGGCTCCTGCGGCTCGGCCTGCCGGGGACGCGCGGCCGCCGAGGCGGGGGCGGGGCCAGTGAGGGGCGGGCCCGCGGTGGGCGGGGCCTGGCCGGGGAGGGGCCGGGGCAGGCGCCCCCGGCCTCCCTGCGGCTGCGGTGCTCGGGCGCCCCCTTCACCGCCCGCTGGGGAGGGACCCTGCTCTACGAGGCCACCCCACACCCGAGGCGGCTCGGCTAACGCCCGGGGAAATGCCGCGAGACTCCTCGAGACTGGAAGGGGGGTCGTGGGGGAGGGGGCGTCCGAGTGGAAGGGCACGTGGGAAAGAAGGTGGAAGCGGCCGATCCGGAAGGGTGCGACTAGAGGTGTACGGGCTGGGGTAGGGGAGACCATGGCTAGGCGAGGGAATGAACACCTGCTGAGGGTGACTGCAGGTAACCCCGGGGATCGGAGATCGAGGCAACCCAGATTAAGCTTTCACTGAGGGAGCTGTTGGGAAGGCAGGAGAAGGGGTCTCTATGGAGGGATGGAAATGCTACATCCATTCAGGGCAGCATGGGAAAGGCAGGCCAAGTGCGAATTCGGCGTATAGGAGGCGGTGGAACGGAGATACGGAAAGACAGAGAAAGGTGCAGAGGGGCCGGTGGGGCACACCACCTCGCACCGACCCTCACGGGGACCCCTAACCGCGCACCCCCGTGCCTTGGCCAGGTAGGATTGGGTTGCTCAGCTCTGTTCCCAGGCGCTGATGTTCCCAAGAATCTCCTGAGGCAAGGGCTGACTCCGTCCCCAGCAAGGTATTGTGCCACATTGACCCTCCCACCACCCCCCCCCAGACCTGCACAGCCGACCTTTGAATGGGCGCTGAAATGAAAACAGGGCATTCATAGGTAACTCACAAGATCCTTTTTGAGTCCATTCACCACTACAAACCTTTCGCCATAAATACTTTGCCAGCCAGCACCACATTCATTTACCATCAGGTTATTTCCTTTTCCCTTTCCACCATCTGGTGGTAGGACGAGATAGTGAAATAGATGGGAGACATTCAAAAAGAGAAAATAAAACAATTAAGAAATTAAATCATTGGCCCCTGGAAAATGGAGGGGGCTGAAGGTTAGTGGACCCAGCGGTGACAAATAAAAGCTGACCCCCCTACCCAATATAGACCTGTCTTCATACCTCACCCATGATGTTGGGGCAACTCTAGTAAATTGGTTACATCCTGGGATTTCTGCAGAAAGATGTACTTATAATTGTTTCATTAGCTTTATGAAAAAAAACCTCCCAACGAGTCTTACCAACAAGAGATCAGCAGAATCATCTTTCTAAAAGCTTTTCTTGTGTGTCAGAGCAATGTAAACAGGAGAATAATCAAAGGGGAGAAGACCGGTCCACGGAGCTACTGAGAAGGTAGTAGCGACATCAATGCAGACTTCTAACAATTAAAGAACATGGAAATTAAGAATTTGAAGTGTTAAAGGCCCAGATGAATACTCATTATACCTGCTCCAGGATCCTTGGTGCCTCACTCATTACATGCCTTGGCATATCAGGGCGATGAGGCCTTGCGATAGGATCTTAGAGTCAACAAACACTGAAACTCGTAGGGCATGGCTAAAGCCCACTGTTACTGGGACTTTCTTTTTCTTGAGCCTCACCCAGAACTGCTCTGGGATCTGCCTGATTCCAGGCATGATTGTTTTTGCTAAGGCCAGGGTTACTGGGCTTCCTTATCTGCCTCTCAAGAAGACTCAGGGTTCTGAAAGTGACTGGGCATGTTTCAACAAGGAAAGAGCTGAGCTGGGCTTGTGGTGGGATAGCATCTTGGTGCTGAGGATTCTTGGCTGGCTACCCCATGCGTTCTCAGAGCAGTGGGCCCAAAGTCTTTGAACAGTGTCAGTGATTCGTGGCTTACCTGGACATGGCAGAGACCAATACACCTAAACCAGTAAACTGGTGACTGAACTCTGTAGGGCTCAAAAAAAAAAAAATCAACAGCTTGTCTCATGTCCTGCCTAATCTTACTCCTCTCTCTGTCCTACTTGGGGAAGACAGTCTTGTTTCCTTTCCCCGCCCCGCCCCCCAGCTTTTCATAGGTGAAGACAGACCACCTGAACTTTTGTGTCTTGTTTTGACTCTGGTCTATTTCAAGTCTTACCTTTTCCTTCTTGAATCAGAGAACTGGGACCCTATTCCTTGATCTGGGTAGGCTTCCTGCATGGAGAAATTTGTCATTTCATCACAAATGACTGCTGGCAAGACTTAAGATTTTTGAAAATCCTGAGCTCTGCCCTAATTTTAATGCCTTAAGTAAACTAAATGGTATGAATTCTACTCAAAACACTATACGGTTTTTTCCATTTTAAGTTTCTCTAAATTACAAAAATGGACATTTTCCCCCGCACCTCCCCCACACTTACTGTTTGGTTTTCATGAATTGTTCCAATTGTACTTTTATTTTTCCTTCTAGGAACTTTTGGTGACCAGCACAGGGGCACTTAATGTCAAGATTCAAATCCAGCTGCTGACGGGGGCGCCTGGAGGACCCAGTTGGTTCAGCATCTGACTTGAGCACACATCACGATCTGGCAGTTCGTGAGTTCGAGCCTCACATCGGGCTCACTGCAGAGCCCGCCTTGGATCCTCTGTCTCCCTCTGTCTCAAAAATAAACATTAAAAAATCCAGCTGCTGACAAGAATAGATGTGTAATTCCTCATCCGGCCTCCCTCTTACAGTAGTGTTATTTAACAGTTAGTGCAATATTTCAAATGACATGAATTCATCACATTAATATTGCTGGATAAATACAGTTGTATTTAATACCGTATCTTTATCCCACTGAACTCCCATTTCGACCAGAATGGATGATGCATCTTGGGAATGGAGAGTAGTGGAGATGTGACACTTCAAATGATCTCACATGACTTAAAAGGCCTCTCTGTGATGCAGTGGTGGTAGCATTTTGGATAAAAATGGAAGACAGTTAAGCCCATGCCTAGGTAGCTCTTACAGTGTGTCACGCGAGCTCTCTCTTCAAGTACTCGGACTTGACATCTGTAATTTGCATGTAATGAATGATACTTTGCTTTGATAACCTTTAATATCATCTTTACATTAATAGAAGTTACATGCAGAGTGCTTTACAAAAGACAGTCATTATCTGGTGCTTCTGATGTGCTTTATGGAGAAATGGAAAACCTCACGGTGCCAGAAAGGAAGGAAGTGCTCAATAAAAATGATGGCACAAGTCAAAAGGGCACAGGAACCGACCTGAAAGAGCTCCCAAAGGCCCAAGCTGGAACGACTCAAGCAACAAGTAACGATTCTATTGGATTTTAACCCAAAGAGTTCATGAAAGTGCTGTCTTTAAGTCTATATGAGTATAAATAAAAAGTAAATAAACAAGTCAGGGAGGGGGGACAAGTCTTCCCTACAGAGGAATGCCAATTGATAAATGTAGAATGAGGGAAAGAGAAAATTACCATCAGAACACCGCAGTAATAATTGATGCAGGCACGATCCACCTCAAATTTTCCAATCGGGGTGTCTGTTAAGGAGAAACCCCGGCAGACAGCAGGGGAAGTGAGCAGCCAAGGCTTTGTGCTGATGGTTTTGAGGCAGGCTCTTCCCTTCTTCCTTTACAACGTGTATACTGAGTTCAAGGTAACGTGTCCGAATCACATCAAAAGCTATAGAAATAACATCTTGCTCTACTGCAGTTGATTTGGCTTGATAACCACTCTTGGAATGACCCACTCACTTCTCCTTTTCTCTTTTTCAGTGAGTCGTTTACAACAAATCCAAGAGAACTGGTTTTACCAGCTCTGTGGAGATGAAAATTAATCAAATCAAAGGAGCAGGTCGTTTATAAGACAGCTAAACTATGATTATCTTTACAAGGTTTGCAGGAAACGCTTGCTTTGCAAAGGAAAACACAAAAGACGTAACTAAAAGGTGAAATGTGCTACCCCACAAGGCTATAAAACTGGAATAGGGCGTTCTTGTTGTAAAATCCAAAAGCTGCCTAAGAAATTGACTTCCAAGTTGATCAGTCACAGGAACTTGCATCTAAAACACACAAGGAGAGCCCCTGTGTACAGACTAACTCGCCGAGAACATTTTCCCATCCTTTTTCAGAGTACTGCTTTATCTAAGAAAATAGTAAACTGGGAGAACAGTCATAGGAGATTAACAAGAAATATAGTTTGTACTGTTTTCTACCCACTCTATCCGCCCCCCTGCCCCCCAGTTACAAGCAGTCATATGTAAGGAAGGATATTATGACAAAAAAATGAAGTGATATTCCAAAGAAGCTTCAAAAGCATTAACTTAAGATCTTTTGTGTGAAATATGCTTTGTAATAAATATTAACAACTTTAAATAGAATAACTGGTATTTAACATTGGAATAAACCATCCTGACAGGCCAGTTTTTAAAAATGGGAGCTTATTGGGGCGCCTGGGTGGCGCAGTCGGTTAAGCGTCCGACTTCAGCCAGGTCACGATCTCGCAGTCCGTGAGTTCGAGCCCCGCGTCGGGCTCTGGGCTGATGGCTCAGAGCCTGGAGCCTGTTTCCGATTCTGTGTCTCCCTCTCTCTCTGCCCCTCCCCCGTTCATGCTCTGTCTCTCTCTGTCCCAAAAATAAATAAAAAACGTTGAAAAAAAAAATTAAAAAAAAAAATGGGAGCTTATTGAAGACCGGAGGCTTTTGATCTTAAGAGGAATGAAGATTTTGGGGCGCCTGGGTGACTCAATCAGTTAAGTGTCAACTTTGGCTCAGGTCATGATCTCACCGCTCGGCTCGTGGGTTCGGGCCCCAGGTCGGGCTCTGTGCTGACAGCTCAGATTCTGTCTCCCTCTCTCTCTGCCTCTCCCTCCTCATGCGCTCCCTCTCTCTCTGTGTCTCTCTGTGTCTGTCTCTCTCTCAAAAATAAAGAAACACTAAAAAAATTTAAAAAGAGTAAAAAAGATTTAAAAGGAGGGATTGCCTTACAAAACTGATTTCTCTTTTTCCCCTGAGCTTTCAGAAGCCCAGAGGCTCCCTCGTGGACTTGACTTCCACTGGAGCTGGGTCTCCAGGATGCACAGATGTTTGCCGGCATTCCAGAGAGAAGGAAGAACACGTGAGAATGCTCAGATTCTGGGGAACAGATGATGTTACAAGGAAGCTTGTGTGGAAGGGGCGGGAGTACGGCCAAACAGCCGATTCCAAGTGGTCTCTGTGCCAGGCCCTGAAGCAATGGGAAAGAGCACAGGTTTCTAAGCAGACTGACTTCAGGTAGGTAAGTGGAGAGCCCACAGAAATGGGACCAGAGGAGGGATAGTCTGCAAGTGGGAGGCCATGGACAGGCTCAGGACATTCAGGGCAAGAAATACAATGCCATTGACACTGACAAAGAGGACAGGTAGCATTCTACAGTCAGTTCTGAACTACATTGGACACACCTGGTGAGGCAGTGGATTTGGGGAGACGGTAGGGAGCACAGATGGAGGTTTCCAAAGAAATATTTTGTTAGCTGATTTGGAAGCTGAGTAGCTAGAGACATGAACCAAGTGGAGAAGGAAGTCATTGTACACAGGGAGGAGATAATGAGTTCAAATTTGAATCCTATTAAGGGTGGATGCAGGGGCACCTGGGTGGCTCAGTCGGTTAAGCTTCCAACTTCGCTTCAGGTTATGATCTTGCAGTTCCTGAGTTCGAGCCCCGTGTTGGGCTCTGTGCTGACAGCTCAGAGCCAGGAGCCCCGCTTTGGATTCTGCATCTCCCTCTCTCTCTGCCCCTCTCCCGCTCACGCTGTCTCTGTCTCTCTCCCCCAACCTCTTTCAAAAATCAATAAACATTAAAAATAAATACAAATTAAATTTAAAAAAAGAGTGAATGCAAAAGGGAACAAAGTGTGATCCGTGCTATGATATGGATGATTCCTGAAAACGTGATGCTAAGTGAAAGGAGCCAGATATAAAAGGATATATATCATATGATGCCATTTACCTGAAACACCCAGAACAGGCAAATCTGTAGACACAAAGTAGATGAAGGGCTGAAGGAGGAAGGGGGCTGGGGGAATTGGGGAGTGACTGCTAATGGGTACAAACTTGCTTTTAGGGGTGACAAGAGTGTTTAAAAATGTATCGTGGTGATGGCTGCACAACTCTATGAACATACTGAAAAACCATTGGATTATATACTTTAAAATGGGTGGATCGTATGGCACATGAATTATATCTCAACAAAGGCTGTTACATATTTTAAAGAGTGATAATGGGTGCAGAGTTTCAGTGTGGGAAGATGAAAAAGTTCTGGAGATGAATGGAACAATGTGAATATATTTAACACCACTGGACTATGCACTTAAAATGATCACAATGGGGGCGCCTGGGTGGCTCAGTTGGTTGTGCATCCGACTCTTGATGTTGGCTCAAGTCATGATCTCACAGTTCGTGAGATCGAGCCCCATGCGCTGGCAGCAATGGAGACTGCTTGGGATTCTCTCCCCTCTCTCTCTGCCCTTCCCCCACTTTCTCTCTCTGTCTCAAACTTTTAAAAAATAAAATAAAAACTTTAAAAAATGATGACAACGGTAAATTTTATGTTATGTATATTTTACCACCATAAGAAAAGAGAATGACTACCTTCGTAATCGGCGGGTAATACTGGGCATAGTGAGGATGTTTCTCTCTGTGTTTTGCCCACTCCCGTAGCAGCTCCCACACGGCTACCCAAACAGTACATCGGTATTGCACTAACCACTCGCCCATCACCCTCAGTGTCACCTCTTCAGGGCTCAGAGAAACCACATCCAGAGGCCTGGGTTGAGGGTAATGAGCCACAGCCACTCACTAGGTCGTGAAGCCCCTGGTGCACACAGCCAACCGCCCGCTGATAGGGCCTCAAGCCCTAGAGGTCACGGGACTTGGTCTCTGAACCCAGCGTTCATTTAACGAGATGAGGCACAACTCTTTCCCGGCACAACTTCTTACTAAACAGAGCCAGTCTGGGGCGCCTGGGTGGCGCAGTCGGTTAGGCGTCCGACTTCAGCCAGGTCACGATCTCGCGGTCCGTGAGTTCGAGCCCTGCGTCGGGCTCTGGGCTGATGGCTCAGAGCCTGAGCCTGTTTCTGATTCTGTGTCTCCCTCTCTCTCTGCCCCTCCCCCGTTCATGCTCTGTCTCTCTCTGTCCCAAAAATAAATAAACGTTGAAAAAAAAAAAATTTAAACAGAGCCAGTCAAATTAGGTTCCTCTCCTCAAAAATAATTATAGGCCAGCCAGAGGCAAAAATGGGAAGTGAGTGAAGTTCATCTTTGTTTGGCTTTGATTCCCCTGTGGAAATTTTCTTGCCTGGACCACAGCAGTTCTTACAGTGTGGTCCCCAGACTGGAGTGCGGCAGCCACAGCAGCACGTGGAAGCTTGTTAGCGACCCACGTTGTGGACCCCACACAAGACTTTCTGAATCGGGACCTGGGGGGGGGGGGGCCGCAGCACTCCAGGGGGTTCTGATGCGGCTCAAGTGTGAGAACCTCGGCTCCCTGGAGCTGAGATGTCCCCTCTGGTCACCAGATGAACCGGTTCATGCTTTGTCATGAAAAACGGCTCAAGGGAGCTACCAGTGACCACACCTCTGTGCCGGTAAAACCGATCCGGTGTTTATCATTAGAAAAGTAATACCTGCTCATTATTAAAAAAAAAAAAAAAAGTTAAATAAAACAAAGATACGCTGTAGCAGGTGAAAATCTTCCATAATCTCGCAGTTAGCAATTGTTGCAGAGATACTTGATAACAACAGTTATCTTCTATTGGAATATTCTTTCAGACATTTTCTAAATGTGTAATGGTACCAAGACCCATGATGATTTCCACATAGCATAATTTTATATATTTTTTTGAGCAGGTAACCCCTTTTTTATGCTCTACTGATGGAAACTGAGAACCTTAGGGAGGCAGGACTTTTTTCTTGGAGGATTCCCAAATTGCCTTTTCTTTTTCTCATAAATTCAGTTGTGAAATATTAAACCTGTCTGGAATAAAACTTTTTGAGAATGTATTTCATAACCTTCTGGGAAGAAATTAGAATTCCTGATAAAAAACGCTTAAGGACTTCTCTGATGGTCTTTAATGAGAGTAAACTCTTTTTGAGGAAACCAGCTACTAGGAAGCTATCAGAGGTCTAGTGACATTCTTGAACCTGGCATTCTTCTTCCTTGTGTCCAGTCTAATGAGGATCATCTAACCAATCACTTCCCAGAAAATGGCCTGGCCAAGAGGGAATCTTGAAACTTTGGCATGTGTTCATAATGACATTTTCCGAAAAGTTTTATGTATACATCAGTCTCTCCTAACAGTACGCACCACACAAGTAGCCTACCAGATAAGAACTAGATCTTTCCTCCGCGTCCAGATAAAGGAGTAAAAAGGTTCAACCATACCTAAAAATCCAATGTGTTACCCATCTTTTGGAAATGTCTCTGCACAGGAAGCATGATCTTAGAAGAATAATCCTTACCATTTATGAAGGGGCAGGGGGCTGCGATACTCTTATCCTCTTTTAAATTCTCACGACAGCCATGTAAGATATTACTATCACCATTTTACAAGGGAGGAGACTCAAGTTCAGAAAGGCTAAATGTCATGCCTTATCTCCCTCAGGAGGAAAGAGAGGCAAGCCTGGGAATGTAAAGTCAGCTGTGTTTGATTCCATTAGAAATCACGGAGTCATCTGAAGTTAAACAAAAGCAACCCGATTTTTTTCATGGTTTAGAATTGCTATTCAACGGCCCTAATATAAAATTTAAATGGTCCTTGCGAGCGTTTTGCTTGGGATAAAATTTACATACGTATAAAATGCTCATGACATAACACTGAGCGAGAAAACACAGAGTACGTATTTATACCGATTCTATACTTACAATTGCCTTCTAACTTAGAAAATACATTAACAACTTTCAGGGCACCTGGGTGGCTCAGTCTGTTGAGCATTCAACTTCTGCTCAGGTCATGATCTCACAGTTCAGGAGTTTGAGCCCCTCGTGGGGCTCTGTGTTGACGGCTCAGAGACTGGAACCTGCTTCGGATTCTGTATTCCTCTCTCTCTGCCCCTCCCCAACTCACACTTTGTGTGTGTGTGTGTGTGTGTCTCAAAAATAAATAAACATTAAAAAATTAAAAAAAGAAAGAAAATACATTAACAACTTTGGAAACAAATGCTCCAAAAGGTTCAAAGGTCATCTTGGTGTCACTGGCTGTAGTTGATTCTTTTCCCTTCTATTTTCTGTGCCAGGAGAGGAGGGGGTGTGGCCACTGGCCTAAGTATGAACAGTTTCGGCTTTGCCTGATATAAGCAGGTGTGCAGTCTTGGGAGTTTTCTGAATTTCTCTGTGCTTCAAATTCCTCATCTATAAATTGGGTTAGCATAAGGCTAAAATGGGCAAATGCTTATAAAGTGCTTAGGATAGTATCTGGCAGTGTTCCAGACTTTCATTAATGGGTGTAATTTTAGTAATGGAAAAGGCTGCTTTTAAAGGTTGTTATACCTTTATTATTTCATATTTTTCCTCATTTGAATATACTAGAATAATGACTATAATTTATATAGAATATAATAATAATATAATTAAATATAATAATATAAAAACTATGACTACGATTTGTAATAAATAATGACTGTAATTGAACAGATATTTAAAAAAATTTTTTTACATTTATTTATTTTTGAGAGACAGAGAGAGACAAAGCACAAGTGGGGGAGAGGCAGAGAGAGAAGGAGACACAGAATCCAAAGCAGGCTCCAGGCTCTGAGCTGTCAGCACAGAGCCCAACACAGGGCTCGAACTCACAAACCATGAGATCATGATCTCAGCCAAAGTTACACACTTAACCGACTGAGCCACCCAGGCACCCTGAACAAACATTTTCAATGTTTATTTATTTTTGAGAGAGAGTGGGGGAGGGGAAGAGAGAGAGGGAGACAGGATCCGAAGCAGGTTCTGTGCTGACAGCAGAGCCCGATCGGGGCTCAAACCCAGGAACTGTAAGATCATGACTTGAGCCAAAGTCACACACTTACCTGACTGAGCCACCCAGGTGTCCCCTGAACAAATAATTTTAATTTAAAATTAAAAATTGTGACTACAGGACTTTAAAGTGAGCATCTAATATGACAATTTGTAACCAAGTCTTAAGAAATACACACTTCTGGTTAATTCTGGCACACGGGCTACTTGTGTTACCATCATTCCCCCTCAAATCCCAGTAAAAATGATAATAAAGGATTAAAGAGGGAATCCACCCACAAGGACAAGGAGAACAGGAGAGGATACATCTCAAGGCACTATTGGGGCATTTCAAGGCACTGTTGGGGCTCAAACAGCAGCCCAGGAGGGGTAATAGGCTTAGCAGGAAACCACCAAATAGGGGTCTGCAGCAGACCTCAGGAAGGAAGCTCCTTGGCTGAGCAAATTCCAGGTGAGGCTCGAAGCCGCAATCAGGGGGACAGCGCCACCGCCTGTACGTTGAGTGGCTGGACCCTTGGTCCCCTGCTTACCGTGCTGCACCGGACATTAAACCCAAGAAGATCCAGATCCCGGAACCTTGATGATCAAGCCTGGCCATCCTCCCTGCCTGCCCTCCCTGCCACAGACGGGGGATGGGAGGCTCCTTCTGCAGAAAAACCAAGGAGGCTTAGAGAAAAGACCCCTAGATGCGGATGTGGGAGAAACTGGAAACTAACATTACTCCCCTGGAAATGGTAAAAACCAGATACCTGGGCAGATGAAATTTGCAGAGGTTCCCATTAAGCTTTTGGGAATACTTTGCCACTGAAAACTTGGGTGAGTGGTGGGAGCTTCTCAGAGATTCTTGAGAATTGGTGCAGCTTCTATGCCAGCTTTGGAAGCTATGGGCCTAGGAATTCCATGTCAGCCCCTCTGACCTTTTGGATAGTGTCCCTAAACTGTACCCTCACCACCGTGTCTAGCTCTTCCAACCCCCACACAAGCCCCTAATTGTACATTCAAATTTTTTCTTAATTTTTTTAATGTTTATTTATTTTTGAGTGAGAGAGAGACAGAGCATGAACAGGGGAGGAACAGAGAGAGAGGGAGGCAGAATCAGAAGCAGGCTCCAGGCTCCGAGCTGTCAGCACAGAGCCTGACGCGGGGCTCGAACTCACAAACCTCGAGATCGTGACTTGAGCTGAAGTTGGACGCTTAACTGACTGAGCCACCCACGCGCCACCTACACTCAAATTTTTATATCTGAAACATGCCCAGTGGCTTCTATTTTCTTGACCAGACCCAGATTGATGCAACTTATTCTGGACGTCTTCTTTTTCCATCCTTGGTCTTCCTCCAGCCTGCTCTGGGTGCCGGGAATAGGGATGACTTTGGGTCAAGTTCATTCAGTGGACAGCACTGGCAGAGATTGATGGCAGGAGGAGAGAGAAGTCGGGGTATACATTCCTTTCAGTCCCTCCCTGATATGTCAACAGCGGGTTGTGTCCTTCTGAAGAACATAGCTGTGGTCGGATACCCCTTTCCTTATGGAGACCCTCACTTAGTTGCAAATGACTCCTTCCTTTTGCCCTTCAGGCCTTAGGTAGTAAAAGCTCTCCATTAATGCTATGCATGGCATGCTGACCTATTCTTTGCTGTTTCCCCTAAACCCTGCCCACCTCTTCATAAATAATCCTTTATTGAGCCCTTTCCAATGGCCAAGTTTAAGTGCAGCGTGTGTTTCCTACGAGGCCCAGGCTGACACACTGTTCCATCACCCTTCAACAGAGCCCCTGCCAGGCTCCCAGGATGGCTAGAAGGCTTTGAGGAGCCTCAGTGTTCAATACCAGTAAAATGTCATCAGACATTTGAGGAGCATTTCTGCTGTGGAGGAAAGAGATGAACAAAGAGCTAAGGAAGGAAAAGTCTATGCGGAACAAGCGGAGACTCCAAAGTGGACACCTGCACCAGTAAGAGATTCTCACAGCGGCAAGAGAGCATATTGCGTCCATGAGACAAGGACAGGACACATATAAAGACAGAAAGAGAGGGACACAGAGAGGGAGAAAAGGGAGGAAAGATTTTGGAAATTTGAAATATGAGCAATGAAATTTAAAAAACTGAATAAAAGAGTTGTCATATAAAGTCAAGAAGGTAGAATAAATTCTACCAGAATCTCCCAGAAGGTAGAATAAAAGAAAGATGGAAAATAGAACAGAAAGGGTAGGAAATAAAGAAGATCATTCCAGAAGATTCAATATCCAACTTATAGACAGTCCAGAAAAAAAAAGGAAACAAAGAAATGGAAGGACGGGAATTATCAAATTAATAATACAAGAAAATGGCCCTAAATTGAAAGATAATTGTCTCCACATGTAAAGAGCTCACCAAGTATCCAGGACAATGACTGAAAAAAGACTCACACCAAGGCATATTATCATGAATTCCAGAACATCAGTGATAAATCCCAAAAGCTTCCAGCGAGAACAAGCGAGTTGTATAGCAAAACGATTGGGAAACAGAACTGTATCAAGCTTCTGAATAAGGTCTCTAGATGTTGTAAGATAATGAAGCAATACCTTCAAACTTCTGGGAGTAAATTCTCCTCAACCTAGAAGTCTATACTCAACCAAACCTTCAATCAAATATGAAGGTGGAAGAGTGACATTTTCAGATGTGTAAGGACTCCAAATGCATACCTGTCCCATACTCTCTTCAGAAACATCAGGAGGATGTGTTTCAGAGAAAGAAAGCAGCACACTAAGAACATAGAAGACACAAGACCCAGAAGAAGGGGAGAGAAAAAACATCCCTGGATGACTCCATAGCAGGACCAGAGGGCAATCAGTTCAGCTCGACCAGCATGGAGAGCTCGAGGAGGGAGGTCTGATTTAACCAAGGGTGTGGAACATGTTATCGACGAGCTTTGGCAGATTTGATGAAGGATGTGGTAGGCACAATAATGGCCTCCCAAATAGGCCCTGTCTTAATACTCAGAACCTGTGAATAGATTAGGTTATATGGAAAAGAATTAAGCTTGCACATGGAATTAAGGTTGCTTATCAGCCAGCCTTTGGGATGGGGAGATTATCCTGGATTATCCAGATGGGTATGACAATAATACATTGGGCGACTCTGGGGTTGGAAGTTGGGGTAGTAACGTAGGAGAGCTAAATCCTCATCCATTTTGAGAGGAACTCAATATCTCAGTAAATAGTGGCTAAAATTAATAAATCAAGAAATAGCAGAATAGGCATATTATTTAGACATAGGGAGGTAAACCCAGAAGAAACAGGTATAAGAGTTGAAAGTGGTTCCCCCGGGGAGTGAAACTGAAGATACAAAGGGGTGCGACAGGGGACCACTGCATAGAGAGATAAGCCTTATTTAGGACAATCATTAAAGCTGCGTGTGGGTCAGTTTCCTGTTGCTGCTGTAACAAATTACCACAAATTTAGTGGCTAAAAACAACACAGTTTCTTCTCTTAGAGCTCTGGAGGCCAGGGGTCCAGAATGGGTGTCACTGGGCTGAAATCAAGGTGATGGCTGGGCTGTGCTCCCTCCAGGGACTCCAGGGGAGAGTCTGTTCCCTCGCCTTTGCCAGATTCCAGACACAGAAGCTGCCCGCATTCCGGGGTCCTAGTCAGGACTCAAGTCACTCTGGTCTCATACCCCCTTCTGTGATTCACTCGTGTCCCCGTTTCCCTAATAAGGACCCTTGTGATGACACTGGATCCACATGGAGAATCCAGAACAATCTCCCTATCTTGAGATCATTAACTTGATCACATATGCGAAAATTCTTTTTGCCAGCTAAGGTAACATAGTCATAAGCTCCAGGGATTAGGATGTGGACATCCTAGGTAGAATGCCATTATTCTGCTAACCCCAGTGCATCTGCATTACTTTAACAGAAATAGTTTTCAAAACGTGTACTCTTTGACTCACCAATTCTAGCTCTAGGAATTAATGCTAATGGAATAATTAGGCAGGTGTACAAAAATCTATGTTCATAGACATTGTTTATGATGCTGAAAAATTATGAACAACTACACGTTCATGATCAAAAAAGTTTAAAGTATAGTTATAATAAGACTACGATGTAGCAATTAAGCATTATGCTATAGACTTTAGGATGAATAAAAAAAGATGTTCACTATATGTTAAGTGACAAAAGCAAAATACAAAATGGTAAGTTCACTACTATCTAATTTTTTGTAAAAAGAAAAAAAAGTATATGTGTGTATCATATGTAGAAAAATGTGAGGGATGCTTGGGTGGCTCAGTCGGTTAAGTGTCTAGCTTCGGCTCAGGTCATGATCCCCTGGTTTGTGGGTTTGAGCCCTGCATCAGGCTCTGTGCTGACAGCTCAGAGCCTGGAGCCTGCCTCAGATTCTGTGTCTCCCTCTCTCTCTGCCTCTCCCCTGCTTGTGCTCTCTTTGTCTCTCTTTCTCTCTCTCTCTCTCTTTCTCTCTCTCTCTCAAAAATAAATAAACATTAAAAATTTTTTTTAATAAAAAAAGTAAAAGAGACAAATGTGAGCACTTTTGTGTATGTATGTATGTACACATATATGTGTATGAGTTTATATGGAGAGAGACAGAGAGACACAGTAGAAAAGTGTGTGTATGGGCGTGCATGTGTGTGCATGGGTGTGTGTGTGTGTGTGTGCACCGTGGATATCTATGCGTCCAAATCCCAAAAGTACTGACACCAAACTGTTAACTGTGGTTACCACTGAGTGGTGGGAGTACAGATAATTTTAATTTTTTTTCCTTATGTTTTCCCATAATTTCTAGGATTTTTCCATCAAGCATGTATTACTTTTATAATGAAAAAAAGTTATTTCCATTATTATTATTCCATAAATAACTTTTTAAATGATCATCTGAGGCCTTAGAGTCTGACTACAGCAACAGCTGTCACCAAAGCTTACACATGTAGCAATGAGCACAGCTAAGAAAAGGATGTCAACTACCTTTACTGACTCTCTAAACCATGCTTTAGCTCTACATGCTCTAGAAGAGTGTGGAAGCCATGACTATAAATCTCCGTATCTCGTTCTCTTTAGAATCTTGTTTGTGCTAATGTCTGTGAGGCCAGAACATCTTGGTGGATGGTGAATATCTCTACTGGTTTCCAGGCAGATTGATTCCCTTCCTTGCCCATTAGGTGGGGCAAGAAAGCTTTAGAAGAGACCCTACCAACTGAAACATCAACAAGAAAAAACCAAATCGCAGAAGAAAACAAGTAGAAGGGCTCAAAGTCATTTTGCTCTATTTGGGTGGGATGTACGCTAAAATTTTTCTAGAATGAGAACTATTTTCAGAGAATTTTCTAGAGAATATCGAGTTGAGATTCTAAAAAATTCACCTCCAACAGGGTTTCAGTAACCAAGACTTTTTTTCCCAACATTTTAAAATTAAAGCTTCTCTGGTTGAAATACAAATTAAGGGGCGCCTGGGTGGCGCAGTCGGTTAAGCGTCCGACTTCAGCCAGGTCACGATCTCGCGGTCCGTGAGTTCGAGCCCCGCGTCAGGCGCTGGGCTGATGGCTCAGAGCCTGGAGCCTGTTTCCAATTCTGTATCTCCCTCTCTCTCTGCCCCTCCCCCGTTCATGCTCTGTCTCTCTCTGTCCCAAAAATAAATAAACGTTGAAAAAAAAATTTAAAAAAAAAAAAAAATACAAATTAAAACAACGCTGCTAAAGAACAAAAATTCAACTGAGTAAATGTGAAGATCTAATTGGCCTTATTAAGTGACGAATCGGGCGGCATCCCATCCAGCAAGTAGAGGGGTGCTCTGAGGAGTTGTACAAAATGGAAGGCTTTTATGGGAAGGAGGTTGGGGCAAGAAGTTATTGGCAGAAGAAAAGAAAGGATTGTTTCAGGCAAGGTCACCTTACCTTAGGGAGATGGGCTGGGGGTCTTATCATGGAGATTATCTTATCTTCCTTTGTGGGGAAGGAGAGGGATCCTGTGACAGATTATCTCATTGGCGCTGATCAGAAAATTCCTGACTTGACCTATATTTCTGTTAAGACTGTATTTCTTGGGGAGGCTGAAACTGCAATTAGGTTAGGTATTAAGCCCCGGTTTGGTGACTTGGCCTAGCATAAGTGACCCCATCTTGGGCCTTTGGTTTTCTTTTTCACAACACTGAGATGCCATTTTTCATGGATCAGAATGGCAAAAATTTTTAAACTTGTCAATACACTCCGCTGGCCAGACTGTGAGGAAACAGGCAGTTTCCTGCATTGCTGGAAGAAATGGGAACTTGTATCATTCCTATGGAAGAGATTATTCCTGAACCGTTTGGCAATACCTAAGATTATTCCATATACAATGTGCCCTTCAACCCAGCAATCTTATTTCTTAGAATTTTCCCTAAAGATTCACTTCCAACAACATGAAAATAAATATGCACAAGGTTGTTGATTAGAGCATTGCTGAAATCACAAAATATCAGAACCTACCAAAATGTCCAAATATAAGAAGATGGTTGAATAATGGCACAGCTGTAGGTGGAAAAGTGTGCAGCTGTAAAGAAGGGCCGGCACAACCTTACAACCTGACATGGAGCCATTTCCAGGATTTTGCAAGTGAAAGGGGCAAAGTACAAAAGACAATAGAGAGAGTGCAACCCTCGGTGTAAGGACAAAGGGGACATAAGAAAACATACATGTACCTGCTTATCTTTATCAAAAGAAACACAGGAAGGAGAAGCCAGAAATTGGTCACGTACAAGAAGTAAGGGAATAGCATTGAAGGAATACAGGAGGGAGTAACACTTCTCTAAGTAGAACTTTTTGTAGAGTTTTGATTTGTGGAAGTATGTTAATGTTCTACATGTTCAAAAAATCAAATCAGTACAAATCAACAAGGATGGGAAGGGGGGAAGCTAAAACTGAAAGCAAATTGAAAATAAAAGCTCAGCTGTATTTCAAATGAACGACACAACCACGTTGGGGGGTGCTGGGGGACTTGAGGACTAATCCAAGTACTTTATGAACATAATATTTATCTATATACCTTCTGTCTTTAGGAGTGTGGGGTGGAGAACTGCAAACACAGCCTGAACTATTTTTAGTAGGTTTGCTTCATGTAGTGGTATGACTGAAGCGGTTCAGGAACTATAGACGTCTTGTGGAATTGAGCAAATGATGAAGCAATTTGATGTTGTTGGGAGCCAGGGTCCTCACTGTGGAAGAAGGGACATACAAATATGAAACAGGGAAGGCAAGCAAGAATCCTATAGGGATGGATAGGAGATATCGATGTGACCTCATTGCTTCTAAAATGTGTATGTATATAGAATATGAATGTGTGTGTGTGTGTGTGTGTGTGTGTGTGTGTGTGTGTGTATGTGTGTATGTGTTTCCTAGCTATGGTTGCTGAAAAGGCTTGGAAACAAAGACACCCCACTAGCAATAGGCACTAGTGCCCAAATCTTGGTCTCTAATATCATCCACCACTAAGTGGAACCAGGCCTCCTCCTTGGAGAAATGGTTGATTTCCAGACTGAGGCAGGGAATATCCAAGATGAACCTAGAGCATGTTGCTACACCACAAATAAGGAAGTGCTAAAAATCATTATGGGGCATAGTAGAAGACACAGCAATCAGCTTAAAGGGGCTCCCACTGGCCAAAGCTGGGATAATGTGAACACCAAATAATCAAGGACAATAATGAATCATAGACCACTGAAAAAAAAATAGAGATGAATCCATATCAACAATAAATAGACAAATAGGAGAAAAGAGGAGGAGAATGTCAATGCCAGCCAGTAAGTACAGAGGGAGTCCTGGAGTTGGAAATTCATCATTTTGCAGCCATAATCATAAAGATTGGTTCAGACAAGAGCCATCAATAGAACAGCATGTTTCAAATCCAAAAGTATCTCCATACAGATTGCTTATTTAATTCAGGCCAAACAAAGCAAAGCAAAGCAAAACAAACAAAACCCAATAATTATATAGTGGAAAGAAGGAACAACTCCTCGACCAGGTGATTGAAGCTACCATCACCTTTACAGCAGCATTATCTACAATAGCCAAATTATGGAAACAGCCCAAGTGTCCATCACTGATGACTGGATAAGGAAGATAAGGTATATACATACAATGGAACATCATTCAGCCATAAAAAAGAATGAAATCTTGCCATTTGCAACAACATGGATGGAGCTAGAGAGTATAATCCTAACTTAAATCAGAGAAAGACAAACACCATATGGTGTCACTCACATGTGGGATTTAAGAAACAAAACAAATGAGCAAAGGGGAAAAAAGAGAGAGGCAAACCAAGAAACAGGCTTTTTTTAATTCCTTTTTTTACATTTATTTATTTTTTGAGAGATGTAGAGAGAGCACAAGTTGCGGGGGGGGGGGGGGGGTGGGCGGCGGGGCAGAGAGAGGAGAAGACACAGAACCCGAAGCAGGCTCCAGGCTCTGAGCTGTCAACACAGAGCCTGACGTGGGGCTTGAACTCACAAACTGTGAGATCATGACCTGAGCTGGTCAGACGCTTAACCGACTGAGCCACCCAGGCTCCCCAAGAAGCAGACTCTTTTAACTATAGAGAACTGATGGTTACCAGAGGGGAGGGGTGGGCGGATGGGTGAAACAAGTGAAGGGCATTAAGGAGTGCACTTGTGATGAGCACGGGGTGATGTATGGAAGTATTGAATCACTATATTGTACATGTGAAACAAATATTACATCGTATGGTAACTAACCGGGATTTGAATAAAAACTTTAAAAAAAGAAATAAAATTAACAACACCAATGAGAGACAGGTGGACATGGAAAGGACACCCTGAGTGGAGCACAATGTCACTCATAAAGCATTCTGGCCAGGAGTGTAGCCCTGCCTATGCCTCAGCGTCACCTCATTAAGAGCCATTTCAGAATTCTGACCTCAAAGCCATTAGGATAACAGATTTGTGTTATTTTAAATCACTTAGTTTGTGGCAATTTGTTACAGCAGCAATAGGAAACTAATAACCTTGGAATATGGATGACGAACTAGATAAAAGTACTCTGACATGGCACATTTTCTGAAGTTGATAACTACTATGGTTATGTAAGACAATGTCCTTGTTCTACAACTTTTAAAAATGTTTATTTATTTTTGAGAGAGAGATAGAGTGCTAGCAGGGGAGAGGCAAAGAGAGGGGGAGACACAGAATCCAAAGCAGGCTCCAGGCTCCGAGCTGGCAGCCCAGAGCCTCACGTGGGGCTCAAACACACGAACCGCAAGATCATGACCTGAGCTAAAGTCGGACGCTTAACTGAATGAGCCACCCAGGTGTCCCGAGAATGTCCTTGTTCTTAGGAAATATTCATTCAAGTATTTAGAGGTAATAGGTATGATGGATGAAATCTACTTTCAAATGATTCAGGAAAAAAATGTGTGCACATGTATATATATACACATACACAGAGAACAAATGATAAAACAAATGAAAAATGTTAACAGGTAAAGCTGGGTAAATGGTGTATAGATGTTCCTTGTACTATTGTTGCAACTTTTCTGTAAGTTTGAAATTATTTCTGAATAAAAAAATGTTTAGGTAGATGGACAAAATGGTTGAAATGTATGATGATGTCATACGAGATCGAGAGTCAGATGCTTAACCGACTGCGCCACGCAGGCGCCCCTAATGTCACCTGTGTCTAATTGCAGCGCAGATGACAAAGAGCTGAACCGTAACACCACACGTGTCTTCCTGAAAGCAATGAAGGATTGTTCCCCGCCCCCAATACTGATCAACTACTAAAAGAAAAGTGCTCCAGACTTTGTTGCTCGGCTTAACACCCACAAGATTTGCTGAGGACTGCTCTGCGGCTGGAAGCCTCCAAGGCTAGGAGCCGAAGGGAAATTACAAGACGTCTGTTCTTCTTGAGATGTCAAGAATCTGATATAAGAAAAAGTGGATTGAATTTTGGTAGAAATGCGCATCCAGAAAAATAGGTAGAACTTAGACTGACAAAGGTGGCAAAGACAGAAGAGGCTGGGGAGCTTGGGGTCAGGAGAAAGCCCAGTGAGGGTGACCAGGGGACAACTTACCACCTGGCACTTGACACGGAGAAGATGCCCAGAGTCTGATAGTCCTCTCCTATTTCATCTCCTTGTCTTCAGGAACTGTGGAACAGGCCTCTTAGGAGACTTCCTAGGAGGTAAGGCTGGGTAAGTAAAAACCCTGAAAAGTAGTCCACTTGACTGCTTTTCTCTCCAAGTATTTCATAAGACAGGTGCTAAAATTTGGACTTTTTTTCCCCTGTAGGTACCAAGAAGCCACTACAAGGTTTTGGCTAATATGGGGGCTTTTAGTCATTCAACGACTATTTTTGAGCTACATGTCAAGCACAGAGCCAGATGGAAGGAAGAGAGAAATAGGCTGTGTCTCTAGTCTCTGTGCCTAAGGGCTCAAGCAGGGATGTGTTCCGGTATTCTGGAAGCCCAGAGAAAAGGCAGCTAACCCAGTGATGGTTGGTTGGAAAACCTATCAATCTGTGTTCCTAAGGGTCAGGTTTGAAGAAAATGACCAGGCAGATACAGGGAAAAGACATTTGGGACAATGGAATTTGAATAGAGCATGTGTGCAGGGGTAAAGACAGGTTGAGTGAGGCACATTTAGAGGGGTTAAAACTCCGCTGGAAGGCTGGCTGGCTCAGTCGGTGGACCATGTGACTCTCGACCTCGGGGCTGTGGGTCTGAGACCCACGTTGGGCATAGAGATTACTTTAAAAAACTCTGCTGGGAGGGAGGCTAGTGAAGTGGGTGAAAGTGCAGACAAGCACATGAAAAGACATTCAACATCAGGAGCCATGAAGGAAATGCACATTTAGACCACAATGTGATGCCACTTCTAGCCCTACTAGAACAGCTAAAAACAAGCAAGATAATCGAAGCTGGTGAGGAGGTAGAGCCACTGGAACTCTCATACACTGCTGGTGAGAGTGTAAACTGATACAGCTACCTAGGAAACCAGTTTGGTCATTTCTTACCAAGTTAAACGTATATTACCATATGACCCAGCAATCTCACTTCTAAGCATTTACCCAAGCAAAATAAAAAGTTATGCCTACACAAAGACCTGCACTTTATTCATAATCGCCAAATGGCAGAAGCAACAAATGTCCATCAAGTAGTGAATGGATAAGTAAATTACGGTACATCCAAACAATGGAATACTACTTAGCAATGGAAAAGGATGAATTAGTGAAATACATGCACCAACATGGACAAATCTTAAAAGCATTATGCTAAGTGAAAGAAGCCAGACACAACAGTCTGCGTACTGTATGTTTCCATTTATATGGCATTCTGGAAAGGGCAGAATTATTTGGATAGAAAAACGCATCCTTGTTTGGGATAAGAGAGGAGATTGCCAACAATGGTGCGAAAAGGGTCTTTGGGGGGCAATGAGAAGAGTCTACATTTTAACGGTGGTGGTGGTTACATGACTGTACAGGGTGGTCAAAATGTATTGAACTGTTCGCCTAAAAAGGGTGGATTTTCCTTTACACAGATCTTAATCTGACTTTAAGAAACTATGCCTGGGTCTGAATCTCAGCACTAACACTTATTAGCCAGTGACCCTGAGCCAGTCACTTACCTTCTCTGTGCCTCAGCTTCCTCATCTGTAAAACGGAGAAAATAACAGTAGCTCATAGAGTTTCTGTGAAGATAAAATGAGTTAGCACATGGAGAGTGCTCGAACATTGCCTGCCAGAGTATGTGCTTAGTACACGTGAAGCGTTACTCTTCCAGGGAACAAGTGAGTTCAAGTCTGCACGTTTGGCTGCCAGTTCCAGCAATCGTTGACTCTATCACCCTGGGAAGTCATTTAACCGCAGGGAGCCTCTGGTAGTCTCAAAATGTGGCAATGTCACCTGCCACCTGCCCTGCATGCACGACACTGGGTATTTACAAAGATCAGATGGGACAAAGGTGAGATCAAGTGGTGGTTGGTCATTCAAGGAAAGATTTTTTTTGAGTCTCTATTTTTATTTTTATTTTTTACTTAAATTTTAGAGAACATACAAGGATTTTTGTTTTCAAAAGTTGGAAAATGCAGAATCTGAGAGCTGAGCCTCTTTGTGAATTGGGCTATTAACTGAGATTATGAACAGAGGAAGAACACTTTTGGAGTTCAGTCCAGTTTCAGACAGGATGCATTTGAGATGGTTATAGGGACATTCAGGTGGAAATTTCTATGTGACAAATGGAAATAAGTGTCTAGACCTCAGAGAGAGAGGTCGGGTGTGGAGATAACTTTTTTTTTTTTACACATTGATGAACATATTATATTAAAAGACATGAATCTAAATTAAATCATCCACGGAAAATGTGGAGGGAGAAGAGAGGGAATGTTCTCAGGAACACTAACACAAGAAGGCAGACAGAGGGTGAGTGGTCTCCTAGATGGAGAGAGGTCCAGAGGGGAGAGGGATTTAGGGAAAGCCAAGGGAAGAGCAAGCAGTAACTGAATTTAACACACAGTCAAAACAGCTGGGGCTATGGAAGATACAAATCGGAATTAAAAACATCAGAGGGGATGAGAAAGAGTAAATAAGTGAAAAAGAGCCCAGAAGGCCAAGCGCTGCCCTGAGGGTTGGGACGTGAGGACAGACCTTCAGAAGAGAGATATGGTGGAAGGGGAAAATTACCATAGAATGGAAGGACCTAACTCTCCGGATGGAAGGGGCCCACCAGGAACTCAGCTCAAAGAATGAAACATACCAAAAAGACCCATCTTCCATACATTTCAGAATATCAGAGAAAAAGGGAAAGGGAAAATCTTCAGTGTTTCAGAAGTTAAAAAAAACAGTTCACATATATAGAAATGGGAGCCAAAACGATAGATGTTTTTAAAATAAAATTATTTCCAACCTATTCTAAATATTTCATGTAAGTCGAATGGTACGGTATTTGTTCTTTTGTGACCAGCTTATTTCACTCAGCATGATGTCTTCAAGGTTTATGTAAGTTGTAGCATGTACCAGCACTTCATTTCTTCTTATGGCAGAGTAAGATTCCATCGTATGGACAGACCACATTTTGTCTATCCATTCACCTGTTGATGGACGTGCCGGTGGTTTCCACCTTTTGGCTACTGTGAATAATGCCACAACGAACACTGGCATACAAGTGCGTGAGTCCCTGTTTTCAATTCTTTGGGGTATATACCTAAGGGTGAAATCCTATGGTAATTCTATGGTTAGCTTTTTGAGGCACCTCTTGATGATGTTTTTTCACCATAGTTGTAAAGAGACCATTAAGTGAGCAGCACTGTGTTCCCTGTAATCCCTTGCAGAAATTGTTATCAGCAAGAACTTCATAACATTAATTTCTTCTTTACTAAATATTATTTTAAACGTCATTAGAAGGGATTAGAATTTCGAGTAATCTCTACACTCCAGGTGGGGCTCAAACTCACAACCCTGAGCTCAAGAGTCTGCATGCTCTAGTGACTAAGCCAGTCAGGTGCCCCTATCTCGAAGGGATTCGAATTTGAGGTAAGAATTCACTTTAGAAAATTATCTGTAAAACTTAATCTAGCTTTTTAAAAAAACGTTTATTTATTTTTGAGAGAGAGAGAGAGAGAGAGTGAGTGAGCAGGGGAGGGGCAGAGAGAGGAGGACAGAGGATCTGAAGTGGGCTCTGTGCTGACAGCAGAGAACCTGATGTGGGGCTCGAACCCACGAGCCGTGAGATCACGACCTGAGCCGAAGTCAGGACACTTAACCGACTGAGCCACCCAGGTGCCCTTAATCTAGCTTTTAATGTCTTTAATGATGTGTACAGCCAAAACAAATAAGCCCTCTAAACTTTAACATGATAATCCAGTATTTCTAAGACATTTTTAGCTTTCTGGGAATGGGCTTCTATCCCTTGCCTTCCAAAAATATGTCAACTTGAATGTCATACAAACATGTTTTAAACATGTATGTGACTATGTGCAAAGACTGAATATATAAAATATTACCTCAACTACCAAAAAAAGCTCAGAAAAACTAATGAAAAACATCATAAGTTTACCCTAAATATATATAAACAGCTTGATTATGAATGCATTTTTCTTCCTTTTACACACTCTTCTCTGTACTTTTTTTTTTCAAGTAATCTCTATGCCCAACGTGGGGCTCAAATTCAGGACTCCGAGATTAAGAGTCACACGCTGTACCGACTGAGCTGTCCAGGCGCCCCTTTTCTATGTACTCGTTACTGTCAGAGATAAAAAGGTTTTTCTTTTTAAAAAGAACAGTAGTAAAATGATTCAAATTATATGTAATTATGTTAAACATTTTAAGTCAAGAATTGTTATTAAAAAGTCAACCCAACATATACTTAAGGAAGCTTACCCACGTGTCTTGATGTGGGAAGAGGAGCGGCAAGGAGTAAGACCGTCCGGACTAAGATGAAGGAGGCAGCCCTTGGAGGTAAAACTTGCATAAGTGGATTTTGGTAAGAGATATACTATGGAGAGGATGAAATATCCTTACCACTTTTTTTGTTTTAAAGAATGATTTTATTTGATAAAAATGATACAATGTTCACTGTATTCAGTCCATACAGAAAACACAGAGTCACTCAGTCTAATACCACCACTCAAAAAAAATCACCAGTGTTAACAGACGGTGGGCGTGTTTCCAGACCTCTTGATTCATAGGCACAGACAGGATTGATGGTGGGAATCGCTATACTTTTTATTTTAAAAGGTTTTAATTTTGTTTGAATGCTATGGAACTTAAAAATGAAAGGGGCTGCTGAACTTGAGATAAATGTCTCTTCACCATAAGGGCTACTGGTCCCTAAAAGAACTACGGAAGCCAGTGATTCTCAAACTTGAGCGCAAAGCAGAATCCTCTGGAGGGCACGCAGACTGCTGGGCCCCAGCCCCAGTCTGAGCCAGCAGGTCTGGGGTGGGACCAAGACTCTTGATTTCTAACAGTTTTGCAGGTGTTGCTGATGCCACTGATTGGGGACCACACTTTGAGAACCAGTGCATTTAAGGTCAAGAAAAAGACTGAAAAAATTAAGGTCGTTCACTAGGTTTTTTCTATATTATAGAATACAATCTTAGACATTATAACTTGACATGACACCTGGCTGTGCAAGATGGGGCAGTTAGTTCTTAATCTTCACCCTACTACCCCCCCCCATGTCCTAATTGATCAGTGTATGCTAATTGTTCTTTGTCAAGGTTTTGAACGTTCACATTCTCTTCTACAACTATAACCCCTCAGTTTTAATAAATCTCAGTTCTGTATTTTGATGGACTCAGAGCTCATACCATTCGTTTTGCTGGAATTCTGTTGGGGAACCTGGTATGCCCTCTCTTCTGGATTCCCATTAAGTGTCCAGAATCAGGGCTCGCCGGACCCAAAGGTAGATCTTATCCTGTAGGCTTTGGCTTCCCAAGGCTGCTCTGCGAACCCGCAGGTGCGTTGTCCCGGTGAATCTTTACCCTTTTGCTGAGGTCCTGAGACAGCTGCAATGACTTCATCTTCCCAAGGGTTTTCCTTGACTTGACTCCGCATGGCCTGGTCATCTCATCAGTCCCTTTGTCCACACTGGGGCCCCTTGTCACGAAGATGTCGCCAACTTCGTTTCTTTACTCTGTGCTACTTAGGGGGCAGGGGCGGGGTTGAAGTCACACCATACCTTGTTGCAAAAGCATCTTCTCCCCTCTCCCTTGATTGGTTGCTGCTGGTTAATCTGTGGCCGAGGTTTACTGAGTTTGCTAGGTAATGGAGAAGGTGAGTTTCTGATTCAGCTTTACTTTTCCCACTTCTGCCTAGAAGTATCTCCATTCTTTTTTAAAAAAAAAAAAACTTCACAAATAAGTCAGTCAGAGAAGGACAGATATCATGTTTTCACTCATATGTGGATCTTGAGGAACTTAACAGAAGACCAGGGGAGAAGGGAAGGAGGGAAGAAAAGTTACAGAGAGGGAGGGAAGCAGACCACAAGAGACTCTTAAATACAGACAACAAACTGAAGGTGGATGGGGGAGTGGGGGAGAGGGGAAAGTGGGTGTTGGGCAGGGACGAGGACACTTGTTGGGATGAACACTGGGTGTTGTATGTAAGCCAATTTGACAATAAATTATATTCATAAAAAAAGAAAAAAAATACCCTTAGAAGAGAATGAATAAAAAATAAACTTCACCAATGTAGGATTTGTTGGGTAAAATGTGGCCCATATTATGCATCTACATAAATTATTACAATGTAAATATAATAGTTTTTTCCAAGAGAGAAAAAAAGAAAATGTGGCCTCCTAAATACGTATAGCAGTTTTGTCTGTGATAAGATTATGGGTATATTTTTTAATTGAAGTTTATATTGAGATAAATGTAGATCTACATGGACCTATAAGAAATAATACAGAGAGATCCCATGTACACTTTACCCAGTTTTCCCCAACCCATAAAATTTTAAAACCAGCAAAACCACTAACAGAACAGTGCCTTTTGAGTTTTGTGAAATCAGTAAGAAAGAAAATGTTACCAGGGGATACTGAACCAGGAATGCCAACTTTTTGTCTCAACTTCTGCAAATATATCTGCAGTAAAGCACTTAACACTCTATACTGAAGTCTTTGTTTTTGTGAATCTCTTCTCCAACAGCTGATGAGTTTCCTTAGAGGAGGAACTCTGTCATATTATTATCTTTGTCTCCCCAGTGCCGAGAAGAGCATACCTACCATACGGGGGGGAAGGGGAGAGGGCAATGGTATGTGACTTACCAAAACAACTTCTCTTTTATAGTCTTATGCATTGGAGAATTCAAATTCTTCTCAGTCAATAAAAAATGCTATGGATAAGATAAACTTTTGTTCAACCTCCACATGCAAGCTAGATGTTTAGTTCCTAAAAAACATATTCTACTTGTTACTCATTCATTAAACTAATATTTAATGAGTTCTTACTGTGTGCCAAGTAGGATGTTGGGAACTGGGGATACTATGGTGAACGAGACAGACACAGTTCCTGTCCTTATATTATACTCGAAATTATACAGCAAGCCTTTCTTTTTAGGCTTTAAATCTTATGCACTCAATATTTCCTGAATACACCCACATTACAAATAGGTGTTTTGCAAATAACATGCTTTGCATATTGAGATGATGCCAAAAGTATATCCAAACATGACTAAAGAGGAAATCAGTTGTGGAATGATCAATGTCAAGTCAACTGCCTTAGCCTTATGTGCCACAATAAATGTAGCCAGAGAATTAATGCTGCTTACTGAGCTACATTTCCATGTTTAATGTCCAGTTTCCATATCAGACTGTTTGGACCATAAAGGCAGTCTCCACGTGTCTTGTTCTCTTGTTCATTGCTATAATTTTAGCATGGGACCTGTGCAATAAACATGTGTTGACCAAATAGTTAACCTAACACAATATAAAGCTGTCATACTACTGTGCACATGTATTTCTTTCTTATCATAAGTGGAATGTTCAATATGTTTGGAAAACCTGACTTACAGAGACAGTACACGGCATTAAGACAGGACATCAACCTAAATTTATTACCCAATTTTAATGCAAGTACTCTCGCCCCCACTTACTGCTGACCCACTAAGGAAATGGCTGCCCTATCTTACAAAGATATGTAAAAAAAAAAAAATTAAATGTTTGTAGCAAGATTTTTCACATCCAGTCATGAGAAATCAAGTTCTTACCAGATTTTGATTTTAAAAGTTCTGCCTTTGTAAGTGCCGAACTATTTTAAATATCAACAGGTCCTACTCAGGGCTGTAATTCTCATATGAAATTAAAATAATGTTCTCACAAACTGGCAAGTAACTTCTTCGAGCAGGAGGAGCAACAGTTTTTTATTTTATTACAAATAAGCAGTTCACAGAAATTTAACGGGGAATGTGTATGTACTATTAAGCAGAACACAGAAAACATAAAGAAATAAGGTACCAGGACTTAAAATATTATTTAAAATCCCATCAATTTTACCTTATGATAGTACGTACTCAATACAACTGAACTGAAAAGAAACACTTTATGTGTTTGCAAAATGTATAATGCTGTAGTAGTAAAGTACAATTTCCAAATATGAAATTTTGTCTGTCAGATTTTTAAAAAGCCTTTAAAAACAGGATATGCACAAGCTTGCCCTGAGGGGAAAATAAGATGGAACAGAGATTACAAAATCTTTACATATTTTCCACAATAGCATTTTGAAATTGGAAAGAGCAAATAGTTGTGGAAAAAACTGAATGAACCAATTACTAAAAATTCAGTGCACTCATAACTACCTGATGGAAATTTTGAAGCACCTTTTCTCTTGCCTTCTTATAATATGAAATGTATAAATCATATAGGCCTTGATCTTCAGAAACTTAAGAAAACTTCAAGTTATAAGCCAACCTATCATCAGAAAAAAGAAAAACTGGTATAAAATTTGCTACCATAAGGCCACTGTTTAAAGTTCTTTCATGTACAGACACTATACAATTCAGATACTTTTTTTTTGTTTTTATTACATAAGCAAAACTTTCAACATATAAACATCTGGATGTAACTCAGTTAAGTTCTCTATGAAACCATGCTCAGAGAAAAACACATCAACAAATAATGCCCTTGTAAGACTTTTTGCAAAAGAAACTGTAGTTAATACAACTTTTACATTGAATACTGTAATTTAAAAGCAATTGTTAAGTGTAAAAAAGTTGCAGCATTCTGCTACAGAAAAATAAAGTTATGTTATCAAGGAAATTACAGTATTAGTGCTTGAGTGCCAATTCTAACTTCTGATAAAAAGAGATGCTCCCGAATACCATCCTGTAGTGTCGTTTCCGTTTGTAACAATTCCAGATTAGACTGGGGTGGCAATATTTGTATACCCCTATTGAGAGAAAACAAAAGAAATACAAACTTCAAAAGAAGAGTCAACTATAACATCTGAGCTAGTTTTTTTCACATTGCAATTTCCAAGATATTTTAATTTTGATACCACTTATAGCTTAGACCCCCACAAAGGTATGTGGAACCCCAAAGACGCAAAGTAACAACAGAACACAGCAAAGCAGATACCAAATGATAGGTCAGTAGGACAAAGGAAATATATGACACTCAATATGCTGGTATTAGTGAGTTGATGAAAAGGCATTCTGCTATTTGGACGAGTTTCCCTGGGGATTGTAAAAAAAAAAAAAAAAAGTCAAGACTCTTAAAACTCTGCCCCTCAGGCACAGAGCCTGATATGACATACATCCAGTCTCAAACTGGTATTTTATCTTTGTCAATATATGGTATATTTAATTCTAAAACAACACGGACTCTTCTGGCTTGGCTGATAGCAGAGAAAGCTATTGCTGGGGGCGGGGAAGCTTTCTTGCTTTTGGATGGTCATCTACAACATAAAAAGATGTCAGGCTTCCATAAACACAGGAAAAGAAATTCATAACAACAAGACTGTGATTAAAGAGGGTAATGGACATGGCTTCTATACTGTGATGCTATGCAAAATATGAAATTACCAACCACAAACTGGACAGAAGACCATGCAACTAATAAAAGTGCAAAAATGGCAAATGGCATGTTTTCCTGGGACATTTAAAATATTTATTAATACATATATCCTTACCTTTTACTAGGATCTTATATTATTAAAACTGAAAGAAATTTAAAAGTTGATTTATTTTTTGGCATTTACATTAGTATGGCAACATTTAATTCCAAACAAAAACAGTGCTGATAGAAAATTCTTACTCTTCTTCTGTTTTGGTTAATTGGTGAAATGTTCAAAATACATGCATAGTTTTATTTTTGTCAACATCACTCCTTTAAATAGAGGTATAATTCATCGTGTCCCATTTCTTAATTTTCTATAATACAAAAATCATATACATTGATCTTCAAATAAAATATCTGTTGCCTACCAACAACTTTAAAAGGAAACTCTGACTATAATAATTCTTAAAATTTTTTTCAGCTGAAATATCTTGTTTATAAAAATGTACAATTATTCTGAATCACATTCATCCTTGATGTAGCTTCTTCTACACCCACACCATCTCTCAGCTTGATCCCTCCATTCTTCCAATTATGTGAACAGCTATTTTAAGCAGAATGCTGAACTAGAGATATGAGCACCATGCTCATCTAAGTTTTCCTAGGTTGACACTTGCTATCCCTGCAAATGCTCCCTTATTGGTCTCCCTCCATGTCATCTCGTCCCCAGAACCCTGCATACCCACTGCTCACCAAGCCATCATCCTCAACATCACTTTCTCCTCAGGCTAGCAAGATGTCCTACTATTACTACATCACATCCTCAATATTCTACCCAGCTTTCAAGGCCCTCTATAATTTGCACACTCCCATGTGTATCCAACTGTCTACACTCTACCATCATACATGGATCTTTGGCTGTAGCCCCTTCTATGCCCTGCTCTTGTCTATGACTCAGCTGACCTCCTCTGTAAGAGGAGAGAGTAAAAATCAAAGTGCTTAGCATACTTTCCCTGGCCATTCCTACATACTGATTTTTCCCTCCTCTCTTCAGGCATTTACCATCTGTGAAATTAAGCTCTTCAAAAAGATGGTTGTGCGGAAGAGTTAATACAGCATATCTGACTGCTATCCTTCGAAAGGCTACTTACAAGGTTGGCTGTCAGCCAGGAACTTAGGTTCCTTGGCTGTCAGCCAGGAACTTAGATTTTGGTAGGGTTCTCACCACTGATGAGTGTCTAAACTGTGCAAACAATATGGTCTGTGCTGAACATCTGCTTTCCTTCTGAGAGTCTGGAATTCGGTATGTAACTGGCCGAGGTGCCTATGTGACCAGCCCTCAATGAAAACCCTGGGCACTGAGTCTCTAACAAGCTTTCCTGGTTGGCAACATTTCACATGTGTTACCACAGCTTGTTGCTGGGGGAATTTTTTTTTTTAACGTTTACTTATTTTTGAGACAGAGAGAGACAGAGCATGAACGGGGGAGGGTCAGAGAGACGGAGACACAGAATCTGAAACAGGCTCCAGGCTCTGAGCTGTCAGCACAGAGCCTGACGCAGGGCTCGAACTCACGGACCGCGAGATCATGACCTGAGCCGAAGTCGGCCGCCCAACCGACTGAGCCACCCAGGCGCCCCAAGTTGGGGGGGGGGGCGGGAATTAAGCACGTCCCGTGTGACTCCACTGGGAGAGGACTCTTAGAAACTTGCACCTGGTGTCCTCTGGACTTTGCCTGTGTGCCAGTTCCTTCTGCTGATGTGCTGTGCAGCCTTCCATTATAACACATCACGGCTGTGAGTGCCACCATATGCTGAGTCCTAGCAATCACAAAACCTGGGGCTGGTCTTGGGGACCCCTGACACAATGGCTACTACCATTCAGTAACTTTTTCTTTCTTTTAAGTTTATTTGAGAGAGAGCGTGTGTGCGCCAGAAGGGAAGGGGCAGAGAGACAGAGAGAGAGAGAGAGAGAGAGAGAGAGAAAATCCTAAGCAGGCTCCGCATCATCACTGCAGAGCCCAACATGGGACCCGAACCCAACTGTGAGATCATGACCTGAGTGGAAGTCAAGAGTCAGAAGCTCTGACTGATCCACCCAGGCACCGCTCATTCAATAACTTTTTAGAGCTATAGATGGATGCATGTGAGTGCGTATATGTATATACGATTAGATTTGATTCTATTCCACAGGTGTTTTCTAAAGACAGACTAAATGAAAGGCAAAAGGGGAAGATACAAAGACCAATGAGGTACCCTCTGTCCTCAAGGAGCTGACCATCTACTTGGGGAAACAAGAAGGCAAACAGCAACAAGTGAGAGACGAAATGAAACAAGAGCTAGAGAGGTGGCTTTGGTAAGGCTTTACGGTGGGTCTTAAAAGGAAAGCAGGGTTTAATAAGAAAACGGTGGGGATCAGAAGGCTATTTCTAGGCAAGAGAACAGCAGGAGCAAAGATACAAATACATGAAAAAATATTTTACGTTCCAAAAAGCAGAGGTTCCATGAAGAAATGTGGTTACAAAGGTAGCTTGTTAGGACTGAAGCCGGTGAACAAGTCTGGTCTCTTCTCTTGTAGGCAACAGAATCGTTGCAGAGTTTGCGTAAGAATGACATGATTCAGGCTGTGTTTTGGGAGAATAACTGTGCTAGTAGTGAAGGCACAGAATAAGCAAATTACAGCAGGCAAGGAAACAAGCTAGAGACTCCAAATATTCCAACGACAGATCAGGAATACATAAGAATGTAGCATATGCTAAAGGTGGCATTTTCAATCAGTGGGAAAAGGACAAATTATTTAATAAGTGGTATAAAAAACTGACTATCCATTGGCAAAAAATAGATTCTAACCTCACACTGTATCATAAAAATAAATTCTAGAGGGAATAAATATTTATATGTTTTAAAAATTAACCAAAAAACCCCTTAAAGGAAACACCATAAGGAATTTTTATAAGCATAAGTATGATATGAAATCTAGAAACCATATAAGCACAAACTCAAACAGACTCATGAACATTTACGAATTTTGTAATGTAAAAGCTACCACAAATAGCTGGGAAACGTAAAATAAATACCAGCAAAATGTATGATAGGTTAATATCCTCAGTAAATTAAGAGTTCTTACAAATCAATAAGAAAAAGTACCATTCCTCAGCAGAAACACTGGCAAAGCATAGAAATAAGGAAGCTGAGGGAAGGCATTAATTGGTCAACAGACACCTAAAATATGCTCACATAATTAATAACCAAAGAAAGGCAAATGAGAACTATTTTCTGCTATTAGACTGACAATGGATAATAAAGACTGATAATGTGGAGCACCTGCTAGGGTGTAGGTAAATGGGCCCTTTCATGTACTTCTGGTCAGAGCATAAATGAGTAAAAAAGGTGGACTATGGCAAGGTACCAAAACGTCAATTTGCCCAGTAGTGTTACCAAAAATAAGAAAACCTGTAAGCTATACCAAAGTCATCAACAGAGGCTTGGTTAAGCAAGTCAGCAATGATCAAGCTAGGGTATACCTACCCTTAGGGACATATGAAGACTTTCCAAGGAGCATGTGGGTACAGATAGTTTGGGAAGAATTACTTTCTAGATCTTCAACTTCCCAATGTTCACTTTCCAAAATTAATCTACCTGCACAAGTGGTTAGGGCTGGTCCCTCACCCTCCACTTTATACAAGAAAGATACAAGTTCTCATCCTGAATCTTCCTACTTTGCATTACCTGGGGATCCCCCAAAACAGGGCAGTTGGAGATGTTGCTGATGGTGTCAAGAAAATGAACCCACCCTAACAGCTACTAATAAATAGCATACTTCTGCAAGTCACATGGCTTCCACTTCTTTGCCTTTGTTTAATAAAATTGAAGGAGGACAAAAGAACATTCAAAACAGTTTTTGATGACAGATCACTAGGTGATTTTTTGGCCTATAATTCAGAGTGAGTCCAAAGAATCAAGTGGCGTTGCTATAATAAAAGTCTTTTCATTCTCATCTATAGAATCATATTAACAAGGTTTCTCGGGACTTACATCAACAAAAAGAAAAAAGAGAGTTAGAATGGATACCTAAAACACTACGTTATTCTGCAATAAGTAGTATTTATATATGAATACATGGGGGCGCCTGGGTGGCTCAGCCAGTTGAGCATCCAACTCTTGATTTCAGCTCAGGTCATGATCCCAGGGTCATGGGATCAAGCCCCATGTTGGGCTCAATGCTGAGCATGGAACCTGCTTAAGCTTCTCTCTCTCTTCCCCTCTGCCCCTCCTCCACTTACACGCACTCTCTTGCTCTCTCTCTCTCTAAAATAAAAATAAATAAATAAAATATGAAGGATATCCAAATTCAAGGGAAAAAATGACTGATATAAAATTTCTCACATTAAAAGAGGTTGTTTGCATATTTTAAAAAGTTAATTATGTTAGTTATCACATTTATGTGGTGTGCAGAGTCCATGGAAGAGCTTTAAAAGAACAATGTAACGGTTTGCCCCAGGTCATGATCTCACAGTTCATGGGATCGAGCCCTGGGTTTGGCTCTATGCTGACAGTGTGGATTCTCTCTCTCTCCCTCTCTCTCTCCCTCTCTCTGCTCCTCCTCTGCTCATGTGCGCTCTCTCTCTCAAAATAAACAAGTAGACATAAAAAAATAAAATAAAATGAACGAAGTAATGAATGAATGACAGAAAGACTTGCAATGGCTGAAGCTGGAAGGGGAACCAGGAACCGTGTCTGGTTGGCTGGCTAGCTGTCAGAAGAAACCAGTGGTCTGGGGAGGAGAGTGAATTTGATTTTATTTTCAACAGTGCCACTGAGATATAAACCACACACCATACACTTCACCCATTTCACTGTACAATTCAATGGCTCTTTAGTATATTCACAGAGTTGTGCCACCATCAGTCAGTACCATCAGTGTTAAGAGTATCTTCTCACCCGCAAAGACTCCCCATACCTGTTAGCAGGCACACACACACACGCCTCCATTTTTCCTTAACCCCCCAGTCTCTGGCAACCACTAATCTACTTTCTCTATGGCTCAGCGTATTCTCAGTATCTCACGTAGATGGAATCACACAATATGAGGTCTTTTGTGACTGACTTCTGTCACTTAGCATCATGTTTTTAAGGGTCACCCATGCTGTAGTTTGTGCCAGTGAAAGTTTGATTTTGAACATGCTGAATTGGAGGTGCCCTCAAGAGGCACCTTGGAGGCAGCTGGGCTTCTGGGGCTCTAGAGAGTGATGAGGGATAAAGTCATCACCAGAGGTAACAGCTGGCACCCTGGGAAGAAGTGAGGACAGTCAAGGCAAGTAGAAGGAATAAACAAAGAGAAGAAAGAATAGAATGCTAGAGAATGCTTATATTTTTTTAAGGATGCATAGAAGAAGGGAAACCACCAAATAAGACAAAGAAGTCATAGAGAGAGATAGTGAAACTGGAGGCTCCAGAGGTCACAAATGTCTGAGGGCGATGATGGCACACTTCAGGTCCAGGGACACAGTGGGTGTAGAACGGATTCTTGGTGATCTACCTGATCTTGGCTCCCATTCTGTCTTTGCACCCCATGACTTTCAAGGGTTTGTTCAACCCCAAGAGCCACAGATCCCAGTCTCTAACTTCCTTCTTGCAGTGTCTTTACAATCTCTCCCTTCTCCCTTTCCTATCCACGGGCCGAGTGCTGGTAGGCACCTCGCTGACAGGCACCCTGAGGACTGCAAGAGAATCTGTGCTGCTAAAGAGGTCCAGGTCTCCCTGACTAAACACTCAACCGCTAGCATTTTTTCAGAGGCAATGTTCTCAGAGGTGGCTTCATGAATTTTTACTACGTTCTTTGTCCTACTCCCCCAAGAATTTCTGAAAACTTTGTGATGAGCAGAGGATCTTTAAAGGGGGGCACTTGTGAATGGCTGTGAACAGACCAGCCTTACTCCAGGTGGTAACAGACATTCCTCCCACCCCCTCATCGTCTAGCCCAGGCACAGAATCTGAGAGAAAGGTGACACAATAAAAGACAATGTAGGTGCCAGAATGGGATTAATAATGATAAATACCAGATAAATTAGGAGGAAGCATTTCAGTTCTGTACTTCTTAATACTGCTTGGGAATCCTGCTATTTTGGAGGCAGCGGGGGAGCCACGCTCAGTCTTGTGAAGTGGGACAAGAAGAAATATTAGGAGCACATCTAGGATCCCCCCCACTCCTTCCTGAGACCGTTTGGTGTTGGAGAGAGGAAGCACGTGAATGATGGCACAGTGACTGGACCGCACTACAGATGAGCACCACAAGACTTCCAAGTCAGGAATGATCAGCCCAGGCATTTCACCACGGCTAGGGAGGGAGCAGTCCAGACAAGGTCAGTCTGAACCTTCCTGGTGGACTGTCAGGCACGTATGGGTGTGTAGGTTCAGATCTGGTTTCAGGCTAGAGCAGCCCCAGGGCACCTAGATTAATTAACTGGTGATGAATCTTTAATTCATCTAGGTGGTGATCTAATAACAATAAAAAGAATGAATTCTCTTTTAGGGCAAAAAGCAAAAAAAAAAAAAAAAGCAGTGTACAGATGGTGCCCAGACTATGGCTTCTTTCCAGGACAGGACCTTCAAAGTTCCCTCCGAAGCAGAAGCTTGAGATGAAAAGTGATATAAGTGATACCTCACACTCAGTAACTCCATTTGAGCAAAAGTGGCCCTAATCGAAGGGAAAGCGGAAGCAAGCAACACTGGAAAAAACTAAAGACTCCAAGCCTTCACACCTCTTTTCTTTCAGGGCATAAAGGTTGAGGGAAAATGAAGTAATAGGTCTAAGTCATCAGTTTACACACATGGAATGGGGTTTCAGAGCATCACAATACTACTGGGACAGCCCAAAGGCCAGGTAAGCCTTAAGTGCCTTAGTTCAGACCGTGGCAGAAACAGAGAAGGTGCAATGCCTCATTCCTTATCCTAAAGGGTAGGAGAATGTGGAACTCAATTGTTAAGTAGGATGCTAATCGTATGGTATGTACTTCATTTCATGCCATACTTGGAGAGCTGGGCTGTTCAAACACAAATCTACAAAACAGCCTGTTTATGCCTCGCTTGTAGGTACTGACAGTAGCCAGAATGTAAAAGCCCATGTCAAAGCTACAATACAAAGACAAAGTAGCATCCAGAAGGACAGGTGTAAGAAAAAGAGCTGTAGACAGTGAATGTCACAAAATGCAGTGTGTTGGGACTACTTCTAAAGCCCTCAGATGGCAGTGAAAGACAAAGGAGGGCAGGCTAGACCTGCACCGGATGTTACCTGTAACTGCTACATTTTAGAGGACATAAAACGCCTAGCCCCTAAAGACTAGAGACTCATAGCAGCTTGTGGCCTCCTCTAGGACACACTTCTTAGGTCCTAAGATGAAGGCTTGATGTCTGGTTTCTATTTGCTGTTAAGGGAGGCTGGTGGTCGATGTGGTCTGGAAGAACTGGGTGGTCAATAGGAAGTTGGCACGGTGAGGCTAAGAAAAGAACGACTAAACAGCACAAGTTCAATGAGCACATAGAAACTGCAGGCTGAGGCAGATGGTCAAGCCCTCAGGAGTCCCGAGTCATCTAAAAACTAGAGGTAAAAATGGAGTCAGAGGAAGCTAACAGAGAGCCAACAGAAAAGAACACACAACATGTACCCGAATCCCAACCTTGCAACTGAGGAAAAGGCTTGCCTCAACCTTCCTCCTTGAGTGGAAATCAATGACTTGCTTCCCCGTCAACAGCCAGGCTGCCATCTGTGAATGAGGACAAATTCCTAGAAGATCTGTTGCAAAGAAACTTGCCACACAAGTCAGGAAGAAAAGCAGCACCTCGGTCTAACAGTAGGGAAGCGTACAAGAGGGGAAATGTGTCCAGTTACACTCATGTTCTCAAGGAACAGATGGCTTTCATAACCTCAGTGACATCAAGAGTGACACGCATGGTGAAATGCAAAACTTCACCTAAGGTATCCAGTTGAAATCGGGGGGTGGGCGGTGAGAGAAGTTACAGAAAGTATTATAGTTAATGCTAAAGCTTAAAAAAACACAAACGGGGGGGTGCCTGGGTGGCTCGGTTGAGCATCTGAATTTGGCTCAGGTCATGATCTCACGGCTCGTGAGTTCGAGCCCCGCGTCGGGCTCTGTGCTGACGGCTCAAAGCCTGGAGCCTGCTTCCGATTCTGTGTCTCCCTCTCTCTCTGCCCCTAACCCACTCGCATTCTGTCTCTCTCAAAAATAAATAAACATTAAAAAAAATTTGTTTAAATAAATAAATTAAAAAAGCCCACACAAACGGTTGTCAATTCCGTTCTACTAGTCCATCTTCTGAAAAACAAGTTTTACTAAAATCACTACACAAGCTCAGGGTAAAGGCTTCACAAGTATGAATAATTAAGGAAACACTTATGGTTAGAAAATTTATAAAACCACCGTTGGACTATATGATAGCAACACTGGATACACATACATTTCTCAAAGAAAACACAGCCCCAAGTGAACAAAACTGAGTCAGAAAGTTGGCAAGCATGCCTCACTTAACTGATGTAATGTTATTGCTCTCATTTAAAATATCCAGAAGGTAACTTCATATCATTTTTATGCTGCATTTTGAAATATAAACATGACAAATTTAAGTAAAATCAATCCACACCTAAAAGAACAAAATTCAAATTATCGAGAAACTTTTTATTAACATTAAGAGTTAGCACATGTGGCGATGGTTCCCAGGCATTATGAATGCAATTACTGCCACCGAATTGTACACTTAAAAATGGTTAAAATGGCAAACTTTATATGCATTTTATCACAACAAGAAACACATGAATGGGGGAGAAGAAGAGTTAGTATATTTTGCAATCGTGTGTCCTTTTCATACAGTCAGTTCAATATCCTTTGGTACTTAGAGAATTCACATTGTAGAAGGCTAAAATACACCGGTTAAACGTTTTTTACCTGAATTTCCATTTCAAACATTAATCACACAACAGAAATTCCAAAGTAAAAAGCTCAAACAGCTGACATATTCACAGCATTTGGGGCATAACAGCAAAAAGCAATTTAACATTAGACAGTCTCACAACTCCAACACCATCACTCTTTGAACTTTTTCTTCAACTATCATGCAATAACATTTGTGAAATCTAGGTTGTAACTTAGGTCAAAATTAAACTAAAAAAAACCATTTGATCTATTAAACATAGATGATTTAGGAGTTCAAAAGTCACTCTACATTTTTAAAAGATCATAATGCAACTAACCTTTTTCTTCCTCAGTAATTTTTCTCTGAATTTATTAGTGATAAATCCCCTTGGGCCAGCAAATCGTAAACGCTGATATTTAGCTTGAATGTATAAGCTCTTCTGTACTAGGCCTGATTTATAATGGGGCTGGAATCTGCCACCTCTAAAGTTGGTCTGTAAAGAAAAAAAAAATTAAGTGTAAAAACTACAGCTTCCAAATCTATTAGTGTAAGAAATGGGGAAATGTCCGGTACTCTTGATTCTAGGCACCACGTATATTAAAAAGGAAGAGGTTACTGATGGTAATAAAGTATGTTTACCTCAAACTAGCCTCCTAGTTTAGTTTATATAATGATTTTTTTTAATTTACATAAAAGCAATTTTTAAAACTAAGTTAAAAGTTTTGAAATTCTTGGGGCATCTGGGTGGCTCAATTGGTTAAGTGTCCGACGACTTCGGCTCAGGTCATGATCTCACAGTTCGTGAGTTTGAGCCCCGGGTTGGGCTCTGTGCTGACTGCTCAGAGCCTGGCGCCTGCTTCGGATTCTGTGTCTTCCTCTCTCTCTGTCCCTCCCCCGACTCGCACTCTGTCTCTCTCTCAAAAATAAACAAACATAAAAAAATTGAAATTCTTGAAATTTATCATGTAAAAAAGTACCACTTTCAAAACCTTATCTAATGTGCTAAAGTTATCCTTCTGGGGGCACCTGGGTGGCTCAGTCAGTTAAGCGTCCAACTTCAGGTCAGGTCATAATCTCACAGTTCAAGGGTACAAGTCCCACATTGGGCTCTACACTGACAGTGCAGAGCCTGCTTGGGATTTTCTCTCCTTCTATCTCTGCCTCTCTCTCTCTCTCTCTCTCTCTCTCTCTCTCTCTCTCTGTGACCAAATAAATAAATAAAAACTTAAAAAAAAAGCTTCTAGGGGTGTTTGGGTATCTCAGTTAAGCATCCAACTTTGGCTCAGGGCATAATCTCACAGTTCAAGGGTACAAGCCCCACACTGGGCTCTGTGCTGAAAGCTCAGAGCCTGGAGCCTGCTTCAGATTCTGTGTCTCCCTCTCTCTCTGGCCCTCCCTATCTCTTTCTCTCTCAAAAATAAACAAAACATTTTAAAAAAGGCTTCTAAAATTATCCTTCTGATTCACAGTGTAATATATCAAATCCCCAAGTGGGGGAGGACATTAAGTATCAACATCTATTTAAGAATCAAAAACTCTCTAGGGGCGCCTGGGGGGCTCAGTGGGTTGGGCGTCCAACTCTTGATTTTGGCTCGGGTCATGATCTCACGATTCATAAGACTGAACCCCATGTCAGGCTTGGTGCTGCTTGGGATTCTTTCTTCCTCTCTCTTTCCCTCTCCAGCTTTCTGTCTCTCTCTCTCTCTCTCTCTCATCTCAAAATAAATAAACTTTAAAGAAAAAAAAATAAACTCTCTTTATTCCTGTCAGTACCTTCAAAAGTCAATCTTTCTTTACCATAAAAATCCCATTACAGCAAATGTTTTCACGGTAAGAGTTTACACTGAAAAAGACCATTTCCTGATCTGCATACTGCCCAGTATTATAAGACACATAAGAGGACAAGGAATATTTGTTTGATTTCCCTGTGGTGAATGTACAAATGGTATATTATAACAGAATAATTATCAAACCCAAATATAACCCTGTTTCCACAATTAATGAACAAATGGGTATGTTGTGCATAATGAAGCATAATAGTTTATTTAAAAAAGCATTTATGCTAGGCCTATTTTCCAATTATTTTCTTAAGCCTACAGAAAATTCAGGTAAAAAAGAATTATAATGAGACACAACTCTTTCGTTAAAACTATCTGCACAAACTTAACATATAAGAGCTAATCTTGAAATTTACACTGTCCGTTTTTACATATCTAACAAAGTGATTACTATCTGGCTTTGAATTAGTCTAACTCCTGTAAAAAACAAATTTTCATGAAATGGTTCCTTTTCTTAGAAAGCATTACTTCTCTCTATTTTACTGTAAAGAATTGTGAACTTCTAAACAATCATGTTAACATTACACAGCTTTAAACGATTGGTCAAAAGGTTTTTATTGCATATATTTTGAAAAACATTTAAAAATAATTAACATTTAAGAATTTCCCTTAAGAAGAAAGGGTAACAGGAAATAGGCCTTGCAACAATCTTAGAAAAATACTACAATGGGGCGCCTGGGTGGCGCAGTCGGTTAAGCGTCCGACTTCAGCCAGGTCACGATCTCGCGGTCCATGGGTTCGAGCCCCGCATCAGGCTCTGGGCTGATGGCTCAGAGCCTGGAGCCTGTTTCCGATTCTGTGTCTCCCTCTCTCTCTGCCCCTTCCCCGTTCATACTCTTTCTCTCTCTGTCCCAAAAATAAATAAACGTTGAAAAAAAAAATTAAAAAAATAAAATAAAAAAAAAGAAAAGAAAAGAAAAATACTACAATCAACTATATCTGACCAATGAGAAGAAAAACATGTAGGAAGCCTAGGAAGCACTCATATGGGACAGCCCAGTTATACTGCCTCGAAGTTAAACAGACATCACATTTTCAGTTGGTTTTATGGCTCATTAGTCAAGATACTAAAAGATGGTGTAAAACATGTTTATATATTCTATGGCCACTGCCATAGAATATTTTTGAAAAAACCTAATGTCACCTGTTCTTAGGTACATGAAACACTGGCTAAAAATGTTACCTACACAATGCTTTCAAATTGTGTTACTGCAAATGAAAACACTCTTTGGACATCTAGAATTATGCCTCTCAATAAGCCAGGCATTAAAAGAGGACCACTCATAACTACCTCCTAGTCTACGGTTTGGGGACAGTTTATACTACCTTTATGCTAATATTAACTTCCTCCGAATGAGCTAACCAGTCTATCAGGTCTGCCTGCTACTTTCACCAAAAAACCTAGATTATTTTCCTTTCTTTCAAGGGGGAGGGGAAAAGATGCTATAGAGTTAAAAATATTAATGATGTACCTATTACATAAGCAGGAAATTTAGTCAAAATGGATTTAAAAAGCATGTCAACTTCTGAGAACAAGGAGAGAAATACAGCACTTCACACTTCTATCTGTGTGATGAGGTGTTTTGAATAATCAAACAATCACATTAGACATAGCTGTACAAATCATTAGAATGTGATGAAACAGGCTTGAACAAAGCTTGCTGGACCAGAATCTTTCTGAGATGATGCAGAAGGCCTCTGAGGGTTGTACACCTATGGGCAGGATTTTTCAGTCTGTGAACCTTGGAGAAGGTTCACAGAGCTATGCATTTACACCTTAGAGGTAAAGGGGCAGGCATAAAGGGAAGGTCTTGAACCTTGTCTGCCTCCTCATCTAGAGCCACTTCATCTGTGTCTGTTTTATGCATTTGTGCTTTCCATATAATATTTGAAAAAGGATTCCACTGGTAAAAAAAAAAAAAAAATTGAAAATCAAGTTCCGAGGAAAAAGGTTACCATTAAACTGATTACAGTTAACTATAAATGTATGTCCAGGAATCTTAGTGTATAGTCACTATTTGAAATATCACAAAAGCAGCTTTTAATTTACTAACACTTAGAACATTATGTTCAAAGCATAAACCCAAAGCTAGAATTAAATGGAAAATAACACTTAATACCTTAAATGGTCTTCTAAAGCTTGTTGTGTTTTGACGGTTTCCCTCAGCTCCAAAGGGTTTGTGAGTAATGACGTCTTTTTCCTGCATGGTATAATTCTGCATGAAAAAAGCAGGAGTATGGGTTAATATACTTTGAACTTTATTTTAAAAATTTCATCTTACCATTTAAAAAATACGAGTTTTGGGGGTGCCTGGGTGGCTCAATTGGTTAAGTGTCCAACTCTTGACTTTTGTTCAGGTCATGATCTCAAGATTTGTAAGATGGAGGCCTGCATAGAGCTCTGTGCTGACAGCTTGGAACCTGCTTGGGGTGCTCTCTCTCTCTCTCTCTCTCTGTCCCTCCCTTGCTCACTTTTTGTCTCTCTCTCTCTCAACAACAAAAAAAAGGCATTAAAAAAAATTCAAGCTTTGGGCAGAGGACTTGAATGCACATTTTTCCAAAGAAGACATCCAGATGGCAAACAGACACATGAAATGATACTCAACATCACTCATCATTAGGGAAATGCAATTCAAAACTACAATGATATATCATATCACACCTGTCAGACTGGCTAACATTAACAACACAAGAAACAACAAGTGTTGGCAAGGATATGGAGAAAAAGGAACCCTCGTGTGCTGTTTGTGGGAACGTAAATTGGTGTAGTCACTGTGTAAAACAGTATGGAGATTCCTCCAAAAATGAAAAATAGAAATACCATATAATCTAGTGATTCCAACACTAGGTATTTACCCAAAGAAAATGAAAATACTAGTTCAAAAAGAGATACATGTACCCCAGTTTATTATAGCGTTATTTACAATAGCCAAGATATGGAAGCAACCTAAGTGTCCATCGATAGGTGAGTGGATAAAGAAATGTGGTCTACACTTTCTCACACCATTCACAAAAATAAACTCAAAATGGATAAAGGACCTGAATGTGAGACAGGAAACCATCAAAACCTTAGAGGAGAAAGCAGGAAAAGACCTCTCTGACCTCAGCCGTAGCAATCTCTTACTCGACACATCCCCAAAGGCAAGGGAATTAAAAGCAAAAGTGAATTACTGGGACCTTATGAAGATAAAAAGCTTCTGCACAGCAAAGGAAACAACCAACAAAACTAAAAGGCAACCAACGGAATGGGAAAAGATATTTGCAAATGACATATCGGACAAAGGGCTAGTATCCAAAATCTATAAAGCGCTCACCAAACTCCACACCCAAAAAACAAATAACCCAGTGAAGAAATGGGCAGAAAACATGAATAGACACTTCTCTAAAGAAGACATCCGGATGGCCAACAGGCACATGAAAAGATGTTCAGCGTCGCTCCTTATCAGGGAAATACAAATCAAAACCACACTCAGGTATCACCTCACGCCAGTCAGAGTGGCCAAAATGAACAAATCAGGAGACTATAGATGCTGGCGAGGATGTGGAGAAACAGGAACACTCTTGCACTGTTGGTGGGAATGCAAATTGGTGCAGCCGCTCTGGAAAGCAGTGTGGAGGTTCCTCAGAAAATTAAAAATAGACCTACCCTATGACCCAGCAATAGCACTGCTAGGAATTTATCCAAGGGATACAGGAGTACTGATGCATAGGGGCACTTGTACCCCAATGTTTACAGCAGCACTCTCAACAATAGCCAAATTATGGAAAGAGCCTAAATGTCCATCAACTGATGAATGGATAAAGAAATTGTGGTTTGTATACACAATGGAATACTACGTGGCAATGAGAAAAAATGAAATATGGCCTTTTGTAGCAACGTGGATGGAACTGGAGAGTGTGATGCTAAGTGAAATAAGCCATACAGAGAAAGACAGATACCATATGGTTTCACTCTTATGTGGATCCTGAGAAACTTAACAGAAGACCATGGGGGAGGGGAAGGAAAAAAAAAAAAGAGGTTAGAGTGGGAGAGAGCCAAAGCATAAGAGACTGTTAAAAACTGAGAACAAACTGAGGGTTGATGGGGGGGAGGGAGGGAAGGGAGGGTGTGTGATGGGTATTGAGGAGGGCACCTTTTGGGATGAGCACTGGGTGTTGTATGGAAACCAATTTGACAATAAATTTCACATATTAAGAAAAAAAAAAAAGAAATGTGGTCTATATACGATGGAATATTACGTGGCCATAAAAAAAGAATGAGATCTTGCCATTTGTGACAACATGGATGGACTTAGAGGGTATTATAATAAGTGAAATGAGTCAGAGAGAGATATAAATACCTTATGATTTCACTTATAAAAAAAATGAATAAACAAAAAAAAGCAGAAAAAGACCCATGGAAACAGAGAACAAACTGATGGCTGCTAGAGGAGAGGGGGTGAGGAGATAGGCAAAATGGATGAAAGGGAATGGGAGATACAGGCTTCCACTTATGGAATAAGTCACAGAGATGACTGTGCATAGGGAATATTGTCAATGGTATGGCAATAATGTTGTATGGGGACAGATGGTGGCTACACTTTTGAACATAGCATAACATACAGATTTGTTGAATTACTGTGTTGTCCACCTGAAACTAATTTAACACTATGTCAACATACTTTGATAAAAATATTTTTAACAAGTTTTAAATAAAAAACACGTTTTTTAAATGAAGATTTAAAATATTTATTTATATTTGAGAGAGAGAGAGAAAGAAGGAGAGAGAGAGAGAGAGAGGGCACAAGCAGGGGAGGGGCAGAGAGAGGGAGACAGAATCTGAAGCAGGCTCCAGGCTCTGAACTGTCAGCACAGAGGCCGATGCCGGGCTAAAACACACAAGCTGTGAGATCGTGACCTGAGCTGAAGTTGGATGCTCAATGAACTGAGCCACCCAGGTGCCCCCAAAACACACATTTTAAATGTATAGGATTGAGAACACAAAACATGTAGCACATACCTTAGCTGTAGGAACATATACATATCTTCCTTCACATAACCCATGCTAGCCTGTGAGGGCCTAGTTTAATTTATGAATGTGAGAACAATTTAAAAAATACTCCTATATAACACAAGGCATAACTTTTAGAAAAATGACCATACGTTTAGTATTTATTCAGGCATCCAGAAGAGAACCAAATCCATTATTATCTGGAGTTGCTACAGAGTTCCCACTGCCTCAGAGGAAAACAAATTCTCAACACTATAGGAGGCAAGTTTTGCTGACCCAGATAACTGATTTGAGGTGATGCTCCTACCATGATCAGGAAAGTATCAAAAGTCAAAGTGTTCAAATGGTACTGCAAAGAACTGGAATCCTTTAATGGGAACAGAAACAACGGGGCCCATTCTGAAGTTTCTTTTTTTCCAAAATCAAGTCTTATAACCTTCTTTTAAAAAAAAATTTTTTTTAATGCTTATTTATTTTTGAGAGAGAGAGAGAGAGAGAGAGAGAGCATTAGTGGGGGAGGGGCAGAGAGAGAGGGAGACACAGAATCAGAAGCAGGCTCCAGGGTCTGAGCTGTCAGCATAGAGCCCGACATGGGGCTTGAACTCACAAACAGTGAGATCATGACCTGAGCCGAAGTCTGACGCTCAACCGACTGAGCCACCCAGGAGCCCCAAGTCTTATAACCTTCTATTTATTCCATTGGCTATTCCATTTGCTGTACTTCTCACAAATCTTCCTCTTTCACACCTTTATCTCTTCCTCCAGTTTCATATAAAACTCTTTTCACAGTAGTCATCATGAATTTATATCAAGTCCATAAATTTGAGTAAGTGCATAATCATACATATAATGAGATGAGACTTTGGGGGGACCCTGGTAGGGAGGGGTGTATTTTGCAAAGTGAAAGGATGTGAATCATTGGGGCTCAGCAGAAGGACCGTACCAAACAGCTTCTGATCAGGCTCCCAATGCTCCCCACCTTCTAGTATCCAGGCCCCTATGTCATTCCTTTCCTTTGAGTGTGAGCTGGACCTAGTGACTTGTGTCTTACAAATGGCCGTATGACAGAAGTGACAGAACATCACTTGTGAGATTACATCACAAACAGACTCTGGCTTCCAACTTCCTAGCTATCGCTTGCTCTCATTTCAAAAGCCAGCTGACATTTTTTAAAAATGTTTATTTACTTTTGAGAGAGAGAGAGAGAGAGAGAGAGAGGGAATGCAAGTTGGCGAAGGGCAGAGACAGAAGGAGATGCAGAATCCGAAGCAGGCTCCAGGCTCCGAGCTGTCAGCACAGAGCCCGATGTGGGGCTCAAACCCACAGACCATGAGATCATGACCTGAGCCGAAGTCAGACGCTTAACCGACTGAGCCACCCAGGCGTCCCATTCATCTGACATTTTTTAAACTGCCTTATGAAGAGGCAAATCTTTAGAGACAGAAAACAGATGAGTGGTCAACCAGGGGTGGGAACAGGGAATAACTAAAAAAGCACGAGGGCTATTTCTGGGGTCATGAAATGTTATAAAACTGGATTATGGTGATGGTTACACATGTTGGTAAATTTATAAAAAAAAAACCATTAAATTTTATACCTAAAATGGGTGAAAGTTTTATGGTATGTAAATTATACCTTAATAAAGTTGTACCCAAAAAATCTTGAGAAAGCTAGTACTATAATAAATGAAATAAAATCCTACTAAATCAGAGATAACTATTTCTTCTCTCATAATAAGTATAAGATTCAGAAGAACATTAACAATGAACAACAGAATTGTAACACGTACTCAATGAACAGTTAGAAACATGGAAAAATACTGGTGGTCTCTATATATACACATATATGTGAGGAGAATGGAGTGTACCAAAATGAAAAATTCGGAGCTGCATTCTTACCATGTGCGGTTTCTGAATAAATTTTCTAAAATTTGATTTTGTAAAACCTATAGGTTTTTGGAATTCATCAACATGAATATGCTTCAACCCTGAAAAACTGGAATGCTCATCATTCCTAATAAAATGAAAGAGAGAAAATAACGTTTTATTAGTTTACCTTTATCTAATAAATAAAAAAGAGAAATTAAATTGCCCCCTTCAGAGACAATCAAAGCAGCAAAACAGTTAAAAAGAAACAAAACAAGAAAACAAAACAAACCAAAAAAACACTCAAAGACTCCAAGATATATCACTACTAAAATTACAAATGATAGTTATCAGGGCTAAAACCTTTATTTTTCAACAAACATTATTGAGCTAAGTTGAAAGTCAGCAATAGGGGGAAACAGTATTCCTTGGACCAAGGTTCTCACTCTGGGGTCCAAGGACAGGTGTCCTAGGGGTTGTCATCCCCTGAAACCATACGTAGAATGTGTGTTTTCTGAGGGACGATAACCACTGCTCTTGAGACTCTGGCAGGACTGGACGCCCCCTTCCTGATAGGCTCTTATTCATGAAAGCACCAGAGACAAAGAGTGTGACTGGCTCGGGTCCCCTATCGGCAGAGCTGAGACTTCTGACACTGCTGGGCCACAGAAGCGAAGGACAGCTCCCTTCTCCTGTCGTCACCATGTCCAGAGGCCACCAAAGCCTCTTCCCAGGCTGCCCGACCTGGGATGGAAGGTCCTTCCTTGGGATTGCCCTCTGACCCTGGGGCGTCATTTTCACAGCCCTCCGGCAGTCCTCTCCTTGTCACGTCCCACATCTCCCCACAGTGTTCCTCAGACGCTTCCTGCTCTGTGGTGAACGAACTGCTCACTGTCTCGGCCTGCTTCAAACCCTTCCATGGCCCCCCCCCCCCCCCACTGAACGTCAGGTTAAAATCCATACTCCTCATCATGATCTTCAAGGCCCTGCCTGCTGTGGCCCTTGCTATCTCACCAGCTGCTGTGTTCCAGTCTCCCCAACATGCACACCGAGCACGGGGAACATTTAGCGACACACAGTTCCTAACACACCACCATCTCTCCTGCTCCCGCAAGTCTGCAGGAATAATTCCTTCCGTTGTAATTTCCCCCCACTTAGGTCAACTTCCAGATTTAGCTCCACCTGCACTGTTCCAGGAAGGCTTTTCCTGACCTCCCTGAAGCGGACTAGTACCCCTGCTACATGCACACGTAGCATTTGGGAGTCTTCCCACGTATCGCTCGTGTTTGCGAGTGCCTGTCTTATGCAGCAGGGTGTCATCCCTTAAAAGGAGACACTGTGGATGGGTCATTTTGTGGCCCCAGCTTTGACGCCCAAACCTGACAGGGAACGGCCACTCAGGGTATTTTGAAGTGTTACAAACTCTCATGTTCTGTCAAACTGCTCATGGTATGACAGTAAGTCAAAAGAGAAGGGTGCAAAGCTGGGATGATTTTTTAAAAAGGTTTATTATTTTGGGGGGCGCCTGGCTGGCTCAGTTGGTAGAGCATGCGACTCTCGGTGCCGGGGTCTCGGGCCTCACATGGGGCCTGAGCCAGCCAGGCACCCCGAGGATGATTTTAATTACTTAAAATAAACTACATATATGCCCAGAAAAAAGTAAATGACAGGAAATGTACTAAATATTAACAGTGGTCATCTCTGACTCATGAAATTAAGAATGCCTTATATTTTTATTTGTATACTTTATATTTCCAAATGTTTGCCACTGACATGTACTACTAATTTTATTAAGAAAACAATGGACTTTAAAAAATCCTCTTTGCAAAGCATATATCTGATAATGGAGTAATGTCCAGAATATATAAAGGACTCTTTACATCTCAATAATAAAAACACAAGAATCCAATTTAAAATACGGGCAAAGGATTTGAATAGGTATTTCTCCAAAGAAGACACACAAAAAGCACATGAAAAGATACTCAACATCATCAGCCACTAGGGAAATGCAAATCAAAACCATGATGAGATAACATTTTACAGCCACTAGGATGGCTATAATTGAAAAGATGACCCCACCAATGTTCGTAACGGCATTGTTCACAACAGACAAAAGATGGAAACAAACTAAACATCCATCAACAGAAAAATGGACAAATAAAATGGGGTACACACATACAGCGGAATGTTAGTCAGCCTTAAGAAGGAATGAAAGTTTTTTAAAAACGAAATTCTGACACATGATATGACATGGCTGAAAACATATTCCGAAGTGAAATAAGCCAGACACAAAAGGACAATTGTTGTATGATTCCACTTACATATATGAGGTACCTAGAACAGGCAAATTTACAGAGATGGAAAGAAGAGAGGTTATCAGGGGCTGGGAGTAGAAAGGATGGGGAGTTACTGTTTAGTTGGTACAGTTTCTGTTTGAGAAGATGAAAAGATTCTGGAAGTGGATAGTGTGGATGGTTACACAACACTGTCAATGAATGTACTTAATGCCAATGCATTCTACACTTAAAAATGCTTAAAATAATAACATTTATTACATGCATATTTTGCCACATTAAGAACATTTCAACCCTTTGATATCTGTTTTGTGACCAGGCAAATGAGTGTGCACGTTGAAGAAACTACTTCCCAGACTGCCTGCAGCAAGGCATGGCCATGGGACTAAATTTTGACCAATGGTGCTGAAGTGGCATGTGAAAATTCCAGGAGGTTTTTAAAGAAAAGGCGAGAAGACAGACATGACGGCTTGGGCACAAACACCCATTCTGGACCATGAGGCAGACGCCATGTGCAGAGGATATCTGAGGAGCAGGATCTAAGGAGGCTGGTTTCCTGATGGGTCCACCCGACCTACCATGCTCTGACGTCCTGACTGGACTCTTTTTCTACATGAGAAAGAAATAATGTTTTCTCCTGCTCTTACAGTCCATTCTCTACCCAGCAACCGGGGTGAATCTTTTAAAATTTAAATGAGATTATATTTCTTCTTGAGTTAGAACCCAAAATGTTTCATAATCTCACTCAAAGTAAAATACTGAGTCCTCACGTCCTCCAAAGTCCTCTGCAGTTTGGCCTCATCTACTTACTCTCTTCTTTTCCCACCGTGTTATAACCTCATTGGCCTGCTTTCTGTTTTGTTTGTTTTTTGTTTTTTGTTTTTTTTTTTTTGCTTTCTATTCCTTAAACAAGAGTAAGCGTGATCCTGCCTGAGGCTCTTTGCCTTTGTTGTTCCCTCCTTAAAATACTATCCCCTCAAAAAACCTTACTAATTCCCTAACTCCTTCACTTAATTCACATCCCTGCTCAATTAAAAAAAGAAATCCTACGTGCATTCCATAACCACCCTAGATAAAATCACACCACACGTATCACTCTGTCCTATTAAATTTCTTCTTCTGCCTTATTTTCACCTTTCACTTGTCAACATGTAGGTATTTATTTTTCCTACCATTAAACTGTAAGCTTGACAAGGACAAGGACTTTGTGTATACCTCTTCACTGTATGTTTACTGTACGCCGTGTAGCTAAAAGGAAAATCTCCGCAGCCTGACGTCCCCTCAAAGTCTATCGATTCTATTTTGAAGCTGCTTTATCCCACACACACCATGCCAATGCATGCACATTGCAGCACAACACCTTGGTAGCACTGTATGGAACTTAGGAATGCTGGTTACAAGAGGGAGAAATAGTGGGTCAGGAGAAGACATGGAGATGTTAGAGTAAGAGATTGGTCAGAAGTAGGAAGGAAAAAAAAAGAGAACATGGTCTTCGAGACGAGACAGAATGTCCTAGTGTTAGACTTGCTTGGGAAAGATTACCTAAGGTATTAGGGAATAAACAGCAATCAAGGTTGAAATGTGTCGCAGTGTAAGTATCCTCTGTCCTATCTACTTCTTTGCAAAGTCTTCACTCATTCAACAGCTCTGAGTTGAGTTCAAGGCAGTGGGGATACAGTGGTGAGGAAACACAGACACAGAGTCTGCATATAACTGTTTGAGGGGCAAAAAGATCACACAGGTGGGAAATTGCTACATCTTGTGCTTAATGATTTCATATTTCATTTCTTCTGAATTTCTACACAAATCTAAACACTGAGACGCCTAAAATGATTTCTACAAAAATATTAATGAGGTCAACTTCAAAGACTGAATTTCTAAGACAAAAGGATAAACTCAAATGCTTTTTCTTATTTTAAGAATGAAATTGAATTAGGATAAAGTTAAAGGTTCTAAATCATTTTTTTCTAAGTCTCTCCTTTCAAGAAAGATGAACAATAAATAACAAGTGCTGGTGAGGATGTGAAGAAACTAGAACCCTCATACACTGCTGGTGAAAATGTAAAATGAGGCAGCCATTGTGGAACACAATGGTAGTTCATCAAAAAGTTACACACAGAGTTATCATATGACTCAACAATTCCAATCCTAAGTATATCTACCCAAGAGATGTGAAAACATAGATCTGCACAAAAACCTGCACGTGAACATTCACAGCCTCATAATTCACCACAGCCAAAAAGTGGAAAAGAACCCAAATGTCCAGCCCCCAGTGAATGGATCAACAAAACGTGGTTATCCATACATACAATGGAGTATCACTCGGCCATAAAAGGAATATTCATGCTATGACATGGAGGAGTGCTGCAAACAACACGCTACATGAAAGAAGTCAGTCACGAAAGGCCTCACATTATATGACTGCATTTATATGAAACATCAAGAAAAGGACAATCCACAGAGACAGAAAGTGGCTGCCAGGGGCTAGGGGGGAGGAGAAATAGGGAATGACAACTAATGCTTACAGGGCTTCTTTTTGGAGTGATGAAAATGTTTTGGAATTAGACAGTGGTGACAACTGCAGAGCTTCGTGAACATACTAAAAACTACTAAATTTTTTACTTTCAAAGGGTGAATGTTATGGCAAGTAATAGCTCAAGTAAAAAAAAAACAAACCCTCACGGCTCCCCTATGCCGCACCAGCCATCCAATAAAAATAAAATATTCCAACACAGCCAGCAAAAGACATCCTGCAGAAAGACATCTTGGCATGCTCTACATAGCCTCCAAAGCTAACATCATAACACTTAATGCTGATGAGCTACTCTGCACCTCACACCCGTGGCTTTAGTTAATCTTCACCACCGCCGTGAGGTAAGTGTAATTCTCACCTCTAGTTTACATATGAGGAAACAAAGATTAAATAACTTGCCTAAGATCAGTCACATAGCTAGGTGTCTACAGAGCCAGGTGTTGAATTCGGTGTAACTCCAGTGCTCGAGCCCTTTCTCATCTCAAAGGGGGAAGATATATTCTAAAGCATTAAAGCATGGTTTTTATAAAATGCTGATTATCTTAAATCTGTTTTTAAAATCCTCTTTCCTGGCACACTGAGTTTCTTACACTTGCTGAGTCAAGACAAGCATGACAGGAGCTTGTGTCACTAAAGAGCACAGTCATACCATGTCATATTAAGAAACTGGAGACTTTCACCTAGCAAGGGACGAGATTTTAATGATTTTATTTTCAGTTGTTTTATATGCCCCAACACAGTTTGCTATCTTTTAATTAGTCCCAAACTTATTGTCAGCATAACGTCCAGTTTTAAACAAGCTCCATGTATTTTGACTAAGACCAAGTTAGCCACAGACTTGACGTAAAAGTCTAGTCAATTTGACACTAAGGAATATGGAAAGGGAATTAGCACTGGCCCTTCCTATTCATACATTCCTACTTTCTAAGAGATCCAAATGGTTTGAAGACCCTTGGGTGAACTGGAAATTTTGTCCTCTTCAATTATACTTCATAATCATATGGGGTCCCAGGGTTGCCACGAATTCCACATAGTTTTTAGAACTAGACATAAACTGGGGTCAATCTAAAAATACTCAGGGCCCCCAAAAAAGTACAGAGTTGGGAAAGAAAAACAACAATGTACTGACAATCAATTTGCCATACATGGCATAAGTACTTCGCATGTGGCAGTTCATTTAATATTTCTAACCTGTCCACATCATAAATTAGTTCTTCTCATTTTATAGAGGAGAAGGCTCCAGAAACTAAGCCAGTTTGCCTACGAGCATGCAGCTTGTCAAATGGCAGAGGTGGGATTCCAACTCCTATCTCCTCCATTTTCTAATACCCCTGCCTCTGCTTCATGGACAGACATCCACGAAGAGTTCTAAAAGAGAATTGTACTGACCTCAGGAAATTCTGTAATATTTGGAGAGTACCAGAATCTAAAGGGCAGAACGTGTCAGAGTTTCAAAGAGATTGAGCCAAACAGTCCATAAACTGTTACATGCAAGTCCATAAACTTGCAGGTCCTGGTGCCTGCTAATATTCAAAGAGCCATTACACTCTTTTCTAGAATTACAAAGACCTCATATACTCACCTACCCCTTAGTTTTTGTTGTTTCAGTCAAACAGAATACGATGATCACTGAATAGCTTTGAAACATTTTAATAGATTTCACTTAAACATATAAAATAGATTTGAAGGATCAAATCCCTACACTAAAATGAAAATCATCACACACAAAAATTGAAAAATATGCTAAAACCAAAAGCTCCCTGATAATAGGATGTTTTTCATCTACTGATTACCTCTCTGCAGCACTAGCTATGTGAAAAATGTGCTCATCTTCATTCTGTAACCGTTCTTTTCTCCTTCTTTCAATGTCATGTCGTAGGTCATTTGGGTCTATTATTTTGACCAGAGTCTGAGGAATTTTGACAGAAGACAAACCATTCACATTACTGTTAGTTGCACAAAGACCGTATCTAATAAGAACCTTAAGTAAAAGTCCTAAATAAGTTACCTTATATTCATCCTAATGGTAGTGTAAATTGATTAAAATATTTTGAGACACAATTGACAATGCACAGACAGAAAAGTTCATAACAATGAACCAGGAATCCCACTTCTGGGGGTCTATCCCAAAGAAAAGGCTATCTACCCAAATATATCCAAAGTGCTATATTAAAAATCATCAAAAAATAAGAGCAACTTAAATGTAAAATAAATTTTTTTTTAAATGTAAAATAAATTTAAAGGAGAAGGGGAGAATGATTTTATGGTAAATTTAAGTCAAAGTAATAATGTACAAGCATTTGAATCATGGTTAATGTAGACTATGTGGAAGTCAACGTGAAAAAAACCCACAATTACTGAGAAAAGTTAATTAAAACTTAAAAAGCCTCAATCATAAAAAGTCATGGGGGAGCTCAGAGATTTTACATAAAAGCAGTATTATTAAGTAAAAAGAAGAGCCTCTAAAACTACATTTCTTATGATAGTGGCTACGTTAAAATGCCAGATGTAAGACTACAAGAAAAGATGATCAAATGATATTTTGTGTTAAGTGGTTGAATTAGAGGTGATTTTTCAAATTTCCTATGGGTTGATTACAGTATTTTGATGAATAGAAATTTTCTGAAAATAGCATTTATTCAATAAATGCTATCTCTATAAGTTCAATAAAAACTGTAACCATTCACAAGTGAAAAAAATTACATATTCTATCAGAAGTGTATTAAAATCCTTCCTCTACAAAAACATTTTACTCTCAATGAATAAATTAGCAGTTCTTTTAGAACTTGATATACTTCTAAAACGAGAGCCAGTTTTTTTCCCCTCCCCCCCCCAACTAGTTAAGAGAGTTTTTCTAATTAGTAAAGAAATGGGGGGGGGGGTGGGTTGAGGAAATGTTGGGTAGAAATTCAATGTGTGGCAATAAAAAAAATCATTATTATTTCCATTATTTCGCTAGTTCATATTCCACAGAATTTTTCATACATTCTACAGTAAGCAGAAGGACAATATCAAATGAAAGTAAGTTCCTCTGCATTCATTCCACATACAATTAAAAAAAAATACCCCACGTGACTGCTTTGGAAAAAATGTAGGTATCAAATATACTTTCCGCAAGCCTTATAGTGTTAAGTTTTGGAAGGAATATTAAACATTGTAACTATATGTCAATTTTACAAAGCTGTTACCCTTAGGGATTGTCTCTCTTAGGGAATATTTTTATCTTTTGTCAGTGTTCTCTCTGCAACCTGGCCAAGTTAGAATCACTTGGAGAGCTTTGTAAATTTCAGGTTCCTGAGTCTCAATCCTTCTTTCTCATCTACTTTAACTCCTTTTTTTTTTTACTCCCAATTACCAGTTCCCTTTTCCATCAATATGCCAACAATAGGATAGTCTTTCATCAAAAATTGTATTCACTTACCTGCTCTGATTCATATACCATTGTTTGTTTATTCTGAAGCTCAGCCAAAGACATATCTATTCTCCTAAAATAATAAAGGCATATTACAATTAAATAATTATGTTTATACACTGATACCTTGATTCCATTACTACCGAATGGAATTTGAAATAAAACTGGTATGTCCTGGAGGATGCAAAAGAAACGTGCTACCAGGTGGGTTTTCATGTACATGTCAGTCTCCCAGGACATACACATCCTGTGAACAACATCACAGTGATGCCTTAGCGGTTCTCAAATCACTAGCCTGGGTAACCTTAAACTTTGCTCCGGTGATCTACTTCATTCTAACATTGATTCAGCTCAGCTCGCAAGACAGGACACACCACCTGCTCAGACAGGTGCCAGCAGAAGAAGGCATAGGTTTTCATCCGGCTGCCCTCAGAACAGCCATTTCTGACCACATGAAGCAACCCATGATTTCAATGGCTCGACAACTGTCTTTCATTCTTCCAGTGTTAACTTCAGTAGGCAATTACTATAGACACAGCAGAATCAAAGTTAGGTAGGTAAAGATTGTCAAAGTCCTCCACATTTAGACACTGCTAATCAATGGCTTTAATACAACCTATTCCATCCAAGTGCACTGACCCAGTACCTGCCTGGGTCAGTCCTGCTTTTGGGTAGGAAATGCTGTCCTAGACTCTACAGCAAGCCCAGAAGGCGGCACCTTCCCAAATATGTTCTGAGGCTTATTCCGATGAGTTAAATGGGCATACAATAATCAATCATTACCTGTGAATTTCTGGATCTGAATTCGATTTAACTTCATTTACATCTGCAGCGTGTGTATCTCGCATTTTTGAAAAACGCTCATGTAGAGTAATGTCAGGTGATGGAAAATAATTTGCTGAAAAAGGAAACAAATAGTTTTATCTCAGTGTAAAACTGATTCCGCTTAAAAGATTACATATAAGCACAGGAAGAAGGGACTGTTAAAAAACGTCCAACCTGTTTTCTCTTGAAAATATGTGGGACCCAAACTTATTCCACAGACTAATTTGTAGCTCTCACATGGTTTCCCAAGTCTAAGCAACAGTAAAAAAGGCCTGACTTACGAACCTAAGGATTCTGTTCCTATTGGACATGTCTGCCGATTTGCTGGGGGGAAAAGATAGTGTGGCTCTCTCAAAGTGAGAACCTTCCTTCTCCCAGATAAGACCTTACTCTGCTGGGAAGTAAAGACGGTACAGAGTTTTATAGTTGGCCTAGAGTAAAAAATAACTCAAGAACAACCCTGAAACATCAGAAAATTCTGAACAAATGCTAAACGTTGTTTACACATCCCAGAAAGAGTCCTACTGCCATTCTACTTTAATTAACATTAACTGAAGTTCATGAAGACATTCTGAAATCAGCTATGCTACACGGCTTTTAACAGGATAGAGAGAAAGAGAATACACTTAACGCATCAGAATGGTATTTAAGCAAACCTTTTCCCTAACTTACTGTTCCTGTTCTGGGACAATCTCCTGGATTTTTCTGCAATACCAGCTCCCTTTCTGCCAAGAATCATACTTCCTTTGGGTGAGAGGGGCTGGAACTGAGAAGGTGAACTGTTTCAGACAAAACGCATGCTTCAAAGTAAATATATGCCTTAGTTTGAGGGATGCAGAGAAAATAATTCATTTTCAAAACATGTTTCATGAAGGTAAAAAAAAAATCAGTGCAATTGTCCAGTAAGAAATAGAAAATAAAAATTTTGAAATTCTTGAAGGTCTCCAGTTTATTATTCCCATGCCTGCTTTATTATGCAGCATCAATGAAGTAAGTTGTTCCACCTGACTGAAATTTTCAATTAATGGAAATTGGCCAGAAGCTAAAACAAAACAATTTACTGCAGATATTCAAAGTATTTATTATGCAAATCCTTGATGTCATCAAGTATGCCAAATCGAACTGGAATCTTTTATCAATCACTTCACATTCATCCTTATGGCACAAAGTCCTAGTAATGCCCTCAGGGGGCTTTAAGAACATCACCAAAAGACCTAGACTTCCAGAGTTCTTGAGTTTGTCAAGTTTCATATGTGGTGTTTATTGCTTCCTCCTTCTTGTTTGGTTTTCAGTTAATGTTTCTTGCTGCTGTCAGTAGGCCTGTCTCTTGCAGCAGCCAACGTCTCCCTTTCAGTTTGTAATCTACTATGAGTGAAAGTACCAGGTTATTGGAACAACACATGAAGAACTAGGCTTGAATTAATACCTTACACTCTCTACAACAGAGTTCCTTAATAATGATCAAATTTATAATGAAATATTAATTACTCTTACTATATCACAGATATTTACCTATACCTTGTGAAAAGCCAGTACATTATTTTTGTGTTATCCCTAATGTATGTGCAAGATATACCAACCTTTAACTTGATGGATTATAGTTATGATTTCCTGAGCAAATTCTCCTGTAGGTTTGTTTTCAGTATTCTGAGTTGAGTCAAGATGTTCAAACACTGGATGAAAGTTCTCACTTTTCCTGCCAACAGCAACCAAATCATGTGACATCTGTCTCTCTGTGGAATAGCTAGAAGCAACCCTAGAATAATTTGTAAATGTTTAACTAAATTTGAAACTATTTTACTGAGAAAAAAACTTATTAAAAATTAATCAAGATAGCTATAAAACTAAAAGGATGTTTATCTTTTCTTATAATTAAGGCATTAAACTGTATGCCATAAAACATGTGCAATAATGAGCAGGAGAAAATAGCTACAGATGCATGAGTTTGAGTTCTCCTTTTCAATCAGAGATCATTAAATATTTGCCACTTTAATAATAAAATCCTCAACATTCTAAGTTAAACAATTTTTACCTAAAAAAATACAGCAAGGCATCAAAGGTCAATGTGCAAAAAAATAATCAATTAGATTATTTTCTACTCCCAAATGTCTATAAAATTATAAATCCAGCAAGCTTATACTATCTTGAAGTTCTACCACACTTTAAAAGCTGCTATTAAACATAATAACTTCTTTGCCTTCATAAAAATTCTTATAGCTCTGTATCAGTCATGAGAAACTTGGTATTTTGAAATCAAATTCTGTTGAGATGAATCAATTACAAAATCTCACTAAACTGGCAGCAAATAATCTTAGTTGTTAGCAAAGTTATGATCATTAGAACCGATTACAGTGTTCACCCTAAATGTATCCTTAAAGAAATGCTACCATTTATTATATAACCTCAGCTATGTTACCCTTTAATGCTTTCTGAATCTTTGTAACTTGTATTACAAGCTCTCTTGACCTTTAGGCATCATTATCAAGTCATGATTATGACATACAGCTAACAATTATTGAGGGCTCACTGCAAGCCACACACAGGGGCTCAGAACTTGTTTGCGAACATTATCTGATTTAATCTTTACAATAGCCCTATGGGGAAGGCGCTATGACACTGAGACAACGGATGTCTTGGTTGTTTTGGTTTACATCCCAGAGGCTGAGTATTCCTAGGAACATAATCCTTCCAAGTGTCATAATGGGAAACAATTCCAAAAAAGCTGCTCTCACTTAAAACTACTCTTAAATTCTTTGCCTGGAGGCAGATTATATGTCACAGAAGAAAATGTCTCATTATTTTATATTTATACCTCATTTTGGACTCAAAATGGCACTAATTAGCTTACACCCATCTTACTCCTCTGCATTTAACTCTAAATAGCTTTTGCCTCTTTCCAAAAATCATATTCACTACCCAAAGAATTGAGATTTACAAGTGCTGGGGTTATTTATGAGTATGTTATATAGGCTATGAAGATAAACCCGAAAGAGAGCCCTGAAATATGTTTTAAATAATAGCAGCACCACTGAATAAATGATACCTCTTCATATAACAAATATCAATCAGATGGATACATGTTGGGATGTGGGTGTATGCATGCACGGATTTACTTATTTAAGTCACTTAACAGCCATATATATAAAACCGCTCCAGGGTAATCAGGGGCTTACAGATATTCTTCAAATTTTTTAACTTCTCTCATAAGATGGTTTAAGTGCCTATTTTTAACTTATCAGCGGCAAGGCTTCCATATGACCTATGCTCCCTGCTTTCAAACCAGCACTGTCGAGACAACTCCCTGCCAAAGCAGAACCCCGGAAAAGTGATTATGCAGCAGGCTGATGCCACTGTTAAGGTTTCCTTGATTCATCAGAAGGACTTTCATTAGAAGAGCCATTTCTCTTCTTTCCTCCTAATTTGCTCCAAGCTTCCCACTGGGTATCTGATAACAAGCTAAGAGACATTAGTGATAAACACTGGAAGCTAGAATGGCCCTGTAACAACCTCTACTAGCAAAGAATTACAAATGCTGTGTTTCACGGTACAAAAAGCCTGTTCCATACCCCCCCCAAAATTGCTTTTAAAAATATTTTACAGGAGAGGGGCGCCTGGTTGGCTCAGTGGGTTAAGAGTCCAACTTCGGCTCAGGTCATGATCTCACTGTCTGTGAGTTCAAGCCTGCGTCAGACTCTGTGCTGACAGCTCAGAACCTGGAGCCTGCTTCGGATTCTGTGTCTCCTTCGCTCTCTGCCCCACCCCGACCCACACTCTGTGTATCTCAAAAATAAATAAACATTGAAAAAACTTTTTAAAAATAAAACACTTCACAGGCGAAAAGTAAGATGTTCAAATAGAACTATAAAAATGGTCTGTCCATAAGGGGAAATCAATTGATCACATTTTGTATTGCACTCAGTTTCTCCCATGAGGAAACTAGTTGATAACGGTTTCCAGTTTTCCACCAAGTAATTATTAAAATTTACTTGATGGGGCACGTGGATGGCTCAGTCGGTTAAGGGTGTAACTTCGGCTCAGGTCATGATCTCCTGGTTTGTGAGTTTGAGCCCCGCGTTGGGCTCTGTGCTGACAGTTCAGAGCCTGGAGCCTGCTTCGGATTCTGTCTCCCTCCCTCTCTCTGCCCCACTCCCATTCTCTCTCTCAAAAATAAATAAAAAAACATTAAAAATAAAATAAAATTTACTTGTAACTTGTTATAAGTTAATTACTGGTATAACTCCATGCCCAACTCTCAATCCCTAGAAGTGCTATGGTATACTTTACAGCTATATTTAATTCCTGAAATTTTAGTGTTTACATTTGCTATTAATTTATCCTGCAAGATTTTTAACTAAAAAATGTTAAAATTGTCATTTCCTAGGAAATATTAAAACTGAAATTTTACTCTTAAAAACAATTACAGTTTTGCTATAAGAAAAGGCTTCCCGAAACTGGGGAACACAAAATGTTCTAGGCATTTACATTTGTACATTTCATCACCTCTTGGTTCACATTTTCCTTTCTTACTTTTTCCTAAGACAGATATTGATTAAAAAGTTAATGACTTCAAGAAATATTCCCAATACAAGTAGTTAAACTGAAAAGACCAAATGTTCTCATTTGAGATGCATTTTAGACAGTTTTAAAAATTAAAATATAGCCAAACACCTGTATTCTAGTACTATTTCTGATACTGGTCTGATGAAATCTTCCAGGCTCCTCTCTTTTCTCCCCCACACCCCACTCGTTTTTCTTTTCCTCTAAGGATATTTCCTCCGACGTTCTGAGTGTTGTGCATAATAACGAGGAAAACATAAAAAGCTACATTAAACCTTAATTTCCTTTGTACACAGTTAATATCCATTAAAAAACACAACTGCATGGCAAAACAATAATTACAAAAAGCCCAACAACAACCAAAACTAAGGGATAATCCCCTGTCCTCTGGAAGTTTTAAATATACAACAATGTGCATGGGACACATATCAAGTTTTCCTTTCTCAGTTTTCTCCTAAGAACTAACATTTTGTATGACATCCTATGGTTTATAAAGCACTTTCCCAATTATTCATTTGCTCCTGTCTTCCTGAGAAGACATTTAGCTTTTCTGGAATTGAGGGTGAAGGGTTAGGGAGACTGCTAATTCCCTTAATTCAGCATCTCATTATCTTTTCATAAGTACCCTAACTGGCCTCCCCAACCCTAGTGTCCTTCCAAGTCACCTCACAGGTGTCTTCCAAGGCAGTCTTGCAGCAGCCAGAACTGCTTCCTGCCCTCTCTGATCATCAGCTAATCCTGTCAAATCAGGCAGTGTAGCAGTCTTACCTTTGCAGCCTCCCGTCCCTCTATTCCCTTTCACTTACTGCTTGGAACCACAGCTCAAAGTTCCTGTGTGCTTTCTGTCTTTGTTAACTTATAAAATGTCTTTCATCTCGGGGTGACTGGGTGGCTCAGTTGGTTAAACATCCGACTCTTGGTTTCAGCTCAGGTCATGGTACCACTGTTTGTGGGTTCGAGCCCCATGTCAGGCTCCGCACGGTCTCTGTGTGGACAGTGCGCAGCCTGCTTGAGCATTTCTCTCTCTCTCTCTCTCTGCGCCCCTCCCCTTCTCTCAAAACAAATAAAATAAAATAAAATAAAATAAAATAAAATAAAATAAAATAAAATAAAATGTCTTTCATCTCATCTCCCTTTTCAAATGTTGAAAACCTTTGAAGCCTAGCTCACGCGCCAACAACTCCTAAAAGAAGCCTTCTCAGAATCCTCCAGCTTGGGATCATCTGAGTCCCACCTTGTGTGTCATTCACTGCGTCATGGTATTACCAACATCACCCTATTGTCTAGTAGATCAGTGGAGAAGAAATCCAATCCTATGCCGATTTATAGTCTGAGAGTACCCTAACAGGCTGTCTCACAGAAGGTAGGTCCTCAAAAAAATTACCTGCTTAATGAATGAATGATAAGTGGAAAACAACTTGGACAATGTGAAATGAGAGTTTCAGCTAAAAAGATGACAGACTTGAAAATTCTAACTGAGGCCAATTTAACTGTGTTTTTTAAACATTCTTGGCTAACTTTTTATTTTAAAATTATAACTTAATATAGACCAATTTAAATTTTAAGTATTTCACTTTTTTATAATATAAAATTTCAAATATATACCAAAGTTCAGAGAATCCTATGATGAGCCTGTCAACCCAGCTTCAATAGTTACCAACACATGGCCAATGGGAGTAAAGTTGTAGAGCCAGGGGGAACTGCAGGTTAATACGGGCCCCAAAAGGCATGGCCCAGTGATCTGCCCAATGTCACAGAGCTGCCTAGGGACCCAGTGGAAGACAAAAACCTATGCACACCAACCTGAAACAGAATGTCCATCTTCTTATACTAGGATCCTTAAGAGACATTAAGAGAAGCTAGGGTGAAAGATAATAATGAAAGTGAAACTTCTCTCAATTAATTTTTGATTTTTAAAAATGTATACAAGAAATATTAGTGGGGTAGGAAACCTTAGTTTTTGTGATACCTAACAGTGAGGTAGCAGGTTTGTGTTATCACAAAAATATCTCCACTCATAGCTTATTTTGCCTCCAGATGAACGGTACCCATCATAGGTAGATAAACTTGTGTCACTGGGTTACCTTCCTTCAATCCTTACTATGGTTTTTCATGTTGTTCCCCCACCCATGCGACATCCCTTTCCTTAGAGCAGCATATGGGCTCCAATGTCTTTTGGGGCCCATTAACCACCTCATCCCCCTTCAGAATGGGAAAAAACCTGGGGAAAGACCAGAATGGGGTAGGGAGGCCCTTCCTGTATCTCTTGGTGGAGGGGAGTGGGGGTGGGGACAAAACGGTTATATGCAAAGGTGACTGATATACTCAGTCCAACATCAACTTTGCTAGCCAACCTTCCCATCCTAGATGCCTAGTACCAGCATGCAGGGCGGTCAACGGAGCCTCAACTCCATCCACACCAGCTTATTCTTCTCCAGAGACAAGCATCCCCTCCTCCTCCTTCTCATTTCCATCCTAGCCTTAGCAAGGTTTAGTCTCTCACCTACTTGGCCCAACATTAAACCAACACTTCCTTCATCTGCCTCAAGACCTCAAGATGTACACAACAGTGCTGGGAGTTCATAATAGCATTCGTATAAATTTTCATATTATGACTCCTTAACTTATATTTTCAAACATATAATTATGACTTATATGTAACTTCTACCTCTGATGAGGTGGTTACAATTTCTGACAAAGTGGGTCACTAGAATGTAGCCTTTGTTAACAGAAGTTTTAACTATGCAGTGAACATTCAACCAAGTGTCCTCCTACTGCCGTTCTAGATGCCAAATGGAGCCTAGAAAAATCACTAGCTCAATCATGTATGTTTTCAACTACATTAATAACTGGAAGAACATACATCGTTATGTGACCAAAGCTAAGAAAATAAACAAATGCATAAAATAACCATCTCCGATTTCCCCCAAAATGGATAAACCCTCTAGATTTTAACCAACAAATAAATCTCTCTCTACTTACTCTATGATTATTTTAATTTTTTCAAGCAGAGGAAAATCTAAGTTATGTTAATAGTTGAGAACATGACTCTGTTGAGGGCATTAACTACCTTTGTTTTATGGATACTTCATCAGTCCATACATAATTAAATCCAACCCCACAAAACTCTTCCACAACTTAACCATTCATCAATAATTATAATCAGAGAGAAAGATTTTGTTGTCTATGCATTATCATACTGAAAAATGCATATATTTATTCATCTTTGAATAGAAAGGATTTGCAGTGTAAGGTCTTTATTACACAAGCCATCCTACAGATCTTTGTCAGGTAATTCAAACAAGTGCTGACAGGTCATGAATTTCACAAACTTACAGTTTATAAATTCAGAAGAATTGATACAGCAGCTGTAATTTTAGGAAGCTCATTTTCTGGTGACACATGACAAAAATCAAGTTTGCATTTCTTAATATCAAATTATAAAATTAACTCTTGTTAATATTTCTAATGAGGTCTATTGAAATGAAATCCCTCAAAATTGGTATTTCTAGCATTCTTTAAAAGTGCTAAGCCAATTCTTTTTTTCTTTTTTTTAGTATTTTAAAAATATAATTTATTGTCAAGTTAGCTAACATACAGTGTATACAGTGTGCTCTTGGTTTTGGGGTGGGGGAGATTCCTGTGATTCATCGCTTACATACAACACGCAGGGCTCATCCCAACAAGTGCCCTTTTAATTTTTTAACTTCCTTATTAAATATGGGTGTATCATTACTTCTATTTAAAAAATTCAAGATTTTTGTGATGTGATTGTAATTTTACCTCCAAAGGGAAAAAATGTGAACAAAAATGAAATAATGAAGTATTTAAAGGGGAGTATACTGATATCTACAATTCACTTTGAAATGTATGGAAAAAATAAGATGGAAGTATTGATGAATAAACGGACAGATATGTGATCGTGAAAGTAGAGTAAAATATTAATTATAAACACTCAGTGGTGGATATATAGGCATTTGCTATACAATTCTTTCAACTTTTCTGTATGTTTGAACATTTTCATAGTATAATGTTAGAAAGAAAAAAAGCTTAAGGTAACATCTTTAGAGTTGATCCTTACATCAGCTTTTGTGCTCTTAAGGTTAAGAACTAGTAGGAAACATAATAGTACAAAATGATTGAAGACTTATTATATGAAGTAGGATACAAAATTATAAATACAGTATTATGACAACCATGTATAAGTATACACAGAAAAAAAACAAAGGAGCTGTACTAAAATATTAATAAAACTGTCCTAGAGTAGTAAAATTATCAGTGATTTCTCCCCTCTATTTGTCCAACTTTCTATAATGTAATCATATTTATAGATGCTTTTTGTGCACATATAAATATACATATGTATATCTTACAGCATTTTTTGTAAGCACAATGAACATAAGGCAAATATGAGGGAGGGGCACTGCCATAAGAAAAGGATCAAAATGTATTTGTTTAAAAAAAAAAAAAAGAGAAACTGTGGGTTTACCTCCCTCCCTGTCACATCTTGACCTTCGATTTTGTTTTATCTTGTTTTTGACTGAAATACAGGTATGAGTGAACTGTGAACATAAATGTACCAAATCAACATGTCCCATCACTTTTTTATTCACATATTGGTAATATATTAAGGTAATAAACAGACTTAGCTGACACAGCCAACTGCAGTGCCTTGTTATTTCCAGAATCCATAGACAGAGGTAATATGCACAATGGAACAAAGCATGCGAACCACTTTAGCACAATATAACCTATTACAACAGCGGTCTATTTTCTTTAATGAATCATTGAGAGCTAAACTGAGTGTTTGATAAATAGGCCTCTTTCTAGAATCTAGCCTAATTTCCTCTACCTAAGAGACTCTAGTCAGCTGAGCACCAATTGTCTTGGGAGGGCAGCAAGAGCCAGGTTAAGTCATCGGCTTCCTTGAGCCGCAGGTGCTCTGACTTAGACAAGTCGCTTCATCTCTCAAGGCTTCGCTTTCCTCCTCTATAAAATCAGGGAAAGCTAAGGTCCCTTCCAGGTCAAAAATTCTCTGGATTTGAGGCAACAGGGAAAACAAACTCTGAGAAACTGAGCAAGGGATAGGTCCCCTTGAACTCCACCCAGCCTATCCCTGGCTACAGAAAATCTAGCAGCATAAAAACACATAAATTCATGAAGAGGAACAAGTCCATAGAGTGCCCTGCGCCCACAAAGCATCTTGAGATACGATGCGGAAACAAGCAGACATGAGATCATTCCGTATTACCCATCATGGGACTCATCCTCATTACAGGAGGGACTTGAAAAATCCAGGCAATCCTTCCCCACTCAATGGACTCTAAACACACTGTTAATTCCATTTTTAAAGCTTCAAATAAAGGTGGCAGAAACAGATACTTTTTAAATAGCACTAAGAAAAACCAAAAACAATACCTGGATGTATTTACTGTTTTCTTCACATCTACTTTAACAGTAAGTGATTTCTTCCTAAGACTGGCAGATGAAGGTTTCACATTGGAAAGTTTGTTACTTTTATCGAGTTGGTTACTGGAAGAGTTGCTCTCTTTTCCGCCATCCCCATCTTTCTTTATTTTCTCCTTCCGTTTGTCATTGTAGGGTCTCAGGCCAATGTCACTTTCGCGCGAGCGAGTAGAGGCAGTGCAGTCTTTCTTAGATGGTGTGAGAGGTTCTTGGACTTGCCCACCTTCAGTCTCTCTCCCTCTTCCAGCAGTAAGACAAATGGACTGTCTATTTACGGGGCCTTTTTGAGAACTGTATTTTCTCTCTTCTTCCTTAGAGTACTTCGGAATTCTTCCAGCAGAAAAGTCCTGGTCCCCACCTGATGTCTTAGGACGTTTGTGGCGATAGTCACAGGATACCCTGGTTGCCGAACTGGTCTCTGGGGGTTCCCTCTGAGCATATCGATGAGTTTGGGGCCCAAGGTTCCGTTGCTCTTTCTTCCCTTGGTAAGATGGAAGAGAATGCTCGAACTTCCACTGTGGGTTCCTGGCAGGATCTCTGTTTTCGTACCTCTCCACGTCTTTAGGTCTTTTTGATGTGTGTCCATATTTTCTGAAATCACGATCCTCAGGATACCTGTGTTGACATAAAGCAGTTTATACTTGCACTAGAGAGAAGAAAGTGAGAATTTATATGTGTGGAATGTTGGGCAGCATGGCTTTAAATGCAGAAGGCAGTGGCAAGTTAACTATAATCCCTCAAGCCAACTCATAGAGGCACAAGGTAGCAAAAGAGGAAAATATCATCTTTTGTTAATATTCTAGCCATCAACAATGATCTACTCTATAAATAAATACTTCACTACTACCAGTAGACCATAATTACATTACAATGCTTTTTATCTTTTTAGACAAAAGCTTTTCAAGGTGGTTATCTTCAACCATAAAGTAAATAGACTTTTTCACTTGAAGCTTTATACCAAATTACCCAGGTTTAATGTTTTCCTATACCTCTTCTGAAAAGAGCTCCTTTTCTCAAAGTCTTCAAAGCCTCTTCTAAGTGACTGAGAATGGTTTTCATCTTGTATCCTCTGGTGCCTCAACTCATCTTCATACCACTTTCCTTCGAACCTAAAAGAATCTGCTATTGACCTCTGAGGTGGCTTCCCTCCTTTTCCACTTCCTCTAACTCTGTGGTCATCAGGAATATACCTTCCTTGTACTTTCTGGGGATAAAAATTCCTCTGGTTCTCTTTGTAAGGTACACCTGAGTATTGGGGCATATAGTGCAATCCTCTGTTACCATCTCTTCTTCCTGGTAAGTATTCTCGGTAAGGCTTAAAAGTATAAACATTTTCTGAAGAGGTTCTTCTTATGTTTGGGGAAGGTGATCTATGTTCATAAGATCGGTAATGTATATTTCCACGAGAAGGAATCCTTGGTTTACTCTGTCCATGTTTCTCACTGTCCATTCGCCAAGTGGTGGGTCTCTTTGGATCCTTCCTATATTCACAGCCATAATGCCCGTGAGAGTACCTTTGCTTGTAGTGTTCAGAATTTCTAGGTACTGGTGATAATGACCTATGTAAACAAACAGAAAAGTTCAGTACATTTAAAGACAATAAACTAAGTCTGTCTTAACGTGACCAACTTAATTTGCTTTTCACTGCTTCTTCCACTCAAATTAAATTAATCAATTTGCTCTATCTGTATTCAAAATTGCCCATGTGGGTGTCTGATTACTGCTCTGACCAATTCAACAAGCATACTCTTTCCATCGGAACTAATGTACCCCATGTGCATATCAAAATGGGCTGAGCACAGCCATTCTGCTGCAGGAGGACCAGGTCAGTTGCACAAGAGCCATTTTGGAAGACTGCTGACAGCAAAAGTTTAGGCAAAAGAACCAGTCATCAAAAGCTTGTATCAGGTTCAATAGTCAGGGAAGAAACAAACAAAAGGAGGGCTAGATTCACACAAGTAAATGGGTAGGAGAGTCTCTGGCAAACAGAACAGAACCTCTGAAATTAAATTAGATCCTACGAGTTTATGACATCACAATAAACCCAAATGCAGACTCAAAACTGGCCCCATAGTTTCCCCAATTGATTGACTATTCTCTCTACTATGGCTATATCAAGAAGCAAAAATAATACATACTTAGTGTGCAGAGTGGAGGGGAAAGAGGATATTAAGACTTGAATCTCATTCTTAGTTCCTCCATAAAAACTACTAACACAAACTGCTTTTCTTTCCCAGACCTGTTCCCTTACATGTGCTGTTCAAACAGACAGAGCTTATAACTTCGGAGAAAGTGGACTTTCACGCAGCTGTCATGCTCCCCAGGTACAGCACATCTTTTGTGTAACTACCTTCCCCAATACCTCAGCATTGCCAATATCGAGACTTCACTCCCACAGAGGAGGAAGGAGGCTCCTGTACCCAGGGAAACAAGTCTGAGTTGCCTGGACATCAAAAGCAGAGAGAAAGCACCACTATGTGGGACACAATAAAGTTCAATTTTGCATCTGGGGACCTTTCCTCCCATCTAACCCATCCAATTTTCTAATCGCCTCCCTGAGGGCTTAGTGTCTTCTAATCAATGAGGCAGCTACCCTTGCACCTTTTGTTACTGTCCACCTTCAGAAGCTGCATGGAGTTGGGAGTCAAACCCTTTCCACATGGTGACATGCCTGTGTCCTCCCTACAAGAAAGGAAGCAGATTTATCTTCCTCGCGTACATACTGGGATTTATATACTGGACTTGGCAATATCTCCCTCTGGAGTCACCAAGCTAGATGTACTTAGCAAATGCATTATTTAGCTGAAGAAGAAACTTCATCACCCAGCAGGCTTTACTTCATCACAGGAAGAAGGAGGCAGGGAGTCTGAGGACTTTCTGGAAGACTGCATCTCTTCCATCACTAAGGAGAAAAGGTGGCAGCCAGAGACAGAGGTCCTCCAGACTGGATGAAATACTCAACCTCTCACTTTAATCCTTACCTCATAGTGAATATTGCTTTGTTATATTTCATCTCAGGGGTTTTATTCTATAAAGTCCTGTTCATTTGAAGGAGGTTGCTGGAACGGTAACTAACATTTTCAGTTCTCCTAAAGAAACAAAAGAGATCTGAGGAGTCTGTTGGGAGACAATTCTCCATGGGTCTCTTGCATCCTGCATGCTTGGTAAGCAGAGGCACTAACAGCTTTTGTTCCAAACACCACAGCCTGGGAAGATGGAGATGGGGCCTCCCTCAGGGAAAGAGGGCCAATTTGCTTGCTATTCAGGATATGTTTCCTCCCAGGCAAAGGCTGGGTGGGTTTGCTTGTAGCCCCTGATGAGGCTTGGGTTCCTTAGCTGTGTTGTCACTTCACTGCTTCACTCTGCAGTACCCACCGTCAGGAGACTGGGGAGAAAGGGAAACTCGGGCATGTGAGGCCCAGGCTGCCTGCTGGACCGTGATTAATACAGGCCTTTGTCTCTGACCCAGCAGTGCCCGTGGCAGGCTGATGTGTCAGCTTGCAAGTAAGGTAAAATATCAGACCTTTTACAGTTTCTGACCAAGAGTTCTTAGAAGGAATCTAGAAATCAGGCACTAAGCTTGGCAGAGTCTTCTGTGCCCCTTCATCCAGCCTATCACAAAAGGGTGAAACAAAACAACCTCTTTGATACCCTCCATGTTGAAATCATTCACTTGTTTATGTTCATGTTCCCTTTTTTTTCAGAAGCTCCTTCCCGTTACAATTTGGTCTTGTGAATTACAGAATGGAAACTGTTAAGTCATTATAGAACCATAATGAACAAACACAATGGCCAAGTTGTATTAACATGAAAAGTTCTGGTCTGCTTTTTAAGTATGTAATTATGGTCCTTTTTTTAAAGTCCTAGAATATACTAGTCACTTTCCTAGCTTGGCGCCTTTGCTCCTGTTGCCCTCCTTAACTGGAATACTTTTCTTCTTTCTTTCCACCTTTAGAAATTCTACCCATCCTTATATGACCAGGTAAAATTCCATCAAGACTTACTTAGTATCCCCTTTTCTTCCTCCATAAAAGCAGAATTGTTCCCTCTCCATGGACCCAGAATACTTTGTCCCAGTCAGTAGCACTGCACTTCTCCCATAGTATCATAGCTGACTATGGTGCCAACCTCCAAGCCGACCTGCATGCCTGCTGAGGTCCCGGGAGATGTCATTTGCCTTTGAGGCCCCAAAACTGTAGCAGGTATATGATGAATACTGGTTGAACCGTTCCAATCTAATTATATGCATATACTATTGATACTACCAACCAGGAAAGTTCAACTACACCTGAGTTATTCAAAACTCAAGTATTCTGCCACGAAGAAGAGGAAATAGGTAACTCCTGATTTTCCAACTCCCAATTTTTTCACAGATAATGATTATGAAAACAAAAAAAACCACTGGAGAGTTCTAACCCACTTACTGATGCAAAAAATGTAACACTTGAAGATGTTTCTCACTTTCCCTTGAGGTAGCCGTTGCATTTCTTCTTATTATGGATTAATTGAGCTGCCATCCATAATTAAAGAAAGCTGTCACCTTTTAGAACCTAGCAATACAACCTTTATCACTGTAAAGTACCTACTGTGAATAACCAGGTCCCATGAGCTTATTAAAATAGGTTCCTTACAGTACTACTGAACTTGAAAGTCAAAGCACATCTCAAACTCAAGCTAACTCTGCTAAACTAAGAACTGCTCACCTGTGTTTCCACCTGGGGGATCTAGAGCGTGACCGTGCCATCCTCTGACATGTGAGCCACTATTTACTTTTTACACTGCAAAGAAACACAGTATTAGCAAGTTTGTAGAAAGAGCCTGCAATCTGCTCTAAAAGCAGTGAATACCACCAACAAAAAAGTTACTTAAGTTCTCTGTGCCTCAGTTTCCTCATCTGTAAAACAGGGATGATAATAATAGGACCCACTTTATTGGAATGTTGTGAAGATAAAATGAATTAAATCAGGAGTCAGCAAACTTGTCCTATAAAGGGCGAGATAGTAACTATTTTAGGCTTTGTGGGCCATATAAGGTCTTTACTGCATCTTCGTCTTTTTTTTTAATTTTTTTTTAATGTTTATTTATTTTTGAGAGAGAGAGAGAGGACAAGCAGGGGAGGAACAGAGAGAGAAGAAGACACAGAATCTGAAGCAGGCTCCAGGCTCTGAGCTGTCGGCATGGAGCCCGATGTGGGGCTTGACCTCACGAACTGTGAGATCATGACCCGAGCCGAAGTCAGACGCTTAACTGACTGAGCCACCCAGGCACCCCTTCGTTTTCTTTTTAAAACAACTCTTGGGGCACCTGGGTGGTTCAGTTGGTTAAGCATCCGACTCTTGATTTCAGCTCAGGTCATGATCTCATGGTTGGGGTGTGAGATCGAGCCCTGAGTCATGCTCTGCGCTGACAGCATGGAGCCGGCTTGGGATCCTCGCTCCCCTTCTTTGCTCCTCCCCCCTTCTCTCAGAATAAATAAACTTCAACAAAATAAATAGATAACGAATGCAACAACTCTTTAAAAATATAAAACCATTCTTGGGGCGCCTGGGTGGCGCAGTCGGTTAAGCGTCTGACTTCAGCCAGGTCACGATCTCGCGGTCCGTGAGTTCGAGCCCCGCGTCGGGCTCTGGGCTGATGGCTCAGAGCCTGGAGCCTGTTTCCGATTCTGTGTCTCCCTCTCTCTCTCTGCCCCTCCCCCGTTCATACTCTGTCTCTCTCTGTCCCAAAAATAAATAAACGTTGAAAAAAAAATTAAAAAAATAAAAAAATAAATAAAAATATAAAACCATTCTTAGCTCATGGGCCACAGAAAAAGAGGCCCCAAAGGTCAAATATACTGTAGTTCGATGATCCCTGAGTCAAGTCAAGTCATGAAAAGAACCTAGAATGGTGCCTGGCACACAGCAACTGCTAAATAAGTGTTCCAAAAGGAGGAAATACCCAGAATTGCTCCATCTGAATCACTACTACCTTCCTGTCTTTCACCATGTACATAAATACTTCATATAAGCACAGACAAAAGTTTAGGAATACTTGATGAGATATCCTGTTTTTAAACTGCTGGATAATAAGAATTAAAATACCTTATTATAGTACTAAAGTGCTGTCTAACTTCAACTAAATATACCAAAACTTAATCAAGCATGATTAAACATTTAGTGTGTTGCTGATTCTTTGGTAAAACAAGCAATGCATGGAAACTTGATTTTTAAAATATTAATGCTTTAAAAGAAGTTGATAGCTTTAGGAACCAAATTTTTAAAATATGTGATTAGGGCATAATCTTCTATAGTAGCTACTATTTATATGTCAGTAATCCTTAGTTCTTTTTTTTTTTTTAATGTTTATTTTTAAGAAAGAGAGAGATAGAGAGAACAGGGGAGAGGCAGAGAGGGAGGGAGACAAAGGATCCGAAGAAGGCTCTATACTGACAGCAGAGAGCCCAATGCGGGGCTCAAACTCATGAACCATGAGATGACCTGAGCCAAAGTCAGATGCTTAACTAACTGAGCCACCCATGTGCCCCCTCCTTAGTTCTGATACTATAATTAAGTAGTTCCCACCTTATTGGCCCCAAACTACTGGCGGCTTTCAAAATTACTGCCATGGGTCCATGAATAATACTTGGAGCCACCATGCACAGGCTATGGAATGAATCAATGTATGTCTCATATATTATAACCTCTATTTTGCAAATTTCTGAAGACAGTATGGCAAATGTTAAAATATAAATGGCTTCTTGTATGTAGTTTTTCCATTGATTGATACAAAAAGTACAACTACTATTGTGTGGACACTTATTTAAAAAGGGGGTCCTCGGGGCGCCTGGGTGGCGCAGTCGGTTGAGCGTCCGACTTCAGCCAGGTCACGATCTCACGGTCCGTGAGTTCGAGCCCCGCGTCAGGCTCTGGGCTGATGGCTCAGAGCCTGGAGCCTGTTTCCGATTCTGTGTCTCCCTCTCTCTCTGCCCCTCCCCCGTTCATGCTCTGTCTCTCTCTGTCCCCAAAAAAATAAATGTTGAAAAAAAAATTTTTTTAAAAGGGGGTCCTCATAGTCATACATTTTGCAAACTACTGCTATAATGAATTTCAGAAGAAAGTAAAAGCACATAAAGTTAAAGGACTTGAACCAGATCACTCATCAAAAGGACATTCAATTCTATTCATTTATTTTTTATTTTTTTAATTTTTTTAATTTTTTTTTTTCAACGTTTATTTATTTTTGGGACAGAGAGAGACAGAGCATGAATGGGGGAGGGGCAGAGAGAGAGGGAGACACAGAATCAGAAACAGGCTCCAGGCTCTGAGCCATCAGCCCAGAGCCTGACGCGGGGCTCGAACTCACGGACCGCGAGATCGTGACCTGGCTGAAGTCGGACACTTAACCGACTGCGCCACCCAGGCACCCCTCTATTCATTTATTTATACACTGCCTCTTTCCAAAAAGAAATTGAGGCTAGTAAGAATAATTGGTTCACAGGTACTATGAAATTAAGACAGTAAAGGGGAAAATTATCTAATTAAAAGTATCAAAATGCATTCCTTCAACAAATATTACTGAGTGATAATTTGCCAGGCACTGTTCTGGGGATCCAGCAATGAACAGAAATAGAGAAAAATTCCTGTCTTCTGGAGCTTACATTCTACTGAGGGAGTTTATAACTTAACTAAGGAAGCTCTGGGTATCAGTTCGTATCTATGAAATGGAACAAAAATAAAAATCCCAGGGTTGGGCAGTGGGGGGGGGGGGGTGGCTGACACCAAATATTGCTGGTGATGATGAAAAAGCATAATTCTTCTGGAAAGTAATCTGTTTTCCCATTTTATTTATTTTTTATTTTCACTGTTTTTAATGTTTATCTTGAGAGACAGAGAGAGAGAGAGAGAGAGAGAGAGAGCGAGCCCAGAGCAGGAGAGGGGCAGAGAGAGGAGAGAGAGAATCCCAGGTAGGTTTTGCATTGTCAGCCCAGAGCCTATTGTGGGGCTCAATCCCATGAACTGTGAGATCACGACCTAAGCCGAAATCAAGGGTTGGATGCTTAACCAACGGAGCCACCCAGGCGCCCCCTATTTTTATTTTTTTGAAGTAAGTTCTATAGGCAATGTGGGGCTTCAACTCATGACCCTGAGATCGAGAGTTGCATGCTCTTCTGACTGAACCAGCCAGGTGCCCCTCCATTTTATTTTTCTGAAAAAAAAAAAAAAAAAAAAAAAGATTTTTTTGAGATACAATTTGCATACCATACATTCACTCATTTAAAGTGTAAAATTTAATATTTTTTAGTATTTTCACAGAAATACGGAACCAACACCGCAATCTATTTTTAGAACATTTCATTCCTTCTGAAAGAAACCCCATTAGCAGTTGCTTCCCATTCCTTTCCTCCTTTGATTAGCCCCTGACAACCACTAATCTACTTTCTGTTTCTAAGGATCTGCCTATTTTGGACTTTTCATATAAATGGACTCATACAATATGTGCTTTTTTTGTGATTGGCTTCTTTGCCTTAGCATAACATTTTCAAGGGTCATCCCTGTTTTACCATGTATCAGTACTTCAATTTTGTTACAGCTGCATAACGTACCACCTTTTATTTATTTATTCCTCTCCCAGTGGACATTTGAGTTATTTCTATAGTTTTGGTTACTATGAATAATGCTGCTATGAATATCTGTGTATCAGTTTTTATGGAGACATGTTTCCACGTCTCTTGAGTATAAACCTAGGCATGAAATTGTTGGGTCATATAAGAACTCTATGTTTAACTTTTATTTTATCTTTTAAAATTTATTTTGAGAGAGAGAGAGTGCACGTGAGTGAGAGAGGGGCAGAGAGAGAGGAGGAGAGAGAATCCCAAGCAGGCTCCACACTGTGAACACAGAACCCAATGTGGGGCTCGAACTCATGAACTGGGAAATCATTACCTGAGCCAAAACCAAGAGTCAGACACTTAACCAACTGAGCCACCCAGGTGCCCCATGCCCACTTTCTTTTAATCTAATAATTTCAATTTAAACTTAATATTTTAAGACAATTTAAAAGGGAAAAAAAACAACTAAATATACTAACACGTTTATATCACCATTTATAATAGGAAAGGAAAAACACCCATCCAAACTAATTATAACCCACATGCCCAGGAATTAATAAAAGATTAAACAAACTTAAAACATAAATATCTAGTCGTTTCCTACCCTTTCCACAGCCTTATGTATGTCTTTTCCTCCACATATTCTATTAGCCCACCACACCACACTATTTGCTTTTCCCTGATAAGGCCATGTTCCCCATACCACACAGATGGTCTTCCTTCACTCCACTTGACAAATCTTCTTTCAGGACTGTTTGACCAGCATCTCCCCTGGGATTCTTTCCTTGACTTTGTTATTTTCCCCCTGAGTTTCCTTCTTGGAAATTCTGGATTTATTCTGTGATGATTTCAATACATTGTGATTATTTGTTTGCATAACTATATTTATTTTCATAGGCAAAAAACTCCTAGCAACATATCATAGAACACAAAACTCAAATTACCTATGGACATAATGATATCAACCTCATTAGTAACTGAGTAAACACAAATTAAGATCATAACCATTCCACACCCACACAAAAAAATCAAAGTTGCACATTCTGGAGTGTTGGTGAGGATGTAGAACAATAAGGACTCTCATATACTACTAGGGAGTATACATGAGCATTAACCAATTTGGAAGGAGGTGACAGTACCCATTTAAAGTTGAACATGCTCATATGCCATAACCCAGCAATTCCACTCAGCAACAGAATTTAGAGTAGCAGCTCTCAAACTTCAGTGTGCATCAGAATCACTTGAAGGGCTGGTAAAACACAGATTGCCGGGCCCTACCCCAAGGGTGAGCCTTACTTCTAGCAAGTTCCCAAGTGATATGGATGCTGTTGGTCCAAGGAATACAGAACTAATGGCTTAAAGAAAAAGGTGGGGGTCCCTTGGGAGAAAATAAGATTTAGTAATTCTGTGGGGCTCAAAAAAAAAAGTATTACTTAGAATATTTTCCTTTGAGGGGTACCTGGGTGGCTCAGTCAGTTAAGCATCCAACTCTTGATTTCGGCTCAAGTCATGATCTCACGGTTTGTGGGATCAAGCCCCGCATCAGGCTCTGTGTTGACAGTGTAGAGCCTGCTTGGGATTCTCTTTCTCCTTCTCTCTCTGTCTCTCACCTTCCCACATGCGCACGCTCTCACGCTCGCTCTCTCAAAATAAACATTAAAAAATGGTATTTTCCTTTGATAATATTAAAATTAGCTTTATTGGGGCGCCTGGGTGGCGCAGTCGGTTAAGCGTCCGACTTCAGCCAGGTCACGATCTCGCGGTCCGTGAGTTCGAGCCCCGCGTCAGGCTCTGGGCTGATGGCTCAGAGCCTGGAGCCTGTTTCCGATTCTGTGTCTCCCTCTCTCTCTGCCCCTCCCCCGTTCATGCTCTGTCTCTCTCTGTCCCAAAAATAAATAAACGTTGAAAAAAATTTTTTAAATTAGCTTTATTAAAATTCAAACTTCACTCAAAAATGTTATTGCATATAAATCACACCTCAAAGCTACAAAAAAGTTAGCTTTGGGGCAATGAATACCCTCTGAAATTAAGCCAGATATTATGAAGATGGTTGCACAACTCTGCGAACATACCAAAAACCACTGAATTGCACACTTTAAACCTGTAAATTATATCTCAATAAAACCTTTTCTAAAGTGAACTTTGCTTGCAATTGCTTAGGGCACATAAGCTAGTAATGAAAAGTATGGGCTCAGGAGCTTAATGGATAAGAAAGGAGGAGAGTTCACTTAAACCATAGAGTAAAAACCTAAGAATGGTTTTTACATTTTTAAAGCGTTGTTAAAAAAAGGAAGAAGAATATGTAATAGCAACTATATGTAGACCACCAAGCCTAAAATATTTACTATTTGGTCCTTTGCAAAAAAAAATGTGCCAATCTCGGATTTAAACTAACTTATTTGTGACTAGCAAAATTCATCAAAGGAACCAGCTTCCTTCTAAAATTTATGGACAGAGAGAAAGAAAAGACTAAACACCAGCAGGGTTTGTTACTGGGGAGAAGGTGATGTCAATAACAGTAGATACATTGGTTTATGCTGCTACTTCAGAGTGAACTGTACAGGGCCAGGTGTAGTGAATGAACCCATCTGCCCTTGAACACAGAAAGACGACTGGACAGCAGAGACCTTCACTCCAAGGAAGATGCTGATGAGGACACTGGTGCGAAAAGAAGCCATCTCTCCCAGAACAGCAGTGGACACATCCTCTAACTAAGCTGAAAGACCCAACTCCAGCAATTTTCCTCTTCCTCCCACAGCATTTTCCCCTCTTCAGTAGATCCTTCCCATCACCATACAACTTCCCTCTGGTGAAGCTCCCAACTCTCCAGAACCACATCCTCCTGTGACTACCATCCTCCTTCTCCATTTATAACCAAATTCCTCAAAGGGCTGCCTATATACCACAGTCACTCTGATTTCTCTCCTATTCTTGCTTGGCCCCTCACCAATCTCACCTTCTAATCCACCACCGCACCAAACTGCTCTAGTCAAGATCAATCATGAAATCCATGTCACTAAATCTAATTCTAGAATACTACACTTTCCTGGTTTTCCTCCTACCTTTAAATTCCTTCTGTCTCCTTTACTGGTTTCTCCCCACCTCCCTCTTCACCACTCTGAACCCTAAATAGTGAAGCCAGTTATCCTCTAAATAATGACTTCAGTCTCCGGACCTCTCATTGTCTACACTCTCTCCCCAGTCTATGCTCTCATTTAGTCTCATGGCTTTAAATACTCTTCATAAACTAATAACCCCCAAATTTCTATCTCCAGCCCTCACCTATCCTCTGTACTGCACTCTTACATATCCAACAGCCTATTGGATGCTGTAAACATGTCCAAGACCAAACTCCTGACCTCCCTCCAAAATCTGCTCCTCCTATAGTCTCTGTCCCACCTCAGTAAATGGCAGCTCTACCCTTTGAGTTTACAATAAAAAGGAAACATAAATGTCTAATAAATATGAAAAGATAAACAACCCTACCTAATCAGAAAGATAAAATTAAAACAACGAGATACCATTTCATACTCATGAGATTTGCAAAATTTTTCAAGTCTAATGATTTCCACGTGTTTATAAGAAAGTTAAAAAAGAGAATTCTTCAACTGAGGAAAATTCCTCTCCAAAAAAACCATGAAGCAGAAAAAACTCTAAGTCTATACTCCAAGCAGAATTAAATATATCCAAAAGCATTTAAGGTTATATTAAAAAAAAAAACTCACGTTGAATCAGAAATTTAAAAACTAAGAACAGAAACAGATCAAAACCCAGAGTGAAATTACAAAAAAAAAAAAAAAAAAAAAAAAAAAAAAAAAAGTTAACTGAACTCAGAGGAAAAAATGGGCAAAAAAGACTACATTATCTCAGAAGTGAAAAATAAATTACAAGGTGTCCAAGGGAGAATCAACTCAAATAAGAGACATTGAAGAAAAACAAGAAAACCAAAAAAATGAAAATGACAATAAGTGAGTGAGAGAGAACGAGTCAGAAAGAAAGTAGTGGAAAAAGAAGACAGGTAAAGAAGGAATAATATGTGTAATACTGTAGTCTCTTAGAAGGAAAACGAAACAATGGAATTAAACTAATATTTTAAACTAAAATTCAAGAAAACTTTCCATAAATGGAAAAATACCTGACTTTACACAATGAAGAGTTCACCAGATACCTAGGAAAACTAACTCAAAACAATCAATTCTGAAACATAGCCTAGTAAAAATTATTTGATTTCAAATATAAAGATAAAATCCTCAAGACCTCTATGTAAAAAGAATAAATAATCTATAATTCCAAAAGAATTAGACTATCATCAGATATTTCAAAACTAACACACAAAGCAAAGCAACGATGGGTCAACATTTAAAATAAAAAAATAAAATAAAATCAATGAAAGTAAGTGTGAACCAAGGATTTTTTATCAGCCAAATTACTTTCATATATCAAGGCTATAGAAAAAAAAATTTTTCAGCATACAAGAACATAGGGAATTTCTGCATTTAACTAGCCCTTCCTGAGAAATCTACTAGAGGATGAGCTTCATCTAACCAAATTATGAGTGAGAAAATGACAGCAAAGGACCGATGTTGAGCATTAAAAAATATGTAAATGTACATATAAGACTTTAAAAGAAAGATGAGGATGAAGGTGAAAGACTAATGTAAAATTGTGGCATATTGGGACAAGGTAGAAAAACTGCACTAAAAAATGGGAGAAGAGATAGGAAAAGAAAATAATGGTAAAAAGGTCATTACTGTATAGGCAATAGATGGGCTTAATGCATACTGAAGGGGGGAACCTAATAAATCATATATTAAGGGGCTACACAAATCAACACACAGTGCTGAGACAAGTGGATATCCACAAACAAAACAATAAAGTTCAACCCTACCTCACACCATATACAAAAATTAACTCAAAATGGATCAAAGACCTAAATGTGAGAGCTAAAACTATAAGAGGAAAACATAAAGATAAATAATCTTTGTGACATTGGATCGGATATTACATCAAAAGCACAGGTAACAGGGCACCTGGGTGGCTCAGTCGGTTAAGCGTCCAACTCCTGGTTTCAGCTCAGGTCATAAGCTCACAGGTTCGTGGGTTCGAGCCCTGCGTCGGACTCCACACTGACAGCACCGAGCCTTCTTGTGATCCTCTCTCTCCCCCTCTCTCTATGCCCCTCCCCTGCTCATACTCTCTCTCAAAATAAAAATAAAATAAACGAGATAAAATAGATAAATCAGGCATCATCACAATTTAAAATGTTTACACTGTAAAGGATACTATCAAGAAAGCAAAAAGGCAACCCACAAAATGGGAGAAAACTTTTTACAAATCATATCTGATAAAGGATTATGTCTAGAACATACAAAAAAAACCCTCTTATGATTCAATAATAAAATACAACCCAATTAAAAACGGGCAAAGCAGCTGAACTGACATTTTTCCTGAGAAGATCTACAAATGCCCAATAAGCACATGAAAAGATGTTCAACATCACTAACCATTGGCAAGATACAAATCAGAATCATGAGACACCACTTCACACCAACTGGATGGCTAGGATCAAAGACAGATAATAACAAATGCTGAAAGTATGGAGAGATATGGAACCCACATACATTGCTGGGGAGAATATAAATGATGCAGACGTTTGGGAAAACAGTCTGGCAGTTCCTCAAAGAATTAAACACAAAGAGTTACCATATGACCCAGCAATTCCACTCCTAAATATATACTCAAGAGAAATAAAAATATATGTCCACATAAAAACTTATACACAAATATTCATAGCAGCATTAGTCATAATAGCCAAAAGTAGAAACAATTTCACTGTCCATTTAGAGATAAATGAATAAACAAAATGTGGTATACCCATACAACTGAACATTATTTGACCATAAAAAGGAATGAAGTGCTGACACATGGTCAAACAGGGAGGAATCTTGAAACTGTTATGCTAAGGGAAAGAAGCCAGTTACAAAAGACTGCATATTGTGTGATTCCATTTATATAAAAGGTCCAAGATACGCAAATCCAGAGAAACAGAAAGCGGACTGGTGGTTGCCTGGGTGGGGCGGTAGGGCACTGGAGAGAATACACACAGGGTTTCTTCTGGGGATGATGAATACGTTTCAAAATTGGACTGTGGCAATGGCTGCACAACTCTAAGTATACCAAAAAAACACCAAACTGTACACTTTTAAATGGGTGACCTGTGTGGTATGTTAATTATATCTCAGTAAAGATGCTACCAAAAAAGACAAAATCAACTAACAAAAATTTCACACTAAATAGGAACCCAGCATTTACAAATGCAAACAATATCCCAGGAAAGCCTTTGCAACAAAGAAGCCACACTCTCAGCACAGAACAGGACCAAGTCAGAGCTCCCAGAACAAAAGGGGGATCAGCAGATCAGAGGAAGCCAGAGCTGAGGGGACCAGAACACGCATTACGCTCTTGGCTGCAGTGGCTATGATCAGTCAGTTCTTCAGAGAGGAGCTGGAGGTAGATAAAAACCCTCACAGATGCCTATCATCAATCTACTTTGATTTCATGAATACGATGTATTTTTCTCACACACACAAAAGGTTAAATAAACAAACAGGGGAGTAAGGGCATTTACAGAGGTACAAGGACAAAAAATGAACCATCAGAACAAAAACACAAACCTTCCTAAATACCACTCCCCAATTTTTTTAATACAAGAGGAAAAAACACACCGCATGGCAAAAGAAACAGCAAATAAAGATAACAAAATATTATGATAGAGTTGAGGCCAAAATATATTAGTCCTAACAATAAATGTGAATGGGTTTAACTCACCTATTAAAATGAAGAGTTTCAATGTGGCTCACAAAACAAAACTCAAGGAGTTATACAAATGACACATCTAAAACAAACTGATGTTGAAACATTAAAAATGAAAGGATGGCCAAAGTATACCAGGAAATCGGTAATAGAAAGAGAGCAGAGTGGCATCTGTGGAATCAGGCAAAGCAAAATTCAAGCCCCAAAGCATTCATCATGACCAAAAAAAAAAAGACACTTAAAAAATTATTTTTATTTATTTTGATAGACATAGAGACAGTGTGGGGGGGGGGGAGGGGCAGGGCAGACAGAAATAGAAAGAACCGAGAGTCGGACGCTTAACCAACTAAGTCACCCAGGCACCCCCGGAAAAGACACTCTTTAATGCTGAAAGCCACAATCCATGATTTAGATAGCACACATAAAAATACACATATTCATATGAACATCACATAGCAACCACCTTTATGAAACAAAAACTACTTGAGATGCAAGGCAACATATAGATAGAAACACACTAATAATACAAGATTTAATTATCCACTCTCAGTGGTATATTAGAAAATGCAGTGATCCCCAAATAAGGAGACAGAAGATCTAAACAGCATAATCAACAGAGTAAATCTTAAAGATATTTATCAAACTCTACAGTCTCATACTAGAGAATATACCTTCTCACATGCGCATGCCACATTCACCAGAAGTACTCATTTATTAGGTCACAAAACATCAGCAACTGCCATGAAACAGAAATATTACAAACAATATCCTCTGATCATAAGGCAAAAACCCTAGAATTTACTAACAAATATAACAGAAAAGCCCTTCCACCTAGAATGACAACGAAAGCACTACCTATCAGATTCTATGGGATGCATTTAAAGTAGTGATCAAAGAAAAATTTGTTGTTCTCAACATATTTTTTAAGTTTATTTATTTTGAGAGAGAGAGGGAGAGAGCGAGCATGTGAGCGGGAGAGGGACAGAGAGAAAGGGAGAGAGAGAATCCCAAGCAGGCTCCGCACTGTCAGCACAGAGTGTGAGGTGGGGCTCAGTCTCACGAATTTGTGAGATCACGACCTGACCTGATGTCAAGGGTCAGACACTTAACCCACTGAGCCAACCAGGCATCCAGCTCTAAACATATTTATCAATAAAAATGAAATAATAAAAATAAATAAATTCAGTTCCAAGGTTAAAAAAACCCTAAAAAATAACAAGGTAAACCAAAAGAAAGCAGAAGGAAATAATAAAGATAAAAGCCAAGGAAGAGAATGAGCAAGAGAACAGAAAACTAGATCCAAATAATAATTTAAAATTCTGTAGTTTTTGAAAAAACTAAAAGAGATAAACCACTATATAACATGATTCAGAAAAAAAGGGGGAAACACAAATATACAAAAATAAAACAGAATGAGGGAGAAACAACCATTGAAATGGGAGAAAAATTTTAAATCAGAAGAGATCACTTTGTACCTCTCTACCTAAAAAATTTGAAAACCCAGATGAAAAAGATATTTCGCTAGAAAAATACAAATTACCAAAATTGACCCCGAGTTAGAAAGCTTAAAGAGACCAATTTTCATAGAAAAAATAAAGTTATTAAAGAAATATCCCTGAAAAAGCATCAGGCCCAGCTGGTTTCACAGGAGAATTCTACCAAACCTTCAAACACCAGATAGCTTCAATATTCTATAAATTATTCCAGACCTGGTGTATCATGAGCAGGATCAAGCTTACAGAACATCAACCTTTCAAGAAAGATGAACCAGCCAAGGAGACTGAGAAGGGACATCCTCTGAGGAAGGAGGGAACCCTACAGCACAGAATCTCATACACTAAAGAATATTTCAAGAAAGACTTTCATGGCAAAAGCTGCATAGAGATCCAATAAAAGGAATTAAAAAATGTGAACACGTGGCTTCAGGACTAAGTGGAAGGTAAGGAGACTTAAGAAAGCCAATTATTAACAACTCCTTCTAACAGGCTGACTGGAAGGGGAAGAGAGAAAGTGGGTTGTGCCTGGTGGGGGGGGGGCAGTCCTAGGGAATAGGTTTACTGTTGATATGGATGGACTATGTGCCTGGTGTTGGGGATATAACATAGAATGACAGTCACAGTAGAGATGAACCTAGGTCCAATTAGTTCAGTGTTTCCTTTGATTCCTTAATATCAACTCCAATACTGTAGTCAATTTCTCTCAATATCCCACATTTACATATTACCTTCTTCAATGGTCCAGAATGAATTTTTATCAGCAGTCATATATTTTATGTTCATTTAGCAGACATTACTAAGTGCCAATGAGTAGTACGGGGCAGGCACACAAAGTTGTAAGAGATCTGGTTTCTTTCCCCGAGATGCTAAGTTTTCAGTGGATAAAAAAGACTTCATGAGGGCTAGTACCTCCTGGTTCGCTAAGTGTCTAGCAAATACCTCATTTAATCCTCAAAACAAGCCCCCGAGGAAGCTGGAATTACCTTCATTTCATAGGTGAAAAAAAGCCACAAAGAAGTAACCAATCTGTCCCAAGTAAAGGACCTGAAACCAGAATCCAGATTCTCAGACTCCAATACTAACACCTCTTCAACTTGCAATTCCTACCTTCAGAAAGATGACCCTGACAAGAGTGCCTGGTCATTTGTGCAGATGCTCGGTCAGCAGAATTGGACTTTAGCATGCTTGAGAATAGTTGACATCCTGCATCACATCTAAAATTGCCGTCTAAATTTGGAAAGCAGCTTTCCCACCTTCTAGCTGCCTGGACATTCTTTCTGTAGCCTGTAGGGCACAAAGACTATGTTTTACTTATCATGATCCCAAGGATTGTGTTTTATTTAGCTTTATATTTTCCCCCTCAATTTTATATATAGTGCCTTTAAATATTTGCTCCTTCAACATTTGTGTAGATTCATTCATTCACCTAATTTCATAACTCTGATAGCGTTCTGAATATAATCTAGGACAGAAATCTAAAACTTCGAATTTAAGAAGTGAAAGAGAGTGGGGCAAATGGTATCACAGAATGGCTTTTTTGAATTCAGAAATTTACTTTAAAAAATCAAGACGCTCTTGTGCTCTGAAATTTTTACAAGATAGCAATAATTGGCCACAAGACAGAGTATGTTTAAACATACTTTCCATAAATGTCTCATTTGACCCTTAAAACCACCCTGTAAGAAACGCAAGGCAAATGCGCTATAATATCTACTTTAGAGTTGAGGAAACAGTCCCTTAGAAAAGGTAAGTGGCTTGTTCAAGGTAATCAGAGACACTCGAATTTAAGGAAGTCCTGAGTACAAATCTCTTGTTCACTCTATGATGCCTTTGCCTCACCTGCATAACCATTCTTTACTAAACGGTTAAAAGTGGAACAAAAGATGAGAAACTGAATTGCTGAAACAAATAAGAAAAAAAAAAAAGGATAGCTAGAGAATGATACTTGTACTCGGTTGGAGAGAAGAACAGAAACGGCCCCAAAGTGAGCCAGTAGAAATCCTTTAAATGTTGTCTTTTGCTAGGGTGTAGAAAAAGATACTCACAGATTGTTAGTGGGAGGGAAAATCGCACATCCTTTCCAGAGGGAAACCGAGCAATTTACATTTTTAAAAAGACAAACCCAACAATTCTATCATCTAGGAATGTACACTAAGAAGTAATCATGGCTGTGCAGACTTTACATTTCTTCAACAATGTTTTTAAGTAGTGTAAAATGGAACAATCAACTAAATAAATTATGACAGCCATGTAATGGCATGCTATGAAGTCGGGGGGGAAAAAAGGTTACAATAGAGAATCCACTTTAGAAAAATCCATACACTCATCTCTGCATAGAAAGATAATGGAGATGTATACCCAGTGTAACCATATTCATAATGGTTACTTGGAATGATGAAACTGTATCTTCTTCATCATGCTTTTGCATCTTTTAGAAATTTTGTAAATAGACAAATGTCACTAAATGTTTCTATACATAAGTATTTCTAGTAAGGCTTTCAAAGGAGGGGCTCTGAAACGACAACAGGGACTTTCAAAAAAACATTTTTTTTGTAGCTATTTTTAAGAATACTATTTAAAAATAAAGCATTATTAACATAAGCATTAAAATACCATTGAAAAATAACGCACTCATTGTGAATCCCCACCAAAACGTTTCCTTTTCAATTCCAGTCTTTCATTCATACCAGTTCTCATTCAGAAAAATGTTAAAAATGTTGCTGGGTCAGACGTCAGACAGACCTTAGTGATTTCTACCTGTAGTTTTTACTTTGTTTCAGAAAAAAAGAAGCAATCATCTAGAGGGCAGCTAGAGAAGCGACTCGGCAGGAAAATATTTGGGAGAATATAAGTTTCTCTCCCATTTCTTTTCCTCCTGACTTGCCGATACGAAAATCCTGACAGTGACTGGCCCAGTTTCCTAATACACCTTAGAAAAGCACAGGAGATGCGCCAATTTTCAAGATAACGTTTCTAAAAAACACAAGTTTTACTTTGCAATGCAGGACAAAGAGCATCCTTCACGACTCATTCTGGACGTTACCAGAAGAAGATGCCGCTGCGCGGCTGGAGAGCCTCCGGAGGACAAAGCAGGGTCTCCTCAGCTCGGGTCCCTCAGGCTACGCGCCCCGGTCCGCCTCAGGGACAAGGGCACGGTCCCTGGACACCAACCCCCGGTCCCCATGACAGTCGCTCCGAACCGCCAGGGCCGCAGCCTGCCGGACGACGGGAGAGGATCACGACCACGGCAGCAGGTGCCAGGGTCTCCTGAGAAGGCACCAGTCCACTGGGCCCAAGGCGGTGGCGGGGGAGGGTTGTCCCCCGGGAGTCGGAGACCTGCTCGGGCATCCTACCCACCGCCCCACCCGCCGCCCCAAGACCGCCCCTCCCTAGCAACGGACACGCCCTCCCTGCGGGCCGGGGCCTCCTCGCCCCGCCCGCCCCCCAAGGGCCGCTCACCCGGCCAGGAAGTCCCTGCCGCCGCCACCAACCCTGTCGCCGCCGCCGCTGCCGCCCCCGCCGCCAGCCCCTCGGGCTTCGCCCCTCACACGGTCGCCACCTCCCACGGCAGCTACACCACGGCTACCACCACCGGGCCACGGGACCCGGAACCACTTCCTTCCGGAACCGCCTCGCCCCGCCCCCACCCTGGCCCCGCCCACTGTTCGCGGCCTCGCGCCGGCCGGCTCTCCCACCGACCCCTGCTCTCAACTCCCTGCCAACGAGGGTGCCCCGCCCGAGCTGCACCGGCCAGAGCTCCTGCGCCCTCTGCCGGCCGTTCTCATCCCTGCCGCTCTGTCGAGGGCGCATGTGCAGTCTGCTTCCTGTCCACCAGGAAAGAAGCAGGCGTTCCAGGTCCTGGGACCCTGGGGGTTGGAGCATATCCCTCAGCCAGCGGCAGGAGCCTGGTCCCGTGGGCCTTCCAGCCTTGTACACGGGAGGCAAAGGTGGTGGAGCAGATGAGACTCGGCCCTCTAGCTCCTGGCTTGGCCCTCGAGGTTCTTCCAGAACCAGCCCGTCTGAACCTGCACTTCTGTAGCCTTTCCCTGCCTTCTCAGCCTCTATCCATTCCCCGTGGCCTCAAATTAAGTTTCTATCCAGAAAACAAAACCTCCCCTCTGGGCCTCCCAAATGGGTTAATGGTACCAACATCTCCCCGTTATCCAATTCAAAATACTGACTCATATTTGCCTGCTTTTTTTATTTCTTTCCTCCCACACTCCATCCACCAGCCCCTAAGGTAGTATGTCCTCTCTCTCAGAGTGTTTCTCACTTGACACCTTGATATATTTTTTACCCCTGACAAGATTTCTCTTTCAGGGTCCACCTCATCTGGTAGTATCACCTTTTACCCTCCCTTGTCACTGTCAGCTGACTGCATTAGAATTTTCATCTCCATCTGAACTGAATTACAGCCATCATCCCAATGAGTCCAATGCCCATGATTGAGCCATGTTTCCTAATGTCCTCAACCTAGATGACTTTACCTCTACTGTACTTATCCACCTATTCTCAGGCACATATTCTAGAAAATCTAGACATTCATCGCTTTATGCTGCTCCAACTCTGAAACCTTAAGTTTTCAAATCCTATTTATTTGAACTCACAATCCTCATCCTTGCAGTCCTATCTATCCTTTACTCCGGTGTACTTGTTCTTCAAAGACCATAGACTTCACATATCCTGTGAACCTTCTACCTGACTTAAAAGTCCATGGCCTTTCACTTCAACCACTCTTGTAAGCAGAGCCCCTTGAATTGCCTTTTGACATGTCATAACACCAAACCACCACCTTAACACACTCTAGTTATGTGCATTTTCTATTCCTACATCTGTGTTTTCAAGTACTGCTTGGGAAGAAAAAACCACACAACTGTAACAGAATGATGTCACTACAAATTTATGGATACTTGCCAAAACCTAGGTGCCTCTTTTATGTGACCTCTCTCATTTCCAATAATTGCTTTGTTCTTACCATTTTCTTTACCATGATCATTTTCCTCTCTTCATACATGATTTTGCTTCCTGCATTGCAGAGAAAAGTCCTCAGATATACAGGGCCTTTCATCATCTGGTTCATACTTAACTTGTCTAGCCTCCCTCCTCTTTGTACTCAATATTCTGGCCATACTGAAGTGTTTGCAGTTTAAGATGAATACTGCTTTTGGTTCCACTCCATTGCACGGATTGTCCCTTCTGTCTGGTTAAGAGGTGTGAGACCTTTTTATCTGCATATATATGGCTTTAGTCCAGGAAAGTTTTCTTCTATTCTACCTTCAGGAATTGTTTCTGTTCCATATGTTCTGGTCTCTTTTAGGAAGAGCAATTATCTGTGGTGGTTCTCTGTTTTATTATTTTCATCTCTTTATCCTTTTTTTTGGCACCTGTAGAACTCAAATTGGCTTTCAGTGTTACTGATAAGGTTTCCCAAGGCATTATTATTTCTGCTTCTGTTTTTATTTAAATTCTATCATTGAGATTTTAGTTTCCTTACTTCATTCCTTTCTCCCTCACTATCTCTCTCTTTCAAATCATCTGATTGACTTTGCATCTCATCTTACCTTCTTGGAAAAGGATGATAAACTGGTGATAAAACTTCTCTTTTGGATTCTGTAGTCAATCATTTTCATAAACACGCTCTTCTTTCCTTTCCATGCTTAGTTTGTGTGTGTGTGTATATATATATATATATATATTTTTTTTTTCTTTGAATCATCTTTGAACAAAGTGATCTTGGTTCAGACTTATTGGCTAACAGACAACACAAGCAGATGGCCCCCGCCCTATTTGCTGTTCACATGTGTGGGCAGAGAGGTTAAGTAGCTTGCACAAGGTCACAAAGCTCTTGGAGTATATATGAATAACACACATGCACACATATACAAAACAAGCCTTACAGAAATGGGTTATTATCGGCCTTTCCGTTTATTTTATTTTTCTTTGCAAAGCCAAATTTGCTACTGAAGGCTGAGTATGCTTATTCAATACAAGGATTCTGTATTAGTAAGAATAAATTATGCTACAAAAACAATCCCAAAATCTCAGTGGTTTATAACAACAAATGTTTATTTCTCACTTACATTTTAAGCCCATCCCAGAGTCAGCTTTTATTCTTCTGTCTCGAATCTGGGCTGAAGGAATAGACCCTCTCTGAGACATTCCTGGTGTCATATCAGAAGAAAAGGAGCAAGAGTGGGAGCATGCACTACATCTTAAAGCTTCTGTTTCAAAGCTTAATCAGAAACTGAGGGTATGGCTCAGCACAGTGTCAACAAGCCCCTCCAGGGGATTCTGAAGTACTCTCGGGTTTGAGAACTACTTCTTTAAGGCTCGTATTCCCTATAAACCATAAGATGGACAAAGAGGCTTGTTGAAATTCATGGGAGTTTTTTTTTCAATATATGAAGTTTATTGTCAAATTGGTTTCCATACAACACCCAGTGCTCATCCCAAAAGGTGCCCTCCTCAATGCCCATCACCCACCCTCCCCTCCCTCCCACCCCCCATCAACCCTCAGTTTGTTCTCAGTTTTTAAGAGTCTCTTATGCTTTGGCTCTCTCTCGTGGGAGTTTTTATTTTTATTTATTTATTTTTTTAATGTTTATTTTTTGACAGAGACAGAGACAGAATGCAAGTGGGTTAGGGGCAGAGAGAGAGGGAGACACAGAAGCAGAAGCAGGCTCCAGGCTCTGAGCTGTCAGCACAGAGCCTGACGCGGGGCTCGAACTCACGAGCTGTGATATCGTGACCTAAGCCGAAGTCGGGTGCTCAACCGATTGAGCCACCCAGGCGCCCCCGTGGGAGTTTTTAAACTACTAATTCTTAAACAAGTAAAAAAAAAAAAAGTCAAACTAAAAAAGAATGAATCAGGTACTAATACAGACTCAGAGCAAGTGCTCACTGTCATGTCATGTTTTGGAGGGGCATCGCTTCTGGGGAAAACTTCCATCTGCCCTGACATGTATCTCTAGCTGCCCTTCTGTACAGCTTTCTTTTTTAAATGCTGATGTGAGAATTAGATAATTAGGAATAAGTAGGACAAATAGCTTTCTCATCCCTTGACAACACTGTTTGCACAGATTTTTCTCATAGTTTTTGTATAGATGGTCTGTATTGTGTTGGTCATGTCTTCAGCATCTGCATTAGTCCTTACAACCCAGGACTTCCAGAACCAGGTGAATTTTCTCTTTCCTTAAGTATCTGACTTGTGTTGCTTAATATTGTAAATGAAATTCGATGTATTACACTTACCCAGCCCTGTTTCCTCCTCCTTTTCTTCTGTGCCATGAGATGGGCAATTTTTTTTTTTGTTTTTTTGTTTTTTTGTTTTTTTTTTTTTGGTGGACGCTGTCCTTTCTTTACCTTTACTTTTTTAAGGGCTTTGGCAACAACTGAGTGCAGACAGAAATGATTTATACTGTTTGGAGCAAAATATTTTCCGACAGTCTTGTGCTGCAGACCCCTTTTTGCTCATTCTAGTCACTGTCTTTATGTCTATTTTCCTACTGAGATTGACGACAAATTCCTGAACAAGATTCGGTAGTTACTACCAGCTCGCTGGGCCCATAAATTATTTCTCATGAACTCTTTTATAATTAATATGTGAAGTGGCTTGCCCCTAATTCCGAAAGTCATATAATATTTGTGGTGTTAAAATATGTCACAACTCAGAAATTATTTTGAAAAAAATTTTGATATGGACTACCTACATTGATGCAAGGCAAAAAGGAACAGTGAGGTTAGATTTAAAACTTAATTTTACTACAAAATATTTTTAAGTTTCATTACTCTTCCTTATTGAAATCTTTACTGCCCCTCCCCTGAAGCTCTTCCCCCAGATCCTTGGTAGATTCGATTAATATATGTCTTCCCACAATAAGCAGTCTGTTTTTGTGTCCTGGTACAACCCAGATGCCAATTTTGTTCTTAAGCTCTCAAAAATTTCATTTGCTTGATAAATCTGACTTGTTTAACTCCACATTTATTAGGTACCCTCACAGTTTCTTCTGCTTTTTCACACCAATTCTGACTCTCTCTTAGATTAGTAGAAAAAGAGAATATAATGGGCCCTGTGGTAGATTTTACGATGCAATAAAAATACTTACTGCCCCTCTCTTCCCAGGCCCCCTAGTTGACACTGAAAATGACATATGTTACTCACATCATATTCCCATTAGACAGCTCTAAGTTAATTATGGCATGGCAGAAACAGCAAACTATATACCAAATTACCTGTGCTCCCCCTTGCATGGTACGGGTTTCCCCTTCATTCCAAACTTCCTATAAAAACTTTCCTAAGCCAAAATAGCGTACAGCCAAGAGTATCCTCCATTTTTTCGGAAAGTTTGCATCGTGCCACTTCACTTTCATGAAAGACCTACGTTAGGGTGGGAACAGCTTTTTTCACAAAAGTGAAAATTATTTTCTGATTTCTTTCAGTTAGCAAAAACAGGTATGAATGTAGGTCTTTTGTAAAAGTGAAGTGGTATAACCAGAACTTTTGGAAAGCACAGGGTTAGCAGTATCTCTGGTAAGTAGCAAACCAGCTAGGGGGCCTCTGGGGTGTTCTGTTGGGTGAGCGACTCACTTGGCCTCAGGTCGTGCATGATCTCACAATTTGCGAGCGTGAGCCCTGCCTGCCTCGGGCTCGCTGCTGTCACTACAGAGGCTGCTTCAGATCCTCTATACGCCTCTCCTGCCCCTCCCCCACTCATGTGTGCGCGCGCGCGTGCGCGCTCTCTCTCTCTCTCTCAAAAATAAATAAACATTAAAAACAAAAGAAGAAGCAAACCAGCCGGGGACTACATATCCCTTGCATCTATCTATGTGGGGCCATGTGACTAGTTCTTGCCAACCAAATATGAGTGGAAATGGCGTGTGTCCCTTAGAGGCCAAGTTGGTTGCCAAGCAATGTATCTTCTAAATATTCTTTCCCTATTCTGTGGGCTTGATGCAGAAAGATATGATAAAGTTGGAAAATGAAGGAGCTATAAGATGGACGGAGCCTGTTCCCTGAATTACCACTTAGAGGAGAGTTCCACTTAGAGGAGAGTTATAATAAGCCACATCTGTTTTGGACTTCAAATGAGGGAGAAAAAAGTTCTGTTGTATCTGAGACATTCTGCATCTTTGAGGGGTAGTTGTTATAGAAGCTAGCATTACTGGGGCGCCTGGGTGGCTCCATCGGTTAAGCGTCCAACTTTAGCTCAGGTCATGATGTCGCGGTTCGTGGGTTCGAACCCTGCGTCAGGCTCTGTGCTGACAGCTCAGAGCCTGAGCCTGCTTCGGATTCTGTGTCCCCCTCTCTCTCTGCCCCTCCCCTGCTCATGCTCTGTCTCTGTCTCTCTCTCAAAATAAATAAACATTAAAAAAAAAAAAGCAGTAGCTAGCATTTACCTTAAGTAATGTGCATGATCATCCTTCCCTTAGGCCAGTGATTAGCTTAGGGGTCAGCATAAGACCTAGTACTGGCCAAGGAGAAGTAGAGATCTGCTGGGAGCTTCTGGGAAAGGGTTTTCTTCCTGGTAGAAGGAGGGAGCAGAACAAGGAGCAGCAGTCTGCCACGAACATCTTCACGCCTCTGACCACAGTGGCATGAAGACAGGATGCTGGTGCCACAGCAACCTTCTTAAAGCCAAGACACTCAAAGAAGTGCAGCTCCAGAATCCTGATGTCATTGAGCTGCCTTTGGAGCTTGTCATATATTATATGTGGTTAATAAATACCCTTAATATTGACGCCAATTTCTGCTACGTGCCTTGGAACCATCTGGTACGCTTATTCTCTATTTAAAAAAAAACATTCATTTAACAAAGATTTATGGTGGAGCTATTCTGGGACAGTTGGGTGTTGTAGGTGCTGAGGAATCCAAAAGCAAACACAAAAACTAGGGTCTTTGAGAATCTGCTATCTATCTCATGATAGAATGTGGCTCTGGCAGAAAGATATGCAGATCAGAGGACATGGATTTTAATTCATAGATTTCCTTAGTAACAACTGTGTTTATTCACTGACAAATACTTACTGAATACCTGTAGTGGGTGGTAGGAATATTATGCAGTTAGGCAGCCCTGCTATGAAGAAGCTTACAGTGAGAGAGGCCGACATTAATCAAAGAATCAAGCAAATAAATGTCTCATCCCAAACTATAATACAAAAATACATTACAGCAGATCTGACCTCATTACCCATTACAACTACAAATAATAACTGGGAAACTTGCAAATACAGCTACAAGATGTGTAGATTGGCAAGAGCCTCAAAGGGTTGAATCTGTGTGATTTCCCACAGCGAAACTTTGAGGTGTAGTGGGCCTGGACAAGCACAGGCTGGAAAGCAAACTTTGGATTTGAAGCCCAGCTGTGTACTTCCTGCTTGTAAGGGGTCTTGCATGAGCAACTTCACCTGTCTTGGTCCTCATGGTAAAGGAACCCCTAATATGAACCTTTAAAGCTATTACAGGAGCTGCTTAAAATTTCCCAAACCTGCTGAGGACTTCAGGCTTTCTCGTGGTAAAGTGAGCATGGCAACAACAGTGCTTATCTCAGAAAGTCATTCCTAAGGTTTGGAGAGAGAATGCGTGGAAAGCCCTTAGTACAATGCCTAGCTAGCTCAGGTCTGGTTCTCCAGGAATAGACGCTGAGACCAGTTAGCATGCAGGAGGTGCATGGGGAGTGAACAGGGGAGTGGAGGAAGCAGGAGGGAAATCTTGGGCTGCAATGCAGCCTCAACAAAGGACTCAAGTGAACGCACAAGGACCTCTGAAGTGAGACATCCCTTCTGAATAGTCTCACTTTGAGGCAAGGATTTTTGTACACCCAAATTATCCATTAGATACAGGCTGCTCAAATGAGGGGGTTTAACCTTAGTAAGGTAGTTTCCTTCAGTCAAAGGCAATTCTTAGGAACTCCACCAACAAGCCTCAGCAACTGTACCCCCAGCATGTGTAAGGACAAATACCTCAGTCTTAAAGAGGAGGTCCATCTAGGTGGTGCACCACAACAGCCACTACAACAGCATTTAATATGAACTTTGTAAAAAAGATTTTATTTTTAAATGATCTCTACACCTAACGTGGGGCTCAAACTCACAACCCTCAGATTAAGAGTCGCATGCTAGGGGCGCCTGGGTGGCTCAGTCACTTAAGCAACTGACTTTGGCTCAGGTCATGATCTCACAGTTCGTGAGTTCGAGCCCTGCATCAGGCTCTGTGCTGATAACTAGGAGTCAGGAGCCTGCTTCGAATTCTGTGTCTCCCTCTTTCTCTGTCCCTCTCCCACTCACACTCTGTTTCTCTCTCTCTCAAAAAAAATAAAAATAAAAAAAATAAAGAGTCACATGCTCTACCGACTGAGCCAGCCAGGAACCCCTAATATGAACCTTTAAAGCTATTATAGCAGCTACTTAAAATTTCCCAAACCTGCTGAGGACTTAAGGCTTTCTCATTGTCAAAGTATAACTTCGAAAGTCACAACCATAATTCTGCTGCAAATATACGTGAGCATGTGTCAAAAGTGTGTTCAACTCCATTAGGGAGCAGGATGACAAAACTGGGTCAAGGGAGAATATGGGGACTGCTTGTTTGGCACATGGATGTGGGTACATACACAGCATCACACGATGTGTGTTTAGTGGGGAAACAAATGCTGGGATGAGATCACAAAGTTACATACAAAATTGTTTAGTGCCCTACAGGAACAAACAGGCATAATGTTTGGAGTTAGCATTTCTTTTTTTAAAAAAAATTTTAATGTTTATTTTTGAGACAGACAGAGCATGGGTGGGGGAGGGGCAGAGAGAGAGGGAGACCCAGAATCCAAAGCAGGCTCCAGGCTCCAAGCTATCAACACAGAGCCTGACGCGGGGCTTGAACTCACGAACTACGAGATCATGACCTGAGCTGAAGTCGGACGCTTAACTGACTGAGCCACTCAGGCGCCCCTCTTTTTCTTTTTAAAGGTTTATTTATTTTCAGAGAGAGAGAGAGAGAGAGAGTGCGCACACACGTGATGAATGGGGGAGGGGCAGAGGGAGAGAGAGGATCACAAGCAGGCTCCCTGCTGCCAGCGCAGAGCCCAACACAAGGGCTCAGTCCCACACACTGTAAGATCATCATGACCTGAGCTGAAATCAAGAGTTGGATGCTCAACCAACTGAGCCACCCAGGCGCCCCTGGAGTTAGCTTTTCAATAAGACAAAAGTCAACTGCAACTCTGTCTACAAGTGAAAAACTCCAGAGACTGTGTCTTAGTTCAGATCACATGGTCAGCAATAGAAAGCTATATTCCCTGAAACTCAGCAGCCCTTGGGCTGCTGTGTTAAGACCATGCTCTTGCAGGTCTTTGAAAGGGCATGCAGTTATCTTTTGGCCTTATTTCCTTGTTCTGGATAATTTCGTACCATCAATGAACAATGAATACCTCTTACCAGCCATCAGGGTTGTCACTGCACAGGAGTGACCCCTGAGAACCCTTCCAAAGGTCAGGTCCACTGAGCAAATGAAATGTATCCTTTCCTTCCAGTGGTACCAGTAAGATTCCATTTGTTCTAAAACAACCTTTGCATCCCACTGTGGGGACCACATTCAATCCAACAAGCTCTCCATATGTCTACTGTGCATGCATGACCTAGCTCCTTCTTAGCTCTCACTTCTTTGTTGACAACTTTTTGGTTGTTTCAGAGATGAGCTTGCACACACTGCTAGAGAAATGTGATTAAAAGACAAGTACAGTCAAGAGAGGGCTGTTGCCTCTAATTTGAAAGTTACTTTACACAAAGGTTTAATTCCTTGGGACTCTATTCCTCGAATTTTGCATTTCCTGAGATAAGTGGACATGGGGAAAGCTTGCCTTAATACTATCTTGGTAGTCCAGAAGTCTGGTCACTTTAGACCTTTTCCCTAACATCAACCATCCCTCGAAGCCTATTGGAAGGATTAAACTTTGGCATTTCCTTACTGCCTCACAGAAGCTTCTATTTACTGCACAGCTGAAGGGAGGGGTGGGGGGTGAATTCTCTGGGTGTGACATCATCTGAAGCCTACCAGCTTCCTTGGCCTTTTGCAAGGTGCCCCTCAGACTCTGGGCTGTAGAAGGGGTGATTTCTTTCCACCATTCAAGGAGTGCCCACTGTCTTGGACCCTGACCTGGATCTTAGGGTCAAAAAAGAAAATCATTTCTCCCCGAAAATGGGCCATCTGTCCTGGAAACACAAGAGCAAGTAGAGCCACCCCACACCCACTAGATTTGATGGCCACTGTTAAAAGGCCTATCTTCAAAGGTTCATGATTTGGTATATGTGTTGCCAAAGCGAGCACAAAAGGTTCATGATTTGGGGGGCACCTGGGTGGCTCAGTTGGTTGAGCTTCTGACTTGATTTTGGCTCAGGTCATGATCCCTGCAATGTGGGATTGAGTTCTGTGTTGGGGCTCCATGCTGAACCTGCTTGGGATTCTCTCTCGCTCTCTCTCTCCCTCTGTCCCTCTCCCCTGCTCACGCTCTCTCTCCAAAAAACAACACATAACAACAACAACAAAGGTTCATGATTTTCAAATTTCACCCAATCCATGTTTCTCATCGACCTCTATAAGGTCCATACTGGGCATCTGATAAGTGAGCCTGTATTTGGCATTTGATCCAATATTTATGCACAGAGAATGCGAAACAACACAAAACAGCCCACATAGATCAGGTTACAGAAACACCACACTAATTTGGCCTGTTGGGACAGGAATATGGGGAAGTGAATGGTTCAGGGAATAGTACTTTCAAATCCCATGTTCTTGCTTCTAGGTACAATGAGGACGTGAACTAATAATATAGCCAAGCTCTCCTGCTTTGAGTGGATGGATGGATAAGAAACGCTGCAAAAGCACAAATGAAAATTAGTGGTGATGGTTGCACAACTTTGTGAACAAATCAAAGACAGAGTTGTATAAAAGAGGGATATTTTTATAGTATGTGAACAATATGTTGACAGTTCATTTTTTAATAAAAGCACACCCAAAACTAGGATTCCCCATGGAGGTTCTGGCCCTTCTCAGCTATAAGCACCTGCTCCAACAAAAACACTTCTGCTGCTCTCAGGGGCAGAAGAACCTGTTAGCTCTCGCGAGGGTACCGAACCTGAGGCCCTGGAGTCAACCCCAGATCTGTCAAATTCCAGCTGTGTGTCTCAAGGAAGTAACCCTCTCCTACCTACCTCATAGCCTGGAGCAGTCTTAAGACCATCGCATACAGCAGGAACTGAGGCCATGTTGACTCTTAAGGTCCATTCCTGCAGAAGCTTAAACCATGGCAAGTAGAGGCCACTGCTTCTCACCTCCTGAGATCCTGGCAAATCCTGAGGTGAGGGGAGGGTATCAATTCAAGATCTTTAGAGGATCATACCAAGCCTTGTGTCTAAAAGTTCCACTGAATTAAACTTTGAACCAAAATTGGTACCCACACCTTGGACCCTGCTCATTATAATTTCCTCATTATATGGGCCCTTATTCACATCCTATCAGAGATGCTAAATTCAGTTGACCCTCAGGAGACACCAAATCACATGCTATCTCTGTATAGGATGAAATAATCCACCCCCATCCCATCATACATTACATTCTTAGTCTCTTGGGTCTATCACTGATCTCTATTTTCTATTCCAAATTGTATTTATCAGACTACATTGTTTTAGTTCTGGAAGTTTTATCATATATTTAGCTATTTGCTCAGGGAAATTCTCCATTTTTAAAAGCTCATTTTGTAAGTTTCTTAGCTCTGTGTTCACTCTGTTACATGTACTATACAATTATGTTTACAAGTTGCAAAACAGAAATTCCACTGACTGGGACTCAATTTGATTTACAATACTGCACAAATGTGAGGGCCACCTACTATGTCTACTTCGCACATACAGATTTTCCCATCTAGTGACATGACATGTCTTTCCATTTACATGTAATGTCCCCTGATCAAGTTTTAGATTTAGCTTATTCTACAAACTTTCTGGGGTTTGTGGGGGTCGACTTCCTGTTTATTGTTAATGTGTAAGAAAACTACTGATTTTTCTTTAGTAGTTGGCTCACCTGTGAAAATATTCTAAGAATGAGTTTTTCACTTGTTTCTTTTTGCCGCCCCCCTCCCCGCCCAAAGACTATCTGTAAGGCTCCTCTTTTCTATTGTTAAGAGTTCTCATGCTATTTTCTTACATAATTGTCTTTCTTGAACAATACTCAAGAGTGGAGATGGAGGTCACTCTGTTGTGCTCCAAAGTAACGGAGCCTCAATGCATGTTTAGAAACAAAACAGTTCCTTACACTGGCTTTCCAAATTTAGTTTACAAAGCATGTGATTAACAGAAAACCTGTACATATGAAGAAAAATTCAGAATGTTCACAAAAAATTGCTCTTAGGAGTGCCTGGCAACCACTCTGATCCTGTGGCCAGAGCTCATGAAGACAGAAGCTACTTGTAATGCCACGGTCATAGGCCAGCATACAGAAAGAGTTAGGACAGATACTCCTGTGCACTTAACAGAGGCTCTGTCAGCAGAGCTGAGGAGAGCTGTGTTGACTGGATCCCTGGCTTCAGAGACGGCAGCCCAGAAAGTTACCATGAGGGTTCCAACATTCCCATTCCAATATGCCTTTCTGGCTCCTGGTCTTGGCTGGTATTGTCTCTCAGCCTGTATAAAAGCCGTGAATTAGATACAAAAAAAAAAAAAAAAAAAAAAAAAAGGCTGGTCCGGTTCTAGCTTACTGGAAAATAAAGGTCACCATACCCAATATAATTCTGTTTAAATGCCATATTGCTATGTGGAAAGTTTTCATAGGTTACACTAAGCCGCATCTTAGCTAGCTAGAATTCCCTCATATCAGTGGTATGAAAGTACATCAACTTTACTGTACTTCGAAGTTCATCATTTCCTAGGGACAGCTCATCACTTAAGCTTATTTCTACAGCTGGCTGTGCTTGGAACTGACAACAGAGAAATTTTAATGAGTTTGACAGGGAAAGGACACCTACGCAGGATTTTTGGGTTTTCTCCACATAGGTTTCAGAAAATCTGATTTGGTTTCAGCACATTTCTTCATTGAGCCTACAGAAACAAACAAAACACTAGCAAGCCATCAGATTCTTCAATGAAAATGTATTTCACATTAAACACAATGAACACATCATGCACATGAGGCATCACCATGGTCACAATGGTGCTATGAGGCACAACAGATCACAACAAAACAAACATTTAGCAAAATAAAACTAAGAAAGATGGTGAGGCATTTTTTGAAAGTCAGGCCATGCTATCATTTTCTGTGTGCTTGTCATAAAAGGGATTTCCCCTGATATTCAAGATCAATGGCACTGCATTATTGGAGGCATGTATTTTATTTAATATATACACATACACAAACATACACAGTTTCCATAACTGATAAAGTCTTAAACTGTAGCTGGTTTTAAAAGCACATGAACAAGATTATTATTGAGACTTCTTTTTATCTCCTGGTTGCAAACCTCAGTCAGAATTATGGATCTTTTCCAAACTCTTTACTGTACAAGAGTTTCAAAGAAGTTTTCAAACAAAAAACAGTTTCAAAGGAGGTCATTTTAATCTGAAAGTCACATTTCACCACAAGAAACAAAATTAAGAAAACACATTATATGGCATAAAACACATGAAGTATACATTCTAGTGTCATTGTCCCTTGTTCAGATATTTTTATGTTGGTCTGTTAAAATGACATGTTGGGTCCAGTTCAGGGCCCCCTTGTTCCAGAGAACTATCATTTTCATTTGAGCCTGGTTTCATTAGAGTTGAGCAAACACAGGAGCAAACAAACAAGGGCCCCAAGGTCCAAGAGAAAAACGATAGCAACAACATGAAAACCAACCACCTGTGCATGAGCCCCACAAATCATTCAAGCTTCCTTCAGTCCAAAAGCTACTCGATGGCTTGGATATTTTAAGGGGTAACAATGACAAGATCCTTGCTAGATTCAGGTGCCCAAGTCTATAATAAAATGCATACGTGAACAGAAATCATTCCACATTGCTTAATAGTTTTCTTAATCAACCAGACAATATTATTCTGTCAGCCCCCCAAGGAGTAATATGGGGCAACGCATTTTGCAGGTGGCTAAGCTTAATAATAAGAAACAGCTTGATAGTAACTTCCAACAAATAAACCACAGAAAGGGGGAAAACCCTCTGGAATTTCTTCTAAACACAGACAGGGAGATAAGCAGCCCAAGTTCATTGTAAGTTTAAGTAGAGTTTGAGTCAATGTCTAGAATATTTACAGGAAAAGACATCTAAATGTTTATGTACTCCAACTTTGGGAATAAGAATGGTTATAAGGTGAATTTCCAACACAGAATCACCTGGGTTATTCAGAGGATCACTATGATAATAAAGTAGTATAGGAAGCACTTTATCAGCAGCTGAAGCTCATAAATAGAACTGTAACATGAAACTTTGCTAAAGCCCAACAAGGCCAATGTTTCAAGGTTTCGACCAAGAGTGGTTTCTACCAAGAGTGGCCAGTGTTTGACATACTAACTAGGGATACAGTTACATTTTCATCTAATAATTTGGAATCCAGTGATTTAGGACAACAGAAGCTTCTTCAGAGGACCAGCAGCTTGGATTTGACTACCAGCAGCTTCATGGGTTCTCCAAACACCACCTGTGTCAATCCAAAAACAAAACCAGATGAGATGAATGAAGAGACCACATTGTACCTATTCTTTCTCACTAAAATGATCACTCTGTCTGGAACTTTCTACCTTCTTGATAATTATATAGCAGTATCTTTCAATGGAAGAGCCTCAGCATTTTGGGTGGGACTATTCTATTAGGTGGCCAAATTTTCTGCAGGATACTTAATGTCCCAAGCTCTGCTTTCCAAATGGTATTGCTGCCCCTAGCCACTGTGACAACAAAAACCAACACATTTTAAGATTTCAGTGCAGAACTTATTATTTTTTTTTTTTAATTTTTTTTTCAACATTTATTTATTTTTGGGACAGAGAGAGACAGAGCATGAATGGGGGAGGTGCAGAGAGAGAGGGAGACACAGAATCGGAAACAGGCTCCAGGCTCTGAGCCATCAGCCCAGAGCCCGACGCGGGGCTCGAACTCACGGACCGCGAGATCGTGACCTGGCTGAAGTCGGACGCTTAACCGACTGCGCCACCCAGGCGCCCCCAGAACTTATTTTAAGAAGCCAAATGCAGTCAAAACAAACAACAAAACACATGCTTATTTATGTTCACTTGTATCCTATCCTTGATTTTAAGTTTTTAATTCAGTTAACGTACAGTGTTATATTAGTTTCAGGTGTACAATATAGTGACTCAAAACTTCCATACATCACTCGGTGCCCATCAGAACCGGTGCACTCCATAATCCCCATACCCTATTTCCCCCATCTCCACCGACCCCTGCTTTCCCCTCTGGTAACCATCAGTTTATTCCCTATAGTTCAGAGTCTGTTTCTTGGTTTGTCCCTTTTTCTCCTCCTTGCTCATTTGTTTTGTTTCTTAAATTTCACATGTGAGTGACATCATATGGTATTTGTCTTTTTCCGACTGAGTTATTTCACTGAGCATAATACTGACACAGTTTATTCTAAATGTTACCTGTCATACATTCCCTTTTACGTGTCAAAGGGCCACAAGTGCTTTCCTAAGAACCGAGAGAAGTGAACTCTTAAGATGCACTATCTACAGCTGATAGCTGAGCACAGGAAGATGTATGCAAAATACAGTGACCTTTGGCCATGTGCCCTCCCCAACCTGTGTCCTCATTTTGATTTTATTTATTTAAGTAATCTCTGCACCCACTGTGGGGCTTGAACTCATGACTCCGAGATCGAGAGTCACATGCTCCTCCAACTGAGCCACCCAGGTGCCCCAAAATAGACTTTACTTTTTTAAAATAGGCTCTATGCACAACGTGGGGCTTGAACTCACAACCCCACGATCAACAGTCGTGTGCTCTTCTGACTGGGTCAGCCAGTCAGCCTGTGTTTCCTCATTTGAGAAAGAGAAAGATTGGACTAAGTCATATCAGGCATCGAAGCTGTGTTATAGGAGTGGAGCCTCATAAGAAACGAAGTGAGAGAATGCTGAGAATATAAAAATGTTTTCAAAGTCTAAAGTGGGAGGACAACTGGAATTAACTTACGAAAGGATTTGATGATAGATTCTAATTATGTTTTCGTTAATTAAAAAACAAGCCCCAAACTGAAGTAAATCCAATGTAAGGTGTGTATAACTAAATTACACAAACGCAGAGTGTTTATAACCCACTTCGACAAGAAAAAAGGCCAAAGGTGGGGAACAAAACCTTCAGGACACAAACTTCAGCTCTCCATCTGCCCACTCCCTCAGTGTGATCCAAGAATAGATGTTTGCTTGCAAAGATTCCAGAATGGGTCAAGAGAACAGCAAATCATTTGACCCAATGCTCATCATTATATATGAATGACTGCAGATAGAATGTGGAATGTCATTGAGTAAAACTAGGGGAGAAATTCACTTTATTAATACCACCTTGTACCACTATTACGGTATTCTCTTTGCCTCTAAAAATGGTGCTACTCCAGATAGATGGTTGGTCAAGCTTGTAGCAGTGCTTCTCAACACACACACCACACACCCACCCACACACCCCCAACAGCAGGGTGGGCATGGAGGGGTGTGGCACTGAAGACTCTCATACAAAGGATTCACTTGAAATCCATCTCAATTATTGTGTGCGCTGCAATATATACCATATACAGGTTTCCTCCCATCTGAAAGAATGTTCCTATGAAACCTTTTGTAAGCAGAAATGCCGCAAGGTGAAGAAGCAATTAATTACTACTAACTCATATGGAAAAATTTTTGAGTGTTCCCAGACCCCCAAAATAACCTCTTAGGCTTTTCTTTTACCTTAGGATGTATCTTGCTAATGGATGTGCAAAATAATATGAGAGAAAGCACAGATGTTCGCAGACACAGTGCAAAGCTATGGCGGCTGAATGCTGAGTGCAGCTCTCAGGAAGGAGTTTGACGGAGCCACTGTCCCCGTGCAGGGTGCATGCTGCCTCTCGAACAGCTCACTCCAAGACAAACACTGAAGGCTGTTTTTGCATTTTGCCTTTTTTTTGTAAAAGTGAAAAATCTCTTTGCACTACTTTCAGTTAATGCAAACAGGTAGTAATGCAGGTCTTTCATAAACTACATTTGGCATAATGTTAAGTTTTGAAAAATGAGTGATACCTGTATTCATATTCACATTTGTATTTTTCAAATAAAACTGACCATTCAGGACACTGAGTGATGTTTATCCCATCTTTACAAACCCCACTTGGAGAGGTATAAATTTAGACTATAATCAAAGGACCGGACTGTACCTTTCATTAAAGAGATGTATTTGTCAACAGAAGGTGTTCAGAGTATTTTCTTGGCCAGGACTGTTAAATCCTTCAATCAAGTTTTTATTACAGTCATCCAGGCTGAGATTTTCACTGGATCGCTTGGGGTACATGGGCGGGCCAGTGAAATCTAGGAGATCTTGAAGTGCTCGGGCATTACCAGTTCCATTTTGGTCCAGAGACACCCCAGGAATCATTTCACTTACTGGTGAAAATTCTGGGATGGAGATAAGCTCTTCCTTTGAAACAGGACTGGGATGGGGGGAAGGGAGGGACAGTGAAGGAGGGAGGCAGAGAAAAATATGAAAATTAATTCTATTTACAATATTCTGTTACACTACTTTTCGAGAGAAGATGGATTTAGAGACAAAGCTGGTGTGAAACACACTATAAAAAACACAAGTTATTTCAAATCTGAGACATTGAGAGATAGAAGCCCCCCTCCCAAGGAAAAACAAGGGAAGTGGACTGGGCAGGGCTGTGAAGGCCAAGCTCACACTGCCCACAGGAAGAAAGAAAATAAAAACCACAGGTACCAGCACTCTACTGCAGAGAAGCCAACCACTTCCAAAACCTTCAAAATGGGAAACCCAAACAGAAAGCAAACGTTAGAAGTTAAAACAGAGCTGAGGAAGGGCCCTAATCAGCACCAGGGTTCCTGGTGCCGTTTCTCTTTAGCAGTGCTATCTTGGACAAGCTGTTTTTGCTCCCTGCCAGCCGCAGTTTCCACTGCTGTACAACGAGATGAACAATCATTTCTCCCTATCGGGGTTCCTGTGAGCATGACGTGATCATACTGAGGAAGTCTGTGCAGCCTTCAGTAAATGTTCAGTTTAGGTGGGGGCCATTGTTAAGAAGGACCCCACCATGCACCCAGTCACCTGCAGAGCAAATCTCTCCCATGCTCCCTCTCTAAAGTGAGGCCCCACTCTACCCTGACTTATCTAGCTCCTGCCCAGTGGGTGTGGCGCTCTCTCTCTCTTCAACCTAGAGATGGAAGGAGTTTCATAGCTGTGTCAACCACAGGCCTAGCTCAGATGAGGTGGGCTGGGATGTGAGGTCCTGACACTGGGAGTCTTTCTTAATAGCCAGAGTAAGGTTGCTGCCAAGTTTGTCTGTTCTTTTCTTCCTTGATAAGATCTGAGAGAAGAATCTACAAAAACCAGCTGAACTGAAGAAACTGAGAAAATCCATTTCCCTCACACTCAACCTAGTTATGAGGCAGTAGAAGACCTAACACCACTTGTGGTGGCTGGAGCCTGGACAAACTGCCCCATTAGCAGAAGCACCCACCCTATCTCCACCTTGCCTCACCTCCATTCCCTGGCCTTCAACAGCTGGTCAGATCGTGAGGAGGAGAAAATGCTACAAGCTTGGGTGCAACCTCCAAGAGTCACCTTTCTTTAAATGCAGAGGTGACCACAGGAGAACTCGGAGTACACACTGAGCCCCTTCACTTTCTTGAACCCTGGCTGATGCTGTGTCTTATCATCTTCCCCACACCCAGAGACATAAGGAATAAGTAGAGGTAGGTTCAACACGGGGAGGGGGAGAGATGCTGTGTTAATGTTTAAGATGCCTCTGCTGTTTCACCCTAGGGCCTAAGGAGACGGACAGCAATGGAGGCAAGGGTTGTCTCCATAGAATTTGCTCTACTGGTGATGGGGTGCTGGACCCTGGGTTTGTACATATCTGGCTTAAGGCCAGGGTGCACAAGCTAGGACATTTACAATCACTGTGCCCTAGGAAAGACCCTCCTCCCCAGACCCCACCCCCAAAGAGAAAGCTGAGAATTCACAGCCAAGGAGAAAAGGTTAACCTCTGGCCACTTGGAGCTCTGGCAGAACTTTTGTAAAACACTGTCACTGCCTCCTGGCTCAGGTAGCTGCCCCCACTCCAACTGCCCTGTCCAAGGCTCTCTGTTTCAGTGTCTCTGTCTCAACCACATGCTAACTGAATTTGCCTTTTGTCTGAGATTAATTTGTCAGGTGAATTGTTTAAGATTTTAGTATCTGGAATCAGATTAGATCTTTTATCAAGTCTCCAATGACAAGACTACTTAAACATAAGACACTGGACACAGTGAGTCCTGTTGGTGCCCCACTCAGACCCCATTGATGTGTAGGCGCATCCGTCTCCCAGCTGCACAGAGAGCTGGCTGCTAATAGCTCATAGCTGCCACCCTTTCTCTGGACAACTGCCTTTGGCTGACAGGAGTCCTATGCCCACAGAAGTTATAACTGCATCCCTACCTTGGGTGACCACACTCAATGGCTGATGGGTAGAGTGGCACGAAGGCCGCCTCCCTTAATCAGACCACCCTCTAGTGGAAATTCATCCTCCAGAGCTCCCATAGGACCAGCTAAAACAGAATCCTTGCTTAGCGACTTCCCCTGCTTCATACTCCTTCCCACCCTCCACTTGCTTGTGAGAACTCTTTCCCGATAAATCCCATGCCTTAGAATACCTGTCTCAGGCTCTACTTCTAAAGAACCTGACCCAACACACTAATACACCACTGATAGCTTTTGTGAATGGCAATCAAACCTCCTTTAGTTGATTTAGGTATGTAAAAGATGAAAAAATCAACAAAGAGGTAGTGGAGGTGTTTGCAGAAGAGATGAGGCTCACATGCAAAATAAACCAGCTTACCTCACATCCATAGACTGAACTTCTTCAGTTGAGTCATCCAGGCTGTTTGATTTCCCATCAAGGGTGTCTAGATGAACAAGTCCCCCAACTGGTTTAAGCCCATTAGAGAAAACGTCTCGAGGAAAAGTTTCTGGGGCAGTACGCCCCACACCATTAACTTCCTGGCAGGTGTTCAACCCATTTATTTCTGATTGAGAACAAAAAGTCATTCTGTTAATCATAAAATACCAGAACAATGAAATAGCAGGGGAATATATATTGAGACAATTAATTTAATCCTCTGCTTTACCAACAGTCCAACATCCTTTTGCAAAAAGAACCCGATGTCATCAGCTTCAGAGAGAAAAGAAGACAAATGACATCATCAGTGTCTGTGCAGGGCTCATGACCCACCCAGGAGGCTTGGTGTCATATACTGTGCAGGTCCCCAGGCTCTGTGTAGCATTTTCTTGGGACCCAAGGCAAAGGAGAAATGTAGAGTACCTCTGAGATGGACATGCCTTTCTGACTTTGGCTGCCATGATATATTCACATCTAAGGAGGGGTTTTCTTTGAGAGAGAGAGAGAGAGACAGAGGGAGGGAGGGAGAGGGAGGAAGAGCACAGAAAGAGAGAGAGCATGAATGAGAATCCCAAGCGGGCTCCACACTCAGTGAAGAGTCTGATGTGGGGCTTGATCCCATGACCCTGGGATCATGACTTGAGCCTGAATCAAGAGTTGGGACAGTCAACCAACTGAGCCACTCAGGTGCCCCTCACATCTAATGAGTTTTAAGTATACATGAGAGAGAAGAGCTGGACTATCCAGCTCTCCTGTCTGGAAGACAGGAGAAACCACTGTAGAATAGCAGAATCGGTTCTGAATAGAACCTGATCAGCTGTTAACCTCCCTGGAAACTAGCATGGGACTGCAGATGGCCAGCTTCCTGTGCTGGGACTATTAAAGTAACCGAGGATCCCAGAGCTTTCTGAATGGACCTGACAGACCTGTACTGGAGATGGAGACTCCCCCAGGAGGAAAACTACACAGCACCCTTACAGGAACAATGCTCTTAAGACCCACGGGTGCTCATCCCCGCAGGAAGTGCTTTGAGCCCTCACCTGCTGAAAGGAAGAACCCAAGAACCAGCCCTCACACTCACCTATTTTGTTCGGGACAACTGGTTTTGTCTTATTTTCCACATACACAGGCAAGTGAAGCTCTACTTTTGGGTCTTCTTTCTAAAAACAGAGGGAAGGATGACTTTACATACAAAGACAAGAACTTTTGAAAAGCATCAAAGGATATTCAGAACTGTGCTGAACCATCTGCCTATTCCATGCTAATTCTTTGAATCTTCTGGGCTTATTACAAGTTAACTGTATTTCCCTTATCAATATGTCACCATTTTCTTTTTTATTCATGGACTACTGTGCCTCTCTCTGCATCCACAACCCAACTTCTCAAATTTTTTATTACCACCCTGTCTCTGAAACTCCTCTCTTAGACTCCTCTTTCCATCCAAGTACCTGTAGCCTCCTTAATCTAGCCACGAACAAAGCAGGAAGAGTTCATTTTTTCTGGCTGTTCCTCTCCAAGACCTACAATTCCACTGAACATACTGTGCCATTCTTTTCTCCTCAGTCCATAAACTATCAAAATGGCACTCTGAACACCTACCTTCACTTCTGGAGACACATCACTCTTCCTTGTTCTCTTCATGATTTCATCTATTCTCTGGAAACCAAAAAGGACCAGGTAAGAGGACTATAATACCAAATAAACATAAAAGCAGCTGGGTCTAAATGCGATTTTACATATCTCAGAAAACTCGTAAGAGAGAAACGTCAGGAGAGGATAATGAGTACAGAAAGGTTTCCATTGGTTTTGCAGATACACACCTCTGCCCTATGGACAAGGTCAAATGCTTGAAAAGTGAACTAGTATTTGGAATCGACATTCAGTTTATATCCCACCTTTTTCCTTCCTCTCCTTAGGTTACCTAAAAACAACAAATCACTACCTGCCATTCTAGAGGATCACCCTAGAGAAAGTGAGGGTGAGGTGCAGGTCATGAGGGGATGCCAGAGATTGGTCTCCTAGCTCCCAGACCTAATTCAGTACAAAGCTTAGGCTGGATCTAGGACACCACAGGAATGGAGCTTTATTTATAATCAGCCTCCTTAAACCCAACTTTATCCCTAATTACATTAAATGTAAATGGACAAAAGCACCCCAATGAAAAGCCAAATACCATCAAACTGGATTCAAATAACAAGTCTTAACTTTATGCTGTTTACAAGAGACATTCTTGTAAGGAAACACATAGGTTCAAAGTAAAAGGATGGAAAAATATTTACGATGCAGACAGTGAACATAAAAAGGCTGACAAAGTGGAAAAAAAAAGTCTGACAAAGTGGACTTTAATACAATTATTAATGGAGATAGAGATACATTAATGATAAAAGGGTCAATTTAACAGGAGAATTTAATAATCTGAAATATGTATTCACCTAACAGTAGAGCTTCAAAATGTTTAAAACAAAAGTTGATAGAACTGGAAGGAGAAATGGATAAATCCATAATCACAGAGAGAACTTTTAACACTCTTCTCTCAGTTACTAAGAGAACAAGATGACAGAAAACCAACAAAGATACAGAAGATGTGAACAGCACTATCAACAAACTTGACCTAATTAGACAATTCTAAGATCACTCTACCCAACAACTGCAGAACAGAACTGGATTTATTTCCTGTTCCTGCCTCACCCTAACTCCTCCTGATCCTGAGCCCTTACCTTCTTCCTCTCCAGGCGCTCCTGCTCAATCTGCAGCATGATCTGTTCTCTTTCTAGACGCATCTGTTTAGCTGCCTCCTGGGCCTTCGCTTCTGCTGCTTCCTTCTGATAGAAATAGGTAAACCAAGGCATAAACTTTACTAAGCTGAGAAAACACTGTAGTGGGATTCCCTGGGATATGCATGTGTTCTTCTACCTTATCAGCTACCTCAAAGTAGATGTTGTTCCAATATTCAGTGTGGATTTACACAGCCTGCTCTATGATGTAGTAGACACGGCTGGGCCTCACTCATATACTCTGGGTTCACCATGCAAATTACCTGCAGACAGTTTCCATACTGCCTGCCAAGGTTTTTCTGTGTCTGAGGGTAGTCTCTGGCCATGTGCACATGGCTAGGTGTTTCAGAAAGTTAATTACCCAAGGAGTGACCTTCAACCATGAGAGATAGAAGTTGGCAGATAAACAATCCAGTTTCCTCACCCCTCAGAGAGACAATTCTAAGGCATATTCCACAGTCTCTGAGAGAGTCCCAAAGGCATTAGCTCCCAGTGGTCCACAGTAAGCCACTCATCAGTACACTTATACTGGCTTTCCTCTCACTCTCCTACCAGCTTGCTGGGATCTTCTCCCAAATAAACTCCTGGCACCCAAATTCTCATCCCAGGATCTTCCTTCTGGGGAATGTGAACTGACATACAGCAAACATTACAAACTTCACTTTTATTGCCCACAGTAACTCATATTTAATAACCGGCCCAGTTAGTTTAAGAGAAAACTTCAAGCAAACATTATGAATCATTCAAATTTAACTAATTTTACCTAATATTAACTAAAGCTCTTGAGGAGAGTCCATATGAAGACTTATACTATACCTGCTTTTCAATCATGGCTTTTTCTTGCTTTTCTTTTTCTTGTTTTTCCTTTTCTTGCTCTTCTTTTAACAACAGCTCCTCCTTAGCCTTCCTCTTAGCCTCCACTTCTGCCTTTCTTTTTTCTTCCTCTTCCTGACGTTTCTTTTCCTCCTCCTGCTTACGGGCTTCCTCTTCTAGGCGAAGCCTTTCCTCCTCTGCCTTTCTTTTCAATTCCTCTCTCTCCAGCCTTTTGAGAACATAACTGTTGTTAGAAGTTGATGACATGCTCAAAAGGCAAACTGCCAAAGAACTGTGTGCCAACAGGAGAGCATAACACACGGCACACAGACGTGTGAACTTGTATTAGCATCCACTCAAGAAATTGACTCATCCTTCCCGGAAAGCAACTTCAGTCTATACGTTATAAAAAAAATTAACCAGGGTTGACTTTAAATTCTGTTACACAAAGAGTAATGATGTACTTATTTGAGAACACACCATAATGAAGACATAAATGCTCCCTAGTTAATCTACGAATGACCACAGTCCCACCATTCTTACTTAATGACAATTCTTTGAAAAACTAAGTGAAATAAATATTTAAACCTAATTGAAGCTGAAAAAAAACTAGAAATGTCTCAATGGCTACAACTGTGCCAGTTGGCAACTTAAAGAGCAGTGACTATGTGCTCAATAAGTTTACTTTGGGTTCTAACTGCTGTGTTAGTTCTGAAGCGGCAAGTAGAAGAAAGTATTCACCAGAACTCTTATATTTAATATAGAAATGCAAACATCTATTTCTCATTTGTATTACCAATATTTAAAAATCTTTTAGCTTTTATTCTTTGCTATATGAAAATTAAATGACATTTAGACATTTTTCATCCACAGACGAACAGTTGATGATATAATGCTAAAGAGCTCCAAGCAGTGAGGGAAAACCCTATGAAGTCTAAGCAGTTGTTTTTACATTTCTAACATTCTTCCTAGTCACAAGTGTGTCGCTTTCCTCATCTACGAAAAAATGTGAGTAATCATACTCATATTGCAGTGCGTTACTGAATGACAATGTGACATATGGGCAAGATCATGACTGTACCTGATTGTACCACTCACTGTGTGCCCCTTCCTTGGAAAGTCACTCAACATTTCTGATGCCCATTAAAAAAATAATAAAACAGGAATAGCTATGCTACTGGGTCCATGACATCATTGTGAGAACTAAATGATATAATGTAAGGGAAGCACTTGGCACAATACCTGGCCCTAAGAAGATTCTCAAATGCACGCCCTTGTAAGCATATCTATAAATCTGTATGCTTTTCAGACATCACCTTTATACAAAAGCAGGGGTCACTAACTTACTGGGGTATTGTTACATTTTTATAAAAAGTCAGGACTTAAAAAGGATATCCTGCAGGAACTGTGGAGGCAATTAGCCTATATGTCACCAAAGAAATATTTACATTTTTTTAACGTTTATTTATTTTTGAGAGAGAGAGTGAGCATGAGTTGGGGAGGGGCAGAGAGAGGGAGACAGAGGATCCAAAGAAGGCTCTTCACTGTAAGCACAGAGTCTGATGTAGGGCTCAAACTCACAAACTGTGAGATCATGACCTGAGCTGAAATCAAGAGTCGGATGCTTAAATGACTGAGCCACCCAGACGCCCCACCCCACCCCCGCCAAAGAAATATTTTAAAAGGTAAAGAGATATGTAGAGACATTAGCCCAGGACTATAATAGTATGTAACATATTCTATATTTGCCAAGACTGTGATGCCTAAAAGCACTGCTGGAACAACGGAAATTATTAACAAATATTCTAGGGAACTCTGGACAAGAGCATTATGGGGCCTAATCAGAAAAAAACTCCAGTTCTTAGATTCCTCAATGGAAGACTAAGTATGTCTAACACAAGATTATCAAAATGTCAATAACAAAGTTTATCCTAAGATTAAACAGGACACTATTTTAGTTCCTAACCCTCACCTGATGAGATGGTTTTAATTGTCCCCAAGGAACTAATACATAAAGGACACAGTGTTTATGAATTAATGCACAAGCTACTTCATCTTTAGCTTCAGGATCTGAAAAGCATTCTGTTTCTTCTGTTTCACCATGAGGACCTCAGAGGTGCCCAATGCATACACAAACAGTAAGTAACACATCCCCTTGGGCTCCATAATCTCTATCATTGTGCACAACACATATTCCTCCTCCCCACAGGCCCATTAGCTCTACCTTGTCCCTCCTGTTACAGACAGAATACCCTCCATTAACCAAACTCTGCTTTCCCCAAAGTAGGTCAAAACTAGCTTCCCGCGTGAAACCGAGTCCCTCAATATCCTCTCCAAGGATGAGTATTCTTTATCTGCTTAAAAAAACAGACAACATGGATTTGGTCATTTCTCCACAGTCATGCTGCTGCAGACTGCCCCACCCCCTTGCCCTTGCCATCATTACCAAGTTCCTTCTGGAGTTCACAACTCCAGAACTGCATGCAGTTCTGTCACCCCTCTGTTTTTATTCCTGTCACCTACTCCAAACCCATCCTCCTTCCTTGCCAGGGAGAAAGTACCAAAAACCTATGCATCATGGTAATCATTCAACATTTAGCAGATGCATCCTTTATCCCTGTCACTGGCCGCTGGTGAGGGTCTTGCACATCTCTGACACATGCTCAGCCTTGAACTACTTACTCAATCTGTGGGCAAGGATGGGGGTTTTGCTATTCTCTCCTGTGTGCTTAAAAGTTTTCATTAAAAAAACAAAAAACAAAAAACAAAAAACAGGCCTTCCTAAAGAAGGAAGAAAGAGCTCAGATACACAACCTAACCTTACGCCTTAAGGAGCTGGAAAAAGAACAGCAAATAAAACCCAAAACCAGCAGAAGACAGGAAATAATAAAGATTAGAGCAGAAATTAAGGCTATCGAAACCAAAAGAAAAAAAAAAAACAGTAGAACAGATCAATGAAACCAGAAGCTGGTTCTTTGAAAGAATTAACAAAATTGATAAACCACTAGCCAGTTTGGTCAAGGAAAAAAAAGGAAAGGACCCAAATAAGTAAAATCAAGAATGAAAGAGAAATCACAACCAACACAACAGAAATAAAAACAATAATAAGAGAATATTATGAGCAATTATATGCCAATAAAACGGGCAATCTGGAAGAAATGGACAAATTCCTAGAAACATATACACTACCAAAACTAAAACAGGAAGAAATAGAAAATTTAAACAGACCCATAACCAGTAAGGAAATCAAATTAGTAATGAAAAATCTGCCAAAAACAAGAGTCCAGGACCAGATGGCTTTCCAGGGGAATTCTACCAAACATTTAAGAGTTAATACCTATTCTCTTGAAACTGTTCCAAAAAATAGAAATGGAAGGAAAACTTCCAAAGTCTTTCTATGAAGTCAGCATTACCTTGATTCCAAAACCAGATAGAGACCACACTAAAAAAGAGAACTATAGACCAATTTCCCTGATGAACGTGGATGCAAAAATCCTCAACAAGGTATCAGCCAACTGGATCCAACAATACATTAAAAAAATCACCCACCACGACCAAGTGGGATTTATACCTGGGATGCAGGGCGGGTTCAATATCCGCAAAACAATTAACGTGACTCATCACATCAGTAAAAGAAAGGACAAGAACCATATGATCCTCTCAATAGATGCAGAGAAAGCATTTGACAAAATACAGTATCCTTTCTTGATAAAAACCCTCAAGAAAGTAGGGATAGAAGGATCATACCTTGAGATCATAAAAGCCATATATGAATGACCCAACGCTAATGTCATCTTCAACGGGGAAAAACTGAGAGCTTTCCCTCTAAGGTCAGGAACAAGACAGGGATGTCCACTCTCGCCACTGTTATTCAACATAGTATTGGAAGTCTTAGCCTCTGCAACCAGACAACACAAAGAAATAAAAGGCATCCAAATCGGCCAAGAGGAGGTCAAACTTTCACTCTTCACAGATGACATGATACTCTGTATGGAAAACATAAAAGATTCCACCAAAAAACTGCTAGAACTGATTCATGAATTCAGCAAAGTTGCAGGATATAAACTCAATGCACAGAAATCGGTTGCATTCCTATACACCAACAATGAAGTGACAGAGAAATCAAGGAATCGATCCCATTTACAGTTGCACCAAAACCCATAAAATACTTAGGAATAAATCTAACCAAAGAGGTGAAAAATCTATACACTGAAAACTATAGAAAGCTTATGAAAGAAACTGAAGAAGACACAAAGAAATGGAAAAAGATTCCATGCTCCTGGATAGGAAGAACAAATATTGTTAAAATGTCAATACTCCCCAAAGTAATCTACATATTCAGTGCAATCCCTATCAAAGTAACACCAGCATTCTTCACAGAGCTAGAGCAAATAATCCTAAAATTTGTATGGAACCAGAAAAGACCCCAAATAGCCAAAGCAATCTTGAAAAAGAAAACCAAAGCAGGAGGCATCACAATCCCAGACTTCAAGCTATACTAGAAAGCTGTAATCATCAAGACAGTATGGTATTGGCACAAGAACAGACACTCAGATCAATGGAACAGAATAGAGAACCCAGAAATGGACCCACAAACGTATGGGCAACTAATCTTTGACAAAGCAGGAAAGACTAGCCAATGGAATAAAGACAGTCTCTTCAGCAAGTGGTGCTGGGAAAACTGGACAGCGACATGCAGAAGAATGAACCTGGGCCACTTTCTTACACCATACACAAAAATAAACTCGAAATGGATGAAAGACCTCAATGTAAGACAGGAAGCCATCAAAATCCTCGAGGAGAAAGCAGGCAAAAACCTCTTTGATCTTGCCCGCAGCAATTTCTTACTCAACATGTCTCTGGAGGCAAGGGAAACAAAAGCAAAAATGAACTACTGGGACCTCATCAAAATAAAAAGCTTCTGCACAGCGAAGGAAACCATCAGCAAAACTAAAAGGCAACTGACAGAATGGGAGAAGATGTTTGCAAATGACATATCAGATAAAGGGTTAGTATCCAAAATCTACAAAGAACTTATCAAACTCAACACCCAAAAAACAAATAATCCAGTGAAGAAATGGGCAAAAGACTTGAATAGACACTTCTCCAAAGAAGATATCCAGACGGCCAACTGACACATGAAAAAATGCTCAACATTACTCATCATCAGGGAAATACAAATCAAAACCACAATGAGATACCACCTTACACCTGTCAGAATGGCTAACATGAACAACTCAGGCAACAACAGATGTTGGCGAGGATGCGGAGAAAGAGGATCTCTTTTGCACTGCTGGTGGGAATGCAAACTGGTGCAGCCACTCTGGAAAACAGTGTGGAGGTTCCTCAAAAAACTAAAAATAGAACTAGCCTATGACCCAGTAATTACACAACCAGGCATCTATCCATGGGATACAGGTGTGCTGTTTTGAAGGGACACATGCACCCCCATGTTTATAGCAGCACTATCCACAATAGCCTAAGTATGGAAAGAGCCCAAATGTCCGTCGATGGATGAATGGATAAAGAAGATGTGGTATATATATACAACAGAGAATTACTCGGCAATCAAAAAGAAGGAAATCTTGCCATTTGCAACTACGTGGATGGAACTGAAGGGTATTATGCTAAGTGAAATTAGTCAGTCAGAGAAAGACAAAAATCATATGACTTCACTCATATGAGGATTTTAAGAGACAAAACAGATGAACATAAGGGAAGGGAAACAAAAATCATATAAAAACAGGGAGGGGGACAAAAGAGACTCATAAATATGGAGAACAAACTGAGGGTTGCTGGAGGGGTTGTGGGAGGGGGAAAGGGCTAAATGGGTAAGGGGCATTAATGAATCTACTCCTGAAATCATTGCTTCACTATAAACTAATTTGGATGTAAATTTTAAAAAATAAAAAATAAAGTTAAATTATAAAAAACAAAAACAAAAAACTTCATCTTCCACATCTGAACTTCCCCTTCTTTGATCTGCCCTCAACCTGTCCTTCAGCACCTTCTCTCCTGACCTGCCCCGAGGAGTGCTGTGTGGTCACTTGCATCCGTTCCCTCTTCTCTCTCAGTGTCCCAGGCCTCTGACCTCCTTCTGAACATTGTGGGGCTGGCATGGAAGCCACTCTGCTGCCCAGTTCCAAGCCTGGGTGGCCTCCCTGACCACTTGCGCCCCTCCTGGACTGCCAGCATTCATGAGAGTAAGGCCCACACAAGGCCTGGCCTCAGCTGCCACTCCAACCTTTTACCCTCATTTCTCAGATCCTTGTGGAAACAGTCTGAACTTCTACCTTTTCTCAGTCTTCAACATCCTCTTTAGTTGATGGCATCACCAACCGCTTTCAGACAAGATTGGGGTCACCTGATCTGGGCTTCCTTATCTTCTCTTCTCTGTGGCACTACTGGTCAGAAAATTTCCCCTTTCTTCCTCTGCTTAGATGTGAAAGACTATAAATGCCACCACTTGTGCTATGAATCCCACGGCCTCCAGCACCTGTGTTCCTCCCACTATCCCCCTCTCTTCCTTTCATCAGCTCACCCTTAAACATGTGCTTTTCCATGGCCGGCAAACACTCAGGTCTCAAGCATCCCAAACAACTCTCCTCCACCCCCACCCCCCTCCGCTCACAGCCTCCTAACATGCCACTGATGTTCAGAGCCTCTGCCCTCTCACCTCCAAGCTGGCTCATGTCTCCACCCTTCTCCATGGTTTCCCTCTAAAATCTCAGCTCGTCTTCTAACCTTGAGACCAACAGCCTTTCCTCAATCTTAGCATATTGTGCAGGTATAGACAGCATTAAATGTCCCTCCTGCAAGACCTTGCCACAGCCCTGCATGTGTGAGGCTGTGTCGCCCTAGCTCTCCCTTCCTGCCTCGACTGCTGCTGTATCCATCACCACTGTTATCCAGTCCCAGGCTGTCTGGTACTTTCCTTTCTTGCTACCCACATGGTGCTATGCAAAGCTTCCTATCCTGGCAAGAGAGAGGAAAATCAGTTTGGGGTCAAGGGTATTGCTCTTATTTTTACCTACGCCCCAGGCATTGACTCCATTTCCCATCATGTGGATATTTCATGGGCACTTTAAACTTGATTTATATAAAATCAAATGGATAGGGGTACCTGGGTGGCTAAGCTGGTTAAGCATCTGACTCTTGATTTCAGCTCAGGTCATGATCTCATGGTTTGTGAGATGGAACCTCAAGTCAGGCTCTGTGCTAACAGCATGGAGCCTGCTTGGGATTCTCTCTCTTCCTTGCTCTTGCGTGCATGGGCTCTCTCTCTCTCTCTCTCTCTCAAAATAAGTAAGTAAACAATAAAAAAAAAACCCAAATGGATAGTTGTTGTCCTCTAAAACCAATTCCTTCTGTCCTTCATTTATCTTTTATTGGGTGTACCATTCTCCTAAGTCCTTAGAATCAAATGCTAGCATTGACTTTGAATGAACCCGTTTCTGTTGATTTGTGCAAGTCTGCAGACTGTAGCTGGACCACCTGTCTTGAATTCACACTCACTTTTCCAGGTCCATCTTCAACATACTGCATTAGCCCTTGCCTTCTCTTAAGCCGTGCCTGCAATGGCTTCTTAGTTGGGCCTCTTTCACCTTCTCTGCTTTTCTCATACATTTACTGAATGGCAGTACCAGTGGTCCAAAGACTGTACCCCAGCCTTTTAAAGGTGCATAGTAGGGGCGCCTGGGTGGCTCAGTCGGTTAAGCATCCGACTTCAGCTCAGGTCACGATCTCGCGGTCCGCGAGTTTGAGCCCCGCGTCGGGCTCTGGGCTGATGGCTCAGAGCCTGGAGCCTGCTTCCGATTCTGTGTCTCCCTCTCTCTCTGCCCCTCCCCCGTTCATGCTGTGTTTCTCTCTGTCTCAAAAATAAATAAATGTTAAAAAAAATTTTTTTAAATAAAGGTGCATACTAGGGGGAAGCATGTCTATGAACAGAGAAGGCTATGTTAGTCAGCTGAACAGCTGGGCTCAGGAAGGGTAAAGAGTAGGTGAGTTCAGTTCTCTCCCAGGTGCAGGCCAGAAAGGCTACAGAGAGGGAGCAAGGCTTGACTTAGGTCTGGAGAAAGGAAGATGTGTCTGGTGAGAAGAAGCAGGAGTCCACGTGGAGCAAAGGAAAAGCAGAGATGTAGAGGTGTGGCACCACATGATCGGCGCATGTCAGGGAGCTCTGCAGGCTGGTACCCAGGTTGCTGGAGGCAAAGGGACACATGGTGGCAGGTCATGGCCATGAAGGGTGGGCACCATCCTCCTGATGGGTTTAGATGGCCTATGTGGGCAGGGAATTGCTGGTTTATTAAAGGATGGGAGCAGGACAATGACACTCAAATATGAGAACAGTCACTGGGGACCCAGTGTAGAGAGTGGACAAACTCCTGCTCTGAGCAGAGAGGTCAGCTGGGATGCCACAGACAAAGTCCAGATGAGAAACAACAGGGGCCAGAGCTCAGAGGAGAGGAATGGCTGGAGGGAAAGGGAGAGGAGACAAATGCCAAAGAGGCAGCCCAGAGAGACCTGACAAGTGACCTTCTGACAAGGTCAAAAAACCTGACATTTGAAAACGAGGAGGAAGGGGAGGAAGGAGTTGAGAGCTGGCGCTGAGACTTCTGATTTTGGTGCCTGGAGAAATGGGAGTACAGAGCTTATGAAAGGAAAAGGAAGTATGGGAAAAAACTAATGATGAATTTGAGATGCACATGGGACATACTCAAATGAAATCATAAGGCATTTGGGATGTTCTCTAGACCACTGCTATCCAAGAGAACTTTCTGTGATGAGGGAGATGTTCTAAAGATTTGTCATCCAATATGGTAGCTACTAGCCATGTAGCTATTGAGCACTTAAAATCTGGCTAGTACACCCGAAGAACTGAATTTTACTTCATTTTAGTGAATTTGCATCTTGGTAGCCACATGGGACTAGAGGCTATTGTAGCGGACAGTGCAGGCCTAGCAAGACACTGGGCCATAGGCGCAGATTCAGAGGTCACCACTGTATATGTGTTAGAGCCTCCCTTGTACCAGGAAGTACTGAAGGTTTACAAAACAAGATGAAATTAGCTTCAGAAACAGATGGTAAATGAGGCAAAGGGAAAACGAGGGTAGAAGGGAGATGAGGACACAGTTGGTTTAGCACACAAGATGCTCAACATGAAACTGCTGTGTGAAATGTGAGCTGAGGAAAATGGCTGATCAAGAGGGAGGACCGTTGCTCAGGGAGGGCTTGTCAGGTGAAGCTGGCCAAGGAGCGAGGGCTGGGAGCCCAGGCAACAAGTGAGGGGATAAGGGGCAGACAGAGGAGATGGAGAAGGAGAGGCCAAACAAGCAAGGGCAATCTTGACAAGGTCAAAGTCAACATAGAAATGGATTAGGAGTCTGGCAATTAGGAGGAATGATGAGCATGAGGTCTGAACATGAGTTGAGGAAATACAGACGGGAAGTACAATCAGTTCTTTCAGGAGCTGGACTGTACAGGAAATGTGAGAGAGAGAGAGGATGATCGCTGGTAAGTAAAGAGCTTCATCTTCCTAAGCATACAGCCACAAAAACGTTACTTCCTGCTCAGAACCTGCAATCACCAAGGCCTGTCATTTGAGGTCCTGAGATTCATCTTTACCTCCTGTGACCTCTCTTCGCACATTTTATGGCCCACTCAAACCAGCCCAAAGACACCACTCAACAGAAAGATCTGTCACTGTTGACCAAAAGGCTGGAGGTGGGAAAATCATCAGAAGTACAGAATCTGAAGAAAAGACAAGTTAAGACCGAGCCCCCACCCTTAAAAAAAATCAGCAAACCTGTATTTAAAGATCACAAAAGATTTGCCAAGGTCACTTAAGGATGAAGGCTATTCTATTATTTATCACTCTGAATTGAGTACCAGTCTTGAAGTGGTGCAGCATGGCTTGCTTCCTGTAAAGTTAATTCTCTAAATCACACTGGACTGTACTCTGTGATTATCCTGAAAGCTTCCTTATCAATTTAATGATAAAATCTACCTTGTCTTCCAACATGCATTTTTCTCTGAACACAAAGATCAGAAAACGCAGAACTGTCTGTACTCTGACCAAGTGCCCTGGTACTAACAATGCAGTGGTTCTCACACTTTGGTGAGCTACTGAAACAGGATGGGGCCTAGGACTGTGTGTTTCCATTGCCTTCCCTGTACAGTTTTGATACCCCCCCAAAATTTAGGAACCACTGCCATGATGTCTTCTGTTGTACTCCAGGACTGGAGTCCCTGTACTTTGTTGCTTGTGGATAATGATGTCAGCTTCCACCCCATCTAGTGGCCTCTGCTCCAACCCTCCTCCTTCTCACCTGGGGTTGCAAGTTGGGACAGTTTAAGGAAAAAAACATGATTTGGAAAGCAGAATCAAGATCTCTCCATCTGGAACCTTCTGTCTTGAAGGAGAACCTCATTTCATGAACTAAGTCCAAACTCCCTTGATAGTTCTATGAGGTCTGGCTGGTTCTAGAGTCCAAGAGGAGAATGGGAAGCCATTGGTAACATTTAGATCCGGGAGCTAGGCAGGAGTTTCCAGGTAATCTTAAAAGAGCAAAGTTCCATCAATGTTAATTACATCTAGTAGAAGAAGCAGTCTCCTGAATACCTGCCACGCAGACCTATTTTCTGTTAATCTTTTGTCAATACCCAAACTCTAGAAACAAAGGTAAGTTGCTCTTTCTACCACAGCCTTTTTTTTTTTATTTGAGAGAGAGGAAGAGAGCCTGAGAGAGTGTGTGTGCATGAGCAGGGGAGAGGGACAGAGGGAGAGGGAGAATCCCAAGCAGGCTCCATGCTCAGTGTTGACACAGGGCTCGAGCCCATGACTCTGGGATCACCGACCTGAGGTGAAATCAAGAGTCAGATGCTCAACCAACTGAGCCACCTAGGTGCTCTTCTACCCACAGCCCTTTACAGAAGATAGCAATGAAACTCTGAACAGCCCCATACCTGTCCTGTTCTTCCTTCTCCAGCCGTTCCTGCTCCTCCTGCTCTTTCTGTAGCCGGGCTTGTCGTCTCTTTTCAGCCAGGATCTTTGCAGCCTCTCCTGCATCAGTGGTGCCTGCCGTGGGCTTCCCTGAGGCTGCATCGGAGGAAAAGATCATGGGAAATGAAACAGTGATTGCACTCACATGAGTAAGCTGCCACTTGGAAACAAAAAATCCAACCCAATGGGTCATGGGAAATGCTGCCGGGACGAGCACAATCAGCCACTGACAAGTTGCAATGGGCCGGCTATGACCCTGAATGCATCTCCCAGTGGAGGGTAGTGGAAAGGTGAGGAGGAGAGACATGGTGGCTGGCACAACCCACAGGAGCCACCACAGTAGTGCCACTCTGGGTGAACTCACTGCATCTAGCACAGAAGCTTGAAGGACTGAAGGAAGACTTTCTCTGTGGGAAGTGCAGATGCTAGCTGGATGCAGCTCAACACCCCCATGAGCTTCCAAAGCCATGACCAGTGTCAGTCCCTCCTCCAGGGGACCCATAGGAGACCGAGGGGAAGGACTCAAGGGCAACGTGCAAGTCTGAGGAAAGAGCATGAGGTCATGAAGTTGTCCCAGGGAAACATCTCCTTCCCTCCCTCCTTCTCTCAAACATGAGACTCCCATGTGGATCCGGCGAGAGAGAGAACTAGCTTGGAAAAGCCAAGCTGCAGGCAGCATCAACAAGAAGGACCTACCTCCACTGCCCTCAGTCTTCCCTCCTGTGGCCAAATGCTTCTCCGTGACATGCTTGTCCACCACGTGCTTCTCTGGGGCTTCCTCCCCATGCAGGCCAGCTGCCTGCTGGGCCAGGGCACCCTCCCTTTCTTTATTGCTCTTCTCTTTCTCTGCTTTCCTCTTGGGTGTTTCCTGGCTGGGAAAGGTGGGAGAGCGGTACTTCACAGGAGACCCTGGGTATGGTGGCTTCACATTCTTTGGAGACTGTGGATAAGCTTTTGAAGTTGTCCTGGAAAACCAAAAACATGCCCAGACGATGACTACTGGGCCTAACCAGAGAACCCTCCCTCTGTTCATAAGATACTTGGTTCCAAAAAGCTGAACAATTTCATCCTTCAAGAAGAACAAATGGAAGGCTTAGCACACACTCAAAAGTCCTCAAAGTACCAACACACTGTAACAGGAACATATGGAATCTACAAGGTATCCCTGGTGGAAGGGACACAATTTTAGGAAGCCCAGCTGGTAATGCCATGTCGTGACCTCATTTAAGTCTGACTGACAATGTAAGGATAAAAAGTGAGGCATTGTCATACCACTTTTCAGTTGAATACTAGGGTTGGATCTGGCTTCAGCATATGGCAATGGATGAGCTGGCTCTTTTTTTTTTTAATTGTGGCAAAAATATGTAACAAAATTTACCATCTTAGCCATTTTTAAGTGTACAGCTCAGTGTCATTAATACACTCACAAAGTGATACAACTATCACCACCAGCCATCCCCAAAACCACATACCCATTAAACACTAACTCCCTATGCCTGCGTCCCTCAGCCTCTAGTAACCACCCTTCTGTTTTCTGTCCATAGGAATCTTACTATTCCAGATACATCACAGAAGTGGGATCATATAGTATACGTATCCTTTTGTGTTTGGCTTATTTCACTCAACATAATGTCTTCAAAGTCCCCAGGTTCTTTTTATAAAAAAAATTCACCCATCGCTTCTCAGCCTTTTGGCTAAGATCAAGTGTATAAAAAAAAATTCACCTTTACTGAAATATGATTGATATCCAGTTCCTTTTTAAATGCTGAGGAAGAAACTCAGACAAAAGGTGGGGAGAGGAGGTGTCTTTCTTTTGAGGTTATCAAGGTTTAAAAGAATCTCTCCTGTTATTGGAAAGATGTGAAAGCTGAGGACAAGCCTATTGTCACTCAGGGAAATAACACTTCGTTAAAATGCAGGAGCCTATGGGGGAGCCTGGGTGGCTCAGTCGGTTAAGTGTCCGACTTCAGCTCAGGTCATGATCTCGTGGTTCATGAGTACAAGCCCTGCACTGGGCTCTGTGCTCACAGCTCGGACCCTGGAGCCTGCTTCAGATTCTGTGTCTCCCTCTCTCTCTGCCCCTCCCCTCCTCTTGCTTTGGTCTCTCTCTCTCTCAAAAATAAATAAACATTAAAAAAACATTTTAAAAAATGCAGGAGCCTATCTTATGTCTGTTGAAGGAGCTTCAGAAGCTGGGTTTACCCAGATGTTTGCTCAAGGAGGTAGCATTTGCCGAGTTCCTTTATGAAGAACATACAGTAATCTGTATATAAATTATAAATTGTCATTCTTGATCCTGTAGCAGATTGAACCATATGAAACTGCCAATATTCAAGTGTTTTTGATCTATGAAAACAGCAAGAAAAACAGCCATTCAACATAATATTAAAGGCCCATTTATTACCACAGGCTTAAAGAGTTACCTGATCAGATCCTGGTGGTAAGGGAAAACTATGATTAAATCAACACTGTACTTGGCCTTCAGCTGAAAAATCCTCAAGTGGTATGCGGATTAGGTAAGATACAGGCCAGTTTTCCAATGACGCTCTCATGCTAAAATGCCAACTCTGAGTGCCCAGGAAAACATCTTCTCTTAGTAAAAGCCAGACTGAAGGCCACACAATATTGTGATCACCTGACCTGATTAATACAACTTGAACCTGATTTGAAATTTTTTAAAATTTAAATTCAAGTTAGTTAACATACAGTGTAGTATTGTTTTCAGGAGTAGAACCCAGTGATTCATCACTTACATATTATACCCAGTGCTCATTCCAACAAGTGCCCTCCTTAATGCCCATCACCCATTTTACTAAAAAAATAAAAATAAAAATAAAAATGTCATGGTCATGGAGAAGAAAGGCTGAAGAGCTGTTCAAAGTTAAAGGAGACTAAGGAGACAAAACAACTAAATGCAGTGTGGGAGCCAGTGTTGGATCCCGGACTGGGGAAAAAGTGTTATAAGCGATCTCGCTGGGACAACTAGCAAAAGTTGCATATAGACTGTAAATTAAGTAACAATAACATGTCAAAATTAAAATTTCTGATTTTTATAATTGTACTGTGGTTACACAAAAGAACCTCTTCGTTCCTGGGGGTAAAGGGTCATGATGTCTTCAACTTACTCTCAAATGTTCTGGGGGAAAAAATCAGTGTGTGTGTGTGTGTCTATAGAGAGTGAACGTGAGTGAGTTGGGGGATGGGAATGATAAAGCAAATATGGCTAAACATTAATAGGATGAAAGGCATACAGGAATTCTCTGTTCTAGTCTTGCAATTCTTCTGTAGGGCTGAGAGGATTTAAAAATAAAAAGGTGGGGCACCTGGGTGGCTCAGTCAGTTGAGCATCTGACTCTTGGTTTGGGTTCAGGTCATGATTTTACAGTTCATAAGTTTTGAGCCCTGCACCGGGCTCTGCACTGGCAGCACAGAGCCTGATTGGGATTCCCTCTCCCTCATTCTCTGCCCTTCTCCTGCTCTCTCTCTCTCAAAATAAAAAAAAAAAAACACTTTTTAAATAAAAAATAAATAAGCTTTTAAAAACTGATCTAAACTCAAATTATCCTCTAGTAAAACTGAAAAAGTACAGGATTATAGACTGGATAAATGTATAAGTATGGCTATGAGGAAGGAGCATAAGTTAACATTTGTGATTATCCTTTTCAAGAAAATGTGCAGATAAGAATGTAAAAACTTATTTGAGAACAATGGTGGTGGCAAAAACAACTGGTAAACTGTCAAGGCAGGAGCCCCGATCCACAGTAGACACTCATCTGTAGGCAGGAGTAACCATGCCATATATGCAGATGTATACAATGATGCCCAGTAATGACTGATTAAACATCTTCAACCATTGAAGGAATAGGCTGGCTCCAGGAATCTTCCATGAGCCCATGATTCTGAGTGGGAGGTACTTATTTGGGGCCATGCTGACAATCTGGTCTTAATTTTTCACTCATGTGGACACACAAAATCTACTTTGTTTCTCAAAATCCGTGATAAAGTGAAGTTAACCTAGGTTCCTGATACAAAATTGATCTCAGGCATGAGATTTCAAAGTGATTATCTTTGGCAGACTGTATTTTCTCGAGACGGTCACAAAAATATCTCTCCCGACTCAACATGATCTTTGGAGTTTCTTCCCCCATCCCACTGATTCTAGGTTGGCCTGACTGCTGTGACCAATAAAACAGAGCAGAGAAGGAA